>NC_056735.1:573176983-573434483 GCF_019279795.1 Protopterus annectens
CAAACAGCTTTTGATGGCATTGTGTGGCCTAAACAGAGGCATATTGGAACAGTACAACAGTTACCTGCAATTATTCAGCAAGTCCAACAAACAGGTACTGATTTTAGTCGTAATCCTGCTTCTCAGCAATGTAATTCATTGCATAATGTTGGGGCAGTTAGAAATGCTCATTATAATGTTAATTTGTTGGCTCATCTTACCAGTAATAGTGGTGTGTTTTGGAAACCCCCAGTATTGAAAGACTGGCTTGTGAGGGAAGTTAGCAATGCTGAGGCACAGGGCATTGAAGTGAACAATGCTAGCAATGTTAAAAATAAATTGAATGAGCTTGACAAAAAAATTTTTAAGTAAAAAAAATTACAGGTAGAGAATTGTTACCTAAAAGACTGTATTGCAAATTGAATTGTACCTAAAGGCCTAAGAACATGGCATTATCCAGCAGGACTAATTGATAAATGATCTTAGCATAATGAACTTATTGCCATGTTTGACAGACATGGCCTAGAATTGCTTGAGCTTTTGATAAAATTTAATTGTAAAGATATTGAAATTCTTATAACTGAATGTAATGAGCTTGAGTTACAATTGCAAGATGCTGCTGAATATGATAGATATAAATATGAACACCAATGAATATATTCAAGCATAGAAAATATTATTGCTGATTTAAAGCAGAAGAAAAATTCTAAGTTAGTAAGAGACAAGCAGCAATACAGTAAAGATCAAGCATACCCACATCCACCACGAGTGGGCAATTTTACTTCAGGTCAAGGCAGGCAGTATGCCCAAAATAACACTAATGAAAGTAGCATCAACAATAATAAGCAGAGTGAACAGCAGGCTATTAATGAGAATAGTAGTTATGATTATGAGCAGGAATTTCCACCATTAGGGAGATCTGAGAGAATTAGGAATTGTAATAATAACATGGATAACAGCAACAATTTTCATCCAGGTTCTAGGCAGGATTTTTACACGCCATCCAAGAGGAATCGGTGGGGGGAGGGTTTCAAGCACGGGGTTGGTTCAGGAGGGTGAATTATTGATCAATTTAAGTAATGTTGATACTAGTCACATTAGTCATGGTGGTGCACATGTTCCTTCTATTATTACGAATACAAAGGGAGATTTTAAGGTTTACAATTTCTCTGAAACAATTATTGATGAAGACATTTTCAATTTATTAAGTAAGGGACTCATGTTTGTTCCAGCTCCTGGTGTCAATTTGGCCTCAGTGCTCATTGACCTAAAACTTTTCTTAAGAAAGTAAAATTTTAAAATCATGTTTGGGGAAGGACATGGTCAAGATAATGCAGAATTCAGTATCAGCAGCACCTTCAACCCACCTCTGTATCCGGCTTTGGTGTTTTTTGAGAAAACACGTGAGTTGGATATTATACACTTTCTCACTCAGAAAAACAGTACTTTCCAGCATAATTTAAATATGAAGGAAAGGGATTTACTTGCTTATTTATTGGAATAGAACATCAGGATCATGAAGCCGGATAAAGGGGGTGGGCTTGTAATCATGGACCTCCATGATTATGACAAAAGGATATATGAAATACTTAGCACTGACATGTATGACAAAGTTACTAGAAATGAGTTGAATATGGCCTATAGGAGAATGTCTATTGCTCTGAATGATATGTTTTTGGAAAATAGAAGAATTACAATTGATATTTATAATTATTTGAACATTATTTCACCCAGTATTCTGGCTATATTTGGTACTCCAACAATACATAAGGCTGTAACCAATCCACCTTTATGACCTGTAGTGGATGGTCGCAACTCCATTACATACTCTTGTGCCAAATTTCTTGATAGTAGATTAAAGCAGTTTTTGGATGGACAAATAAGATCTACAAGGATTCTTGGCACTTTCTAAGCTTGATGAATGGTGCTGAATATTCTGATCAGGTTTTGTTCTTGACAGTGGATATAGAGGATCTGTTTTCTGTCATACCCCAACAGGAGGGTATTCAGATTATAGAGCAGTTTTTATTTGAACAAGCCATGCCACAATCAGAAATCAATTTATATGTTGATCTGTTTGACATCGTACTTTCCAATAACTTCTTAATATTTAATAATAGCTACTATCTTCAAAAGGTAGGAGTTGCGATGGGGTCACCTTGTGGGACCATTTTCGCCAATTGAGTTATGGCAGGATGGGAAAAGAAATATGTCCTGAGAGGCAATTATGCTGATAACACTATGTTGTATCTCCATTATCTGGATGATATATTTAGCCTATGGAAAGATGATCAACAATCTGTGGAACAATTTTTAGGATATATTAATAACACGACACAGTATTTAAAATTCACACCTGCCATAGATGAGCAAGAAATAAACTATATGGATGTTAACCTTAGTAAGGATAGAATTAACCAAAGATTTACTGAAAAAATACACAAGAAGCCAACTTACTCTAACTCTTTCCTGCATTTTACAAGCTCCAATCCTTTACTGAATAAAAAAGCAGTAGTAAAAGGACAATTTGTCCGTGCTGCTAAAATGGTTAGCTTGGAAGCAGATTTTATTTTTTAGTGCAGGCATTTCACAGAGATGTTTATAAGTAGGGGTCATCCTGTTAACTTATTGCATGAAGTGTATACTGAGGTTAGCCATAAAAGGAATAATGGACATTTTTCACCAATCCTAAATCAACAGGTGAACCAGGTATATATATATACAAAAGGAAGATAATCATATAGATTATAATGCAACCATCATTACAACTTTTTAACATTCATTTTTATGAGATAAAATCAATAATTTTAAAGAATTGGCATTTAATCAAGGTTGAAGCACCTGTTATTAATAAATTTAAGGATGGTTCAAAATAATACCCAGGAGAGGCAAGAATTTAAAAACTCTTCTTGAAATGTATAAAATAACAAAAAAACACCAAGTAAAAGACATGAAAAATGTGGAATGTGTAATTTATGCAAGCATATGTATGAGGGTAAATACGTTCATATTAATGGTCAGAAATATAATATATATGATAAATGAAATTGTAATTCGAAAGGGCTGGTATATATGGCAATGTGTAAGTACTGTCCAGCTTATTATATAGGGAAGACTACTAGAACCCTAAAAGAAAGAGTATACGATCATCTATATGCCATTAAAAAGATGAATTTAACAAACACACTTGCAAAACACATACAGAAGTATGGTGAACATAGATTTGAATTTTGTGGTATCCAACAGGTCCATGAGCAACTTGGGGGGGGCATGGATGCTACATTTAGAAAGGGCAGAATTAATTTGGCAACTAAAACTACACTCTTATGTATGGCCGGGTTTGAATGACTACCGTGCAATCAATAGTATACTTAGACTAAAAGCATGACTTAGGCAAGATCATTTGTAAGCTGGTTTTAATTATTGCTGACCTGTGTTAGGGTATATTTACTTATTTATATATATATTTTTCTATAACAAGGAATAGTTTAATTAATAATAATCAACTAGGATATCTTTAGTAGATTATTTATTAATGAAGAAATCTAGTTAATGTATTTTATGTATGTATGTTTTATACATATATATATATATATATATATATATATATATACGCTTAATATTTTTAAAATTTAAAATTTTGTTTGTGACATCATTTCCTTTCTAGTGTAGGGCGGACTTATAAAATGCTATTTAAGAAGTTCAGTTGTGGTTTAACACTGTTTTAGTATGATGAAGTTTGTTATTTTACAAACAAAAAGTGCTTCACTGTATTTCATTAAATAAGAGTTTTGCTTGCACTCTGGCCATTTTTTTTTTTGTGGTATAAATAGGACCTGTTGGAGAGACAGGAATCTATCCCAGAGAGTACCCTGCCTCTGCAACCACCTCCCCAGCCATGTGAAGCAGGGTTCCTCCCTAACCAAAATTTCACTTGAACAATTGGTTGGGGAACAGGAAATTCATCCCTCATTTGGCACCTATGTTTCTAATGGACACAGATAGCCTGTAAATGGTTCATCTCCCATGCCACTGCTTGTAAATGTTCATCTCCCAAGTGCCTGCTTACACTTATCAAGGTTACCAGAACTTATCAGAGATTTGAATGCATGGCTAGGCTTAAAAAGGCCATTGTGGTCATTGCCTAGTAAACACCTATGAAACTATAAACCTATCAGCAGGTAAATAAGACATGTTGGCATGATGTCCCACACCTCTGGAACAAACTTCTACTATATGTTAAGCAGAACAGAACCCTTCCCACCTTCAAGGTTAACCAAGATAACTGGATGGGCAGTCTCAAATTCTCTTTATCTTGTCTTGATCTTCCTAAGGCTAGTAGGAAGTTTTGAAAAGAGTTTTTGGCTAGGCTTGAAATGATCTGCTGACCAATTGCATATTAATATCCTATGAACCTATGAACTTATAGTTTTCCTTTAACTGGGGTTTCTGGTTTACACTGACAGAAATGGGTTTGGGACTCTGACTAGGTTATGGTTCTTTCTGTTTAACTACAGTACTGAAGTATTTGTTATTGTTAGATGTCTCCTGCCAACACTCACCTACTACTAAGAATTTTCCATTTGGGTACTTTCTGTTTTAGATTGAGAGAAAATTTAGAATTCTTATCAGGTTCTACACTTTCCCAACTTCCTAACTTCATTTTTTAAAAGCACACTTTCAAAGAGGGATTCCTTCTTATTATTTCTTCTACTCAGCTCTAATGTTTGTTTAGTAATATTTTCAGGATAAGATTTTACTACCTAAAACTTCTTCTTTTAAGTGTCACAGTTACTGCAGGATGTTCTATCATAGTGCCTACATCTACCCTTTTCTTAATTAATTCTGCTCTACAGTCAATCTGTCTTAATATTCTAGGTTAAATAATTTTCTAGCATTCTCAACAATCTCAGCTGCATGTTCCTTAGATTCGACACTGTTCCCATTGCCTCCATATGTCCTAAAATTAGGGCAAATATTTCCCTGTTATCAAATCATATATTAAGTTGTGAACTGCAGTAAAAAAGGATGAACTTTTTTCCCAGATACAGCTTGTATTCTCAGTTGAATAATGTCATACTATTATAGGATCATAGGAGATTAATAGGCTATCAACCTGGAGGTCATTGTAAGTCTAGCTTTTTTATCCCAATGTAGTACCTTAGAAATGCTAGACTATACCCATTTAGTGATGGCTGCAGATGTCCAGGCGGGTTGTGGGCTCTCTCTCAGTAAGAATTTACAGTGCTCCATCCACTCGTACAGGTCCCTCTTTAACAGTGTCATAGAGGTGCTCTGTTTAACATGAATTGGTAGCCTGTTCCAAAGACTTGTCAGTCACTGGGAGATAAATCTGTCCATCCAACATGTCCTATTTAATTTGAAGGCCATCTTTAGGTCCCTGGAATGGCTGGCCCTAATCCCATTTGATTTACAGATGTGCAGCAACTTCATTAGGTTTGGGTCTTGGATCTTGGATAGCTCTGTAGGCCAGGCATAAGTCTCCCCTAAGATGTATATGAGTTATGGAGTATAGTGACAGGGATGTTACTCTGTTTGTGTAAGACACATGCTGGAGCCCCTTGATCTTCTTTGATAGAAACCTAGTAACAAAAGGCACAGCACAACCATCCATATAAAACAGAGTTTATTACATCAAGCTTTTGAGTTGAAACTCTTTTTCAAGAATGAATCAGTACATTAAAACCACAAAATAAATATACAACACCAGCCAATCACATAACATAACATAACTCATAAACACATTATATAATTATGCAATTTGTATAAATAATATAATTAATATAACTAACTAAGCCTAATTTGTTAGAAAACTTCATTAAAGACAATAATCAACTTAATAATGTACTAAAATACTTCATTACAACCTAAAAAACTTCTATAGTATTCTAAATGACATATGCTTGTTTTAATTTTAAAATGGGTTTAATACTGTTAGTTTTATTAAGCCCTGGGTAGACATCAGATCTAAAAAAGTTTATCCATTTGTATTCTGCTCTCTTTGTGGCATTCACAATGTCCCCTCCCCTCTTATTCTTGCAAACTCTCTGCAGTATCCTAAATTTAAAAACATGCTCATTCCTACAATGTAAAATATGCTTGCTAAGTGCATTTGTCTCAACCCCTCTTCTTATGTCAGATAAATGGGAGGCAATTCTCTCCTTGACTTTGCAGTTGTTTTTTTCCGATATAAAAACATAAACATTTCTCACAATTAGCTAAATAAACTAAATGTTCACTATTGCACATCCCAGATGCCTTAAAAATAAAATTGGCCTACATTATGGGATGTATAAATTCTGTTTCCATATTAATGAACTTACAAAAAATGCAGTTATAACAGGGGACTGTCACCTTGATAAATCTATATAGCTCTTCATTTCTTCCAAAATCTTTATAGCAGAGAAGTTGTTTAAGATACTTCTCTTTCTTATATACAAAATAAAGCCTTTCTCCTACTATTTTCTTAACATTAACATCAGAACTAAGAACAATCCAATTTCTTTTAATTATGGACTGAATCTGTCTAAAATGTCTGTTGTACTTCATCATATTTCCTAGTTTATTACATCCAGCTTCTCTCACAGAGCTATTATTCTGGGCAGTATTGCCTTCTCTAAGTAAATATGGTTTGGCAACACTAGGCCTTTCAGATCTAACCTATTCTGTATTCTTAGTTAATAAACCTCTATTACAGCCTCTTATCAAAAAGTCCTGTGTCATAGTATTAATTTCTACAGCACAGACCAACGAATTGCAGGGGTCTCCACTATAATGAAGAATAAATCCAAGGAATCCAATAAGGCAAAAAAACTTGTAGAGACCAGGCTCCAGTTTCAAAAACCAGTTTAATTGTAGTCAGACTGACACACACAAGCGCTTTTCACAATCAGCTTCTTCAGGTGAATAAAGTGCAATTACATAAAACACCTATTTTATAGCAATAAAAATATCACAGGACTTGGAATAATTAATTTAAAGTGACATTTGCATTGCATGAAATAATCCTTTCAATAAAGTGCATATGTAACATTCATAGATGTAAATATAAATGCTCACATAAATTCATATAAAAATACAAAACAATCATACATAAAAACTATATATCATATACATATATCTAAAACTCATAAAACTTTAAAATTCATCTGCATAGGGGTCGTGCTTTTAGGATAGGTCTTAAAGGGATGTGGTCATTAAGACCATGTCCCACATCTGCCCTGATCCTAATGATCCACTCCGCTTCAAGAGTTTCAATTCTTGTTCTAACATCACCTGTCCTCCTATTTTCAAAACATCTATCTATTATCATGAACTTAAAATTATAGTGTATATCCATGTCTTTGACATGTTTCACTAACACATTTTGCACATTTTGCTTCCTAATGTGATATAAATGCTCCCTAATCCTGAGTTTAAGTGCCTATCCATTTCCCTACATAAAAATTACAACACACTTGACAGACAGCTAGATAAACTAAATGGGAGCTATCACATGTTGCAAATACCCTAAACTGAAACTTCTCACCCGTATCTGGGTGCATGGTCAATCTCTTCTAAGATGTATTTGCAGTACTGACAGTTTCTACAAGCTTTGGTTCCTCCCATATTTTGTTTCCTGATATCATCTCTGGTAGTACATAGCCTTCTCTTTAGAGATTTGTTATTTTTAAAGGTAAATTGTGGTCTTGTGTCCAAATGTCTACTAACTTGTTCATCGATCATTAAGATGTCCCAATACCTGTTAAAGATATTTGTATATGCCCTGATGTTCCTAGAGTAGCGTAAACACATCCTTAGTTTATGGGAAGTGTGTTTCTTGTTCCCTTGTTGACTTGTTGTAACATTAACATTTTCTGAAAAAAATGGTTTAGCCCTACCCTCCCTGAGTTTAACTACCTCCCTAATGTTCCTCTGTGCAAAATGTGTCTCATATCCTCTCTGTGTAAATTCTTTTTTAACATTATCTACTTGCCTTATAAACTCTTCATTTTGTACATTAAGCTGTGATAATCTGAATGTCTGATTTTGAACTACATTTTTGAATATAAAATTAGGGTGCATGCTTTCTCGACTAAGCAAGCTATTAACATAGCATTCTTTTCTATATAGTTTAGTGCTAAGCTTATGATCGTGGTCCCTAAAAATCGAGACATCCAAAAAGTTAATCTCTGTAGGTGACCAATTCATGGTGAACTTAAGATAGGAAGTGGTATGATTAATGAAGTATTGAAATTCCCTCAATAATTCAAGTGGCCCCCTCCAAATAAGGAAGAGGTCATCCACAAATCTGCGAAAAAACACAATGTTATGTTTATATGGGCCATGAACTAAAATTTTAGCTTCCCATTCTCATAGTACTGCATTGGCATAACTATTAGCGCATGAGGTTCCCATTTTCACCCCGTTGCCAGTAAATTTCATCTTTAAATAAAAAGACATTATTTTCTAATAATATAGTAAGTAATTTCCTGATTAATTCCACTTTATTGATATCAAACTTTAAATCTTCTGTTAACTGTCTAGTAATACTGTCTATACCTGCTTCATTTGGTATCACTGTAAAAAGTGACACCACGTCTAGAGTAACTAATAAATATTCAAAAAAAATTTCCCCTCCATTAGTTTCCTTGTATAAGTCTCTCACAAACTGCTCTGTATCTTTTAAAATGTACTTAGATTTATCTATAAGGCAGCGTACATTTTTCTCTAAGTAAATGGAAATGGATTCCGTACACCAATTTCTACTTGCTACTATTGGTCGCATTGGTGGTTTCACCAGACATTTATGGAGTTTGGGTAGTCCTTGAATAATAGGTATAGTAGGTTTCATAATACTAAAATATTTATATAGTTCATCATCTATTTTTTCTATTCTTTTTAACTCAAGCAGTTCCTCCTCTATTTTCTTAATCATCTTAGAGACATCATAAAAAGAAATAATGTTATAAAAATTGCTGTCATTTAACATATTAATCATAACTTTATCATATTTATCCTTATTCATGACAACAATCTGTCCTCCCTTATCTGCTGGTCTAATCATAATTTCAGAGTTAGTCTGCAAATTACACAGAGCTTGATATTCACTCTTGGTTAGGATGTATTTGTTATTAAAGCACTTCCTTCCCCTTTGTGAATAATATACTTTATAGGCTTCATCTAGACACATCCTTTCAAATGCATGTACCAAGGAATTCAGCTTTGGAGCATATAAGCTCGTTTTTTTAAACACATTAGTGTTATTAAAAACATTTACATCATTATTGTACATGATTTTTAGCATCATATTGCATGTAAATTGTTTAATGTCAAAAACAATATCTGTAATGTCCGAATCTGAAGGAATAAATGACAGTCCCTTATTCAATACATTGAATTCATTCACAGTGAGTGTATGTGACGATAAGTTAACAACTAATTTTTTATGTTCATAAATGCCTTCTTTATAGTGTAGGGACTCACTGCACCTGCTTCATGCTTCCTCTTCCCCCTAGTAGTGCTCCTTCCCCTCTGTGAGTCTCTGTGCTGAACACCCCCTCCTCGACTCATAGATCTCTGTCTGGTGGGGAGTGGAAAAGTCAAACTGGGTGGTTTGGATACTGGAGAAAAAGGTGAAGTCTCCACAGATATTCCATTAATGGTAGAGTTAACCATGATGTCAACCTCATTCTCCACTCTATGTACCTTTGCTGTAGTTGTAAAGGTCTTCCATCTGGCTCCAGGGTGCACGGTGCTCTCCAACATCAACGGCGCTGTGACATTGCTCTGGGGCCGCTCATTAGCTTCTCTTTGATGCATATGCATTCCCTGATTCGATAATACTTCGGCATTCGCCTCCTCATTGGTTCCTCTAACCCCTTCTTGTGTTAATGTAGAACTTGAGTTATTCATAGGCTGTGCTGTACCACGTGGCCAAGTGAACATGTTGCCACCCAGGAAATCATTACAATCTCTCTGGAGTTTCTTTAATTTAATTTGAATCAGTTTCCTGGCATACACTGAAGCATTTTCAATAATTTCATTCAGATGTTTTAACATCAATTTCACTCCATACTTTTCATTTAGATTATTATATTTATCCTTAATAATTACAGTCAGTGCCTCAATTTCCCTAGTTGCCGATGCTATTCGCAACCGAAGATAGTCCATACTTGTAGTTAAATTTAACTTCTGCCATTCAGTGAGTAAAGTTACATCACAGTTAATTTGGGTGGGCATTTTCAAAATTCTGAGCCCTCGGGGGGGGGGGGGCAGTGTTCTCCCGTACACAAACTTCAAGGTGAAATTTTTCATATTGCGATCTCTTAAGCTTAAATAAGTCTTTTTCTAGTGACAGTATCTCAGTTTTAAGCACTAGAAAATTTACATTGGTTACGTCTGTCCTTTCTTCTTCACAGACACTATTTAATAGAGGATTGACCCTCTCACTTACCCTGGAGATAAAATGATCCACTGTAAAATCTGTGTAGACACGCTTACCAGCGGGTTTGTTTCCCAATTCTATATCTTCTACACCAGTAGCCATGATCCTGGGTTTGTTGGTAAAAATAAAAATCGTAACAACAACTACAGCACAGACCAATGAATTGCAGATGTCTCCACTATAATGAAGAATAAATCCAAGGAATCCAATAAGGCAAAAAAAACTTATACAGACTAGGCTCCAGTTTCAAAAACCAGCTTAATTGTAGTCAGACCGACACACACAAGCGCTTTCACAATCAGCTTCTTCAGATGAATAAAGTGCAATTACATAAAACACCTATTTTATAGCAATAAAAATATCACATGACTTGTAATAATTAATTTAAAGCGGCATCTGCATTGTATGAAATAATCCTTTCAATAAAGTGCATATGCAACACTCATAGATCTCAGCCAAGAGAAAATGTGGCAGAGACTTTTATTCTCAGCTTATTTAGAGATGGGCATTGTGCCAAGAGGGTTGAGAATATGAAAATGCCGACCTATGGGAACAAATATCCCACTCTCTTAAAGAAATGGCAGGAACTTAATCTACATACCAGGATGGAATATATGAAAATTATGAATTACTTTTTCACAGAAATAGAGCATGATTTATGCACTAAGATGGACACTCTTGAAAATGAAATTACCTGTACTAAGTCTGAGAGACTTACACAACAGTATCAAAATGTGTTAGATAAGCTTGCTGAGTTTGAGAGCAAACTAGTCTCTACTAAGAAGTGAAAGCTGATTAGAGACATATCTGACTTTCAAAATGGTCATGTTTTCTCTTGGCTGAGAGAGGAAACTGTGAGGGCTCGTATTTCATCAAATATAAGTGCAAATCATGCAAATGTTCAGCCACAGCAATCTAGGAGAGGGCTCTTCTGCTACAAGTAATATGGCATTAATTAATGCACAGGAAGGAGCTGCTACGCATATAGGGGAAGCTGTTACAGCTTTAGAATCTTTTGCAAGTGAATCTACAGGTCAAGAAGTGCTGGCTGACAGAAATCATACTGCTGAGGTTCATAACAGCAGTATTACTGCTACTGAGACAACTAGTAGTTTTTTAGGTGAAACAAATCTAAAAAAATAAGCCTACAGCTTCCAATATAGCTGCAGCAGAGGGAGAGAGACCAAAGCAGGCAAAGAGGAACATCACAAAGGAAAGACTTGGGGGCAAGACTGAAGGTAGGCCCTATAACAAGAAGCAGAAAGACTTAGCAGGACATACTGTTGTTAATTTGTCTGGTTTTGAATTTTCTGAAATGGAACTGAGATTACTAGACAAAGGTTTAACTTTTATTCCATCTGGTAATGGCTTATTGAATGACAGCATTACAGAGCTAAGAATGTTTGTTAGGAATTTAGATTTGAAGATGTTATTTGGGAATAATAATGCCAGTACTGAAAATGCCTTAAAATGAAGCAGTACTTTCTTGCCTAATAGTACAGTGACTGTTACAGCCTTTTTACAGTTATGTGAGAATGATGTTTATGATCTGTTTTTTAATGAAAAATTATCCAGTTTTCACAACTTGAATGTTAAAGAAAAGTATCAATGGATTTAGTTAAAAGGACTGACATTAAACTGAAATCAGCCGATAAAGGTGGGAAAACAGTTATATTTAATGTACAACAGTAACAAGAACTGATGTATGAATTCTTAAATGACAGTGTAACATTTAAAGTTATAAATGTTATTGAGCTGAACAGAATGATTTATAGGATTAAAACTGAATTGTATGACCATTTGATGCAATTAGCAATTACTCCTGAACAGTATAATTATTTTTTACATAGAACATCCTGTTTGCCCGGTCATATATGGGTTGCCCAAGCTTCATACGAACTTTCTTCACCCCTCCCCCCAATGAGACCCATATTCTCAGGAAAAAAATGGGCTACTACAGCAATCTCAAAATATTTAGACCAGCAACTTAAACCTTTATTGAAACATAGTATGTCCTGTATAAAGGACACTGGTTAATTTTTAGAGTCACTGAGAAGGTTTTTGGATATAAATATGACAAATGTACTGTTTGTAACTATGGATATTAAGTCCTTATTTACAATCATTCCTAACAATATAGGTATTGAATATGTTAGAGAATTTCTAGTTAAACACAGTACTTTTATAGCAAACAAAATCTCATTGCTATGCTCTCTATTGGAGATTGTTTTGCAAAATAATGTTTTCATGTTTGGGGATGAAGCGTATCATCAGATTTCAGGAGTAGCTATGGGCACACCTGTAGCTAACAGCTATGCTAACATAGTGTTGGCTAGATGGGAAGAATATACTATTTTTGATTCTAATAAAAATGAATACCACAATAGTGCTTTAATGCATTACAAATGCTTTGTAGATGACATAGTATTGTTTTGGAGAGGTAGTAGGGAGGCACTGGAGATATTTGTTGAGCATCTACAAAATAGCACCAGCTTCCTTAAGTTTTAAATGTCTTGTTCTGTAGATGGAATCACCTTTGTGGATGTTAAACTGATGAATATTGATGGTAGAACTCACACATCTATATAGAGGAAAGAAGTACAAGCAACTAGGTATGTACATAACTCCAGTATGCACCCCACCCACATTTATAAAAGTGTAGTGAAAAGTCAATTCTTGAGAGCCAGTAGGCTAAATACTACTGAAGAGGGGTTTGCAGCTGAAATTAATACTATGACACAGGACTTTTTGGTAAGAGGCTGTAATAGAGGTTTATTAACTAAGAATGCAGAATAGGTTAGATCTGAAAGGCCTAGTGTGGCCAAACCATATTTACTCAGAGAAGGCAATACTGCCCAGAATAATAACTCTGTGAGAGAAGCTGGATGTAATAAACTAGGATATATGATGAAGTACAACAGACATTCTAGACATATTCAGTCCATAATTAAAAGAAATTGGATTGTTCTTAGTTCTGATGTTAATGTTAAGAAAATAGTAGGAGAAAGGCCTTATTTTGTATATAAGAAAGAGAAGAATCTTAAACAAATTCTCTGCTATAAAGATTTTGGAAGAAATGAAAAGCTATTAGATTTAACAAGGGGACAGTCCCCTGTTATAACTGCATTTTTTGTAAGTTCATTAATATGGAAACAGAATCTATACATCCCATAATACAAGCCAGTTTTATTTTTAAGGCATCTGGGATGTGCAATAATGAAAATTTAGTTTATTTGGCTAATTGTGAGAAATGTTTATGTTTTTATATTGGAAAACACAACTGCAATTCAAGGAGAGAATTGCTTCCCATTTATCTGACATAAGAAGAGGGGTTGAGACAAATGTACTTAGCAAGCATATTCTACATTGTGGGAATGAGCATGCTTTTAAATTTAGGATACTGCAGAGAGTTTGCAAGAATAAGAGGGGAGGAAACATTGTAAATGCCACAGAGAGAGCAGAATACAAATGGATAAACTTTTTTAGATCTGATGTCTACCCAGGGCTTAATAAAACTAACAGTATTAAACCCATTTTAAAATTAAACCAAGCATATGTCAGAATACAATATACGTTTTTAGATTGTAATGAAGTATTTTTGTACATTATTAAGTTGATTATTGTCTTTAATGAAGTTTTCTAACAAATTAGGTTTAGTTAGTTATATTAATTATATTATTTATACAAACTGCATAATTATATAATGTGTTTAAGAGTTATGTTATGTGATTGGCTGGTGTTGTATATTTATTCTGTGGTTTTAATGTTTTGATGCATTCTTTAAAAAGAGTTTCAACTCGGAAGCTTGATGTAATAAACCCTGTTTTAGATGGATGGTCGTGCTGTGTCTTTTGTTACTGGATTTAATTTTGTGTTGGTTCACCAGTACGTTTAGCTGTTCCACATCTGTTCCTTGGACTTAGTTAGAAACATCTTAGGTCTCTCTAATTGCTGCATTTTCTTGGTACAGTCAATTATGGCCAGATAAATGCTGAGTGTGGAGGGGGGTTATAACTTCTTTTGCTGTTGGGGCGATGCCTTTACTAATCAAGTGTGCTATATAGAAAGCTTTCCTTACTACAGTAGACACATGGTGATTGAAGTTAAGGTCGCAATCAACTTGTGATCCCAGGTCCCTTACCACTTCATGGGTACTTAGAGTATTGCTGTTGAGTTGATAGTGTGAGGGGACATTGTTTGTTCCGAAGGGAATGATGATGCATTTCTTTGCATTCAGTTTGAGAGCATGACTAATACACCAGTCATTGGTCTGTGTGAGCCCCTCCTGGAGTATATTGACATCATTTGGGGATTCAGTGATTGCACCTAGTTTGCAGTTGTCTGCAGACTTGGTCAGCCACGTCCCCTTAGTTTTGACCTGAACTTCTAAGTATATACAAAACAGTAGGGGGCCAAGCACTGACCCCTGTGGAACCCCACTGGTAACAGATCTGCTGGTTGATGTGTAGTCACCCACTTTGATAGCATGCGTCCAGTTTGTGAGCCAGTTGGCAACCCATCTCACAACTAAGCGGTTTACATTCAGTTTGTTAAGTTTGTCAGTAATGCCTGAAAGTGGGATTGTGTTGAAAGCCTTTGCCATGTGGAGGTATGCATATGCACAGATTTCCCTCGTCAATGGCCTTGGCCACATGTTCAAGGATATCCACCAGATTTAACAGGCAGGATCTGCCCTTCAGGAAGCCAAATTGAGTAGGATCCAGGGTTTGGAGGTCACCTGTGTCTTTATTTATGAGGTCCATAATGATACATTCCATGGCCTTACAAATGATGCTTCTCAGGCTTTTGGGTCTCAAATTCTCTGGGTCTGTTGCTAGGCCACCTTTGTGGAGGACAATAATTGTTGCTGTTCTTCATTCCGCAGGAACAAAGCCTGTGGTTAGGCTATGATTGAAAAGGGTACTTAGTGGTGATGCTAGTTCATGTTTTAACCTGTTTAGAAGACAACCTGGGGTGTTGTCTGGTCTCATAGAGGCTGTGTTTTTTTTTTTTTTTTTTGCCTTGGACAAGGCTTTGAGGACCTGCTCTTGAGATATGTAGTGTGTGTGTGTGTGTGGGGGGGGATTTGTTGTAAGTTAGGAGGGGATAAGTGAGTGAAATTTTCACCAAACCTATCCACTAGTGGGTTTGCTATCTCTGTGGGGTCAGTGTGTGTGACACCATTGGCCACTAGTTTTGCACATGCTTGGGATCTACCCTTTAGGTTACATATGTAGCTGTAAAAGGCCTTATAGTTATCCTTGGCTGTACTTGCTAAGTTTCTCTCAAAGGACCCCTTGGAGGATTTGACAAGTTGTCTTGCTTACCTGTTGAGGCTGAGGAGGGTGCTTTTCCATTGTTGGGGCCTTGCCCTTGTTTTCTTGGACAGCAACTTTTTGCATTTATTTTAAAGTTTGTTGATGCTGGATGTCGATCATGGCAGTTTGTTTTTACATGAGGCTCTGTCTTTGATTGTTGCTGGTATGGCCGAGTTTATACACTTATGCAAGTGATTGTGTGGAGCTTCAGTGTAAGCTTTGGCATAGTTACCACTTCCAGCTTGGAGTGGGGCTTAGAATGCATTTATACCTTCACCTAGGAGGGTATAGTTTGTCTTGGTGAAGTCTTTTAGTCTGATTTCACCCTTTATGAATTCTAGTGTTAATGCCAGCTCAAAGGTGACTGATTTGTGGTCAGTTTTAACTACTGAGGGTCCAATAGTTGTGGCAGTGCATCTGTTTGACATGTTGGTGAAGACCAAATCCAGAATGTTTGTTCCCCTTGTCAGGGTATGGACAATATATTCCAGGGCATTTGAATTAACAAAATCAAGGAACGTTTGCGTTAGCGAGTTAGGGCTAGCGTAGGTTTCCCAGTTGATGGTGGGCTAATTGAAATCCCCCATAACAGTGCGTTTGGTAAAATTTGGATTATCTCCAGTTTGGTCATGTAGGCTTCATAGGTGTTATGACCTATGGAGGGGGATCTATAACTGGCTATGACTTGAATGGGGGTCTTACCTACCGTAATCTGGACCTGGAGTAACGTCATGAGGTTGTCCAGTCATAACTAGACTGGAGGTGAATTTATTTCTAATATAGATTGAAACACTGCCTTCTTTGGTTTTCACATGTTCATTTTATGGTCTAAAGGTGTTAAAGGCATTGTAGACTTGCAAGGTTGGTGTACTCTCTGAGGCCTTGAAGAAGGTTTCTGTGACTACACCGACATCTACATCTTGTAATGATAGAAATGCTTACTGTTTCCTGTCTCCATGTATGTAGACTAATTCTACTGCTTTCTCAGTGTGAGTTTTCTTTTTACAAACTGTAATTTTATAAGCATGACTATAGTTCCCAAATCTAATAATGAGACTTCTCCAAACCTACTCCATCCAGATATGAGAAGCTGTTGATCTGCTCCACTATTTTTCCTTCTATCTCTCCTTTCTGCTTCTTATGATTTAACCATTTGCAGCCATGGCAACTGCCATGTCTGTGCTTGGTTTCACCCCATTTGGCTTCTGTTTTGCATTTCATTTCTCTGCTTTGTGCTGAAGCTCCTGTTCTGAGTCTGCTTGTAATGCCACATCATCTGCTTTGTCTTCTCTGACATGTTTACTAATGTAGTCCATCATCGGTATGAATAGTAGTGGTCTCAAGAGTTGAACCCTAATGCGCATCACTCCCACTGGGGCTCCTTCTCTGAGCCTGAACACTGTTCATACTTGAGTCACTGAATCCTTGCACATAGCCTGCACTAATTCTGTCAATGCTCTGTGACATTATTAACAAAAAGCTGAAGGACTTTATCTGGGGGAAAGACTGCAAGAGTCAAGTGGGATAAACAGATTCTTCTAGTATAATAGGGTGGATTAGGATTGCCTGATTTGAAGGGGTATTTCAGACTTACACAGTTAAGGCTATTATACATAGCACAAGCAGAAAACTATAATTCAAAGTGGAAAGGGATGATGATGATGATGAAACAAAGATGAAGCTCAAGAAACAAGGAGAGACTGGAAATTTTGATGCAAGCCTTTAAGGAGAATAACAATAATCATGCAGAATATTATATCTATAAAGTAGCAGAAGGTATCCTAAGAACTAAGCCAACATAGGAATGCAGATAGGAGATTCTGCTAATAGGGATGACTGCATTTAGCGATATAGACAATAGGCAAGAGGGAGCTGGAATTTATTGGAGAAAACTGGCAAAGGAACCAAGGTATTGGGATCAAGTAACTAGAGAGGGAAAGATGATAGAATGGGAAGACGCCAAGAATTTATTTGGACTGCAGGTTAGAGATTGCCTTCCCTATGGAGGATAGATATCAGAGTTTAGACAAAGAGAAAGAAATAGGAGGGTCCTGAGCAAAAGACCAGCACTGGTAGAGTCTTCAGCAGAATCTAAAACAGAAGCTGCCATTAAAAAAGGAATAATTAGTAGAGCATATAAATATTGCATGATGACTATAAGAATCAATCGGAGGACGTTAGAAAGGATTGGGAAGAGAGATTTGATAAGCAATTCATAAAGAAAGAATGGGAGGATATATGTATATCTCCCAAATATGATGGTTTAATAAAGATGTTTCTTGTTTAAAAAAAATGGGCGGGAATTGAATAATTTATGTGAAGTTGCTTAGGGTTATATAATATATAGTAATATATGTGAAGTATAATGTCTATAAACGTGAACTTGTTAATACAGTTTGATTGCTTTTATATAAATTTAAATTTTCCTATGTCACGTGTGATAATTCAATAAAGGTGTTTAAAAAAATTGTTCTGGGACATTAAACATCTCATGTGGCCAAATCAACTTTTTGAGACCTTGTTATATGCTTTCTCCAAGTCTAGGAATGCCCATTTGGGCTCTTTTCTCATTTCCTCATTTCTAGCACTTCTCTCTCACTGCAAAAATTGGGTTGGTAGAACTGGATCCGGATCTGAATCTGAACTGCTCATCTCCCATCTTTCTTTCTACAACCCTGTCAAGCATGGTCATGCAGTGGGACAGGAGTCTGAGACCTTTATACTGCCCAGAGTTGTAAATGATGTCCCCTTTGTTCTTGTACATTGGCAGTACGATGCTTATTCTCAGCAATCTGTGCTACACCATTCTTACTATACTAGTATTAATACCCTCCAAAACCACTTCTCCCTTAACTCATTCATTTTGCTTATATATGCCTTAAACACATCTGAGCCTCCTGATTTCATTTTCATTACTGTTGTTCTTATGTCTTCTGAGGACACTCTTCTTTATTTTTCATTGTCACCTCTGTATGGGGCAGTAAGGCTTCTGTGGGATCTTTTTCATTCAGAACCTGCTGGAAGTACTCCCCTATCTGCTCTGTTGATATGGACCAGTGAGCAGGTTGTTGTTGGCATCCCTTATGAATGGTGTCTGATAATTATCTTATTTATATTTTTGTCTTTGCCTTGCAAGCTGATACAGTTTATTTGTGCTACATGATAGAGTGCCTGCAATGCCTTGCTCTTTGCAGTTACAACTGTCTTCCTGCCTTCCAAGCCTCTTTGTAGCCATCCAGTATTCCTTCTTAGTCTAGCCTAGTCTGCCTGGCTTTTCTATCTTCCACTTTTTCCTGCACTCCTTTAATCCATAACGTCCTGTACTTTTGCATATCACCACCAACTTTCCTTCCACACCTGGATTTCCCACACATCTCGTCTACAGTGTTCACACATGCTGTTTTGAGGTGCTGCCATTATTCTTCACGTCTACATATTTCCTCCTCTTCCTGTTGTGCTAGAGTAGTTACTTAAAAGCTTGTGCTTTCACTCTAGCTAACTTCCAGGTCTTCAGCCTAGTCTCTGGTGACCTTAGAGCGCCTTATCTGAACACCTGCAGTTGATTGTGGCCACTGTTGGTTTATACTGTGGACAGACTGTTTTCCTAGGGATGACTTTGCAGTCTCTGATTCTACCCCTATGTGATTTCCTTACTAAGAAGAGATCTTCCTAAGTTGCATGCTGACTACTCTTATATGTATCTTGTGACTATCTATCTCGTTCAGCCGTGTGTTAAAAAATAAAAAAATAAAAAACTCCACATTCATGGAACAACATAAATAGCTAAAACAAATGACTGCTGAAACGAGTCTCCCAAGAAACAAAACCTTAATCCAGGACAACAATACATAATTTAATCACTTTCATCCCAAAATGTGACTTTATTAGAATCAGACTTGAAAGACCTCAGAACATACCAGCCAAAAGTTTGAAAGGATTAGTCTCGCTTTTAGTAACCCAGGCAAAGTGAAAGCCATGCACTTTTTTCTAGCTCATGCATACTGCCACATGAAGACTATGTCATGCTTTCTGGGATATGAAAGACCCCACCTTACAAGAGCTTTTGCACCTCAGCAACACTACCAATCTTAAATACACTTCCACCAAAGTTCTCAACTTACATCACAGTACAATCAGAACTTCAGTGAACTACAGTTTAATTACTGAATAAGTTACTACCTGTGGAGCAAATTTTCCACCCAGTTTAAGTGGTGTAACACACAGATCTCTCCAGTTAAGTCTTGATGACTGGATGGGATCTCATAAGTTCTCCACTGGGATTAGCCATCTACTGGCTATCCTTGCAGTGGTGCACATCCAGGCTGTATATAGTCAGTCTAACCACCAGGCTGTATATAGTCAGTCTAATCACCTGTTTAGTTCCAACCTATGAATCAATATTCCTGTCTTATGTGAAAATCCACTTTTGTGAGAAAAATGTAAAATTCTAGAACAGTTTTGTTGAACACATGAGATTAAGAATAGCAAAAGAATGAAACCCAAACTTCTATGTTTTATAGATCTGTAACCCATATGAAAAATAATAAAAAATGATTGCATTCTTCTGAAAAGAATTCCCAACATGGATTTCGACCAAACCATAGTACCACCTCTGCCCTTATATCCTTTACTGACCACGTCAACCAACAAAGAAATCTCGGTAACTTAGTATCTGTTGTCTTACTAGACCTGTCAAAGGCATTTCACATGGTACCCCACTGCAAATTACTATCAACTGTCTCTGAGCTCAATCTGGATAACTCCTCTCTACTGTGGTTTAAAAATTATCTGTCTCTCCTGCAACAAGCTGTTAAATGGCATAACTCTCTTTCCCCTCTTGTCCCAGTGGGACAAGGTGTTCCACAAGGATCCATTATTGGCCCCTTACTATTTTCCATCTTTACCAATAACTTCCCCTCGGCTACCCAACAAACTAATATAGTACAGTATGCTGATACACCAACCTTATTTGTTCAGCCCCCTCTCTTCAATTACTCCAAGATAGAACCCAGGAAGTCTTCACCACTATAGAAAAATGGCTATATTCCTCCCAACTCATACTAAACCCATCTAAGACCCAACTCATGATCTTCCACCCATCGAAAACTTTCACCCCTACCTTGCCATTCTTAATAACATCCTCCAACAATACCCTTGTCACACCAGTAACTCAAGCTAAGCTACTAGGTGTAACTATTAACCAAAACCTCAAATTCAACAAACATATAGCACTAACAATTGTCAAAGCTCATAAAAAACTAGTTTCACTCTACCGCTGCAAGAGCTTCCTCACACAGGAATTCCAAATCGCTATCTCTCATGCCCATCTACTGTCCACCTTACTATATGCTTCTAACTAACCTAAATAAATCTGACCTTCTAAAACTATCTACCTGCTACAATAAAATCTCAAAATTTGCAATCAATGCTAAGTTTCATTCTCACCATTGCCTCTCCCTAAGACAACTAGGATGGTTAGAACTCCCTAACCTACTCAAATACAATCAACTTCTCCTGACTCATCAACTGCTATACCAACCAAATAAAATACCTGCCCTCTCTGGTCTGCTCCCCTTCCATAACACTGCACATCAACTAAGATCTTCCAGTACCGCCCTAGTGACTGTTACCAATTACATACGTAGCTCAGGCCAATCTCTTTATTCCTATGCAGTTGCTAAGGCCTGGAACTCTCTACCCCCTGACATTAGATGTCTAAATAGTAAACATAATTTCAAATCCCTACTAAAAGATCTTCTATTCAAAACTTGGATATGTTCCTATACAGAACCAGACTAATTTCACCTGTTCGTGACTTTCAACATCCGTAAATCACAGGTGTACTGTTTAGTTTCACTTAGTGCACAGTACTGTCAACCAGGTGTTTAGCCCACCTTTATAGTGATGATTTCTAACTTATGACCTTGTTTATCTATGGAAACTTCTTTTTGAATTTATGTTCAAGCAATTGTATATTTGTTGTATAATATCTTGTTTAATTGTTTCTCAATATTCTAACTACTGTATGCTGCATGATTTGTAAAACAGATTTTATTCCTTTTATATGTTCTATGTTCTTTGTACAAAATAGCTATGTTTATATAATTTTTTATTATTTTTATTATTTTTTATAATTTTTTACTACGTATCTGGAGCTTTTCTCCCCAGGCCTCCACTGAAAATGGTCATCTTGTGTCCAGTCGGACTTAACCAGTAACAAATGGAAAATAAATTAAATAAATAATAAATACATTATTTTAACACTAAACTTAAAGAAATTCTTCAGAGTACGAATATGAGTCTTGAACCAGAAAGATTGCCAGATCTCTGACTAGACTATTATTGTTTATTATTTGATAACCAAATAAGTGAACTGGTACTGTTGCACTTTACTGACACAGTTTGAGCCAGAAGGCACACACATAAATGTTTGATCAACAATTTTGTTAAGAATTGTAGAATTTCCTAATTGTTATACATCATAAAAATAGAATGATATTTGTTATATGTAATACTTCAATAGAGGTAACCATAATCAAACTCATTTGAAAAAAAAATCATTGCATGTTTGCAGGGTATTATCAGTTTTAATGGTTAAAGCTAATGTAAAACAGTATGTGACTTAATATGATTAACTGCTGAGATGGAGAAAAGATGTGCTGCCAGATGGAGGAAACTGACAAGGTGGGGATGTCTTGTGACTCAGTGGCCATGGAATATCTTTAAATTGATGAATATATGATAGGTATTACACCAAAGGTCGAAAGACATGACTTTAAATGTTATACCAAAGATTGAGAAATAGGGCTGTATATATTACACGTATGATTACAAACAAATAATCTGCTCATCAAAAAATAATCTGACATTTGAGAATGTCTTGCTTCCCTTAGTAATTGAAGTAGTATTTATAATAATTTTACATTAGCCCATCTACCATGGACTGTAATAGAGTGCAAGGTAGAAAAGCTTAGGGCGCACCCACAGGGACAAAGACTGAAACAATAAACTGCCAAATGTTAATCTATTCTTGGTTCAAATGAAAAGAGAAAACACGCCTGTGAATTTTGAAGTCTTTACTGAAATCAACATCGCCATAATGAATAAAATAAAATTAAGTAACTCCTTTGCAATCATCTGATCTTAAACCAAAAAAGTATGTATATAAGAAATTGTTGCGAGTTGCTGATTTGGAAAATGCATATATACAAAAACCTTCATTTCTAATAAATGTTAAAGGTACTGTCCCTAGTAAACTTGGAAGAAGCTGACTGAACAAAATTTACTTGGGTTAATGCAGCACATACCAAACCTAGATATTTTAGGCTTAAATAAATACCTTGAATTAGTGCCAATGTACTTTGTAGTTTACATAGAAAAGCCTGTGGGCTTGGACAAAATACCAAATCTGATCACCTAACATTGTAGCAATGATCAAATTCTGACATCACATGCCCCAGAGAACAAAGAACACTCTGTTATATAACAAATTAAATAAGAATAGAATGTCACAAATAGATGAAGGCATCTTGAAAGAATGATCTAAAATAACTGAGCCAAAATATATAGTGTACTGCACCAAAATAATATCTTTAAATGTCAGACATGCATCCATAGCCTTCCTCAAGATTATTTTGTAACCTGGTACCTGGAGGATATGGAGTCATGTTCTGTAGTACTTAAAATGCTACATCAGGCTCATAATGCAATGCATAGCATGAAAGGATTAGCTAGAGCATAAGCACAATTCTTTGGCGTGGCTTATAATACGGAATAAGAAGTCAAAATATGGGATGAGTATCATATTAGCAATAAATTGCCACCAAACACACCTTTACTCAAATGGGAATAGTTAAGAAAGCTATGTCCTGTAGTCCATGTGGAATGTGCTGGTCCAGTTTATGAGAAAATTGAAAATGTTTTTGCTTTTGTTTTTGTTAGATATTTATTCAAAGGGAAAGAGCATATATTCACTTCTGCTATTTGCATGCAATTTTCCAGAGCTGCTAATGTCTGCCAATGGATATTGTTTAATTGCTGTGGAATTTGCATAAATTTTGGAGAGCAATGGCTATCTTTGTTTATACACCACACCATTTCATGCTTACTGTAACTGCTTAGCTAGCATTGAGTTTTCTAACTGACACTAAAGCAAGCATTGATGAAAATGAAAGTCGAGACTATAAAAGCTAAACTGTCATTGTCATTGTTCATCAACAAAATTATTTATTAAGTAAAAATATGTTTAAATAGGTAAGAAATGCTGATGCCAGGAAGACTGATTTGGGCATTTGACTAACTTTTACCTTATCTGGAAAGAAAATTCCAGGAAAAACAGGGGAATCAGAAGCAAGTCTTCAAGAATCATACAAAGCTAATAAGTGTTGCTTCCGGAGATGAAGTCTAAGAGGAACTACAATTATGAACCTAAATGGATTGTGCTGTCCTTCGCATGAGATGTCAAACCAAGGCTTCATCTGCTTAAATTGGTGGCAGATCAAGTGGATGGAAAAGATGCCATCAAGAAGAGTAGGGAAAGTTATCCAATGCCCTTGTTAAATACCACCTCAGTTCTCCTCTGAAAAGAGGCTATTAGCCTAATGGGACTAACCTGGTCTCCAATGATTAACACATAAAAAACAACATTATTAAGAATTTTAAGTTTTAGCTAGATATCTTGCATATGAAGGATACACTAATCAACCTAAAAGACTATACTCAGTAATAATGAAGCCATTCAGAAGAGCAAGAGTATATTTCACCGATGGCCTTGTAGACTAATCAAAATGTCTTAGTTGGCAAATGATATGAAAAGCTTGAAATAGTAAGTCACAATCTTATGGCTATAAAAGTTATACATTGAAAAATGTGCAACTTTTTAAAGTTATCCGAAAAAAACATCCAAAACAGCAGGCTAAAAGTAATCACTTTAATAAAATACTCACAAAATAAAACACAAAATAAAAACATATAAATGAATAAGTGCTTTCAGGACCATATCCCTTCATCAGATTGTCTATTACTCATAAGAAAAACCCATTTAAACAACAAGAAACCAATCAAAATCAATATTGAGGTCTATGCCCTTTTAAAATAGGTTTGAGTGGGATCATTCAATTCAATCCAGGGCTCATATCCTTTCTTAGTTCAATTATCCAGTGTATCTCACATGACTCAGTGTGGATTTGCTCTGAAGACTGTACTGGCTGTATATTCAATTTTTTTTATGTGGTCGGAGTGGTGAATAAACCCTAGGATTTTATTCAATTGGAGTTCCTGTGGTTTATCCTTACTTTTGGATTTATGCAGTACAAGTGCCACTACTCATGGTGAATGTGGCATTTCAACATTTTATTATGCTGCAAACTTTTGAAATGAACTGCACACATTACCATATGGTGCACACATCATCTAACATGTTTGTTGGATAGCCATATGTATATAGAGGCACACTCTATTGATGTGAAGCTCAGTTGTTCTCCATGTACAGTGAATAATAATTTCTTCAAATATACTAGGGGTGTCTCAGAAAACAACATATTCAGCATGGTATCATAATTATGACATCTCACATTAAAAATAATGAAAATTGTCCATTTATATAACCTCTGCATACTTCTGTAGTCTATAAGAGTTCAGCACACAAAATGCACACTCAGGATACAGAATAAATGACAACTTCCCAGGAAGATAACCAAGGGCTTCATAATACATTATAGCAGCTAACAACAGCTTTGGTACATGGTAATAAAAAAATGTGCATATAAAACCCTCTGGAGCAGGTCAGGTTCTGTGTTATTGACAGAGGTTCAGGATCGGTAGCATGGCCAGGAAAAAGCTGGAAGAATTATTCATGCAGCAGACACCTTCAGCACATGGGCAACAATCATAGATGTAATTGTATGTGCACATGCAGCAGTTAGGCTTAGATGAACAGTGCATGTGGAGAAAGCTTTAGTAGTGTGCAAGATCACTGACCACATTTGTACAAAAAAAAATGCATGCACATTACTCCTGATACCCTTTAAAACTGGTTTTACATCTCATTTAAATATCTTTCAACAGCATACCAAGACAGGACGCCAAGATAACATTCTTCCCTGCAAAATGTTGACATTTCTGTGGAAAACAAGTGCATTTCATAGGTTCATAGGTGGGTACTAGGCTATCAGCCCTGGAGCCTATATAAGCCTAGTCAAAAAGATTCCCTGGCTTTTGCCACCCAAGAAAATTATTTAATTGTGCCCCTGTCAAGCAGTGCTGCAGAAATGATCCCCAGGGTGAATTTTCTATTTCCCATCCAGTTGTCAAGATTTTCTTAAAGAGAGCTAATGAGGAGCTTTGCTTGACATGAATGGGTAGTTTGTTCCAGAGTATGGGAAGTCTCTGGGACAAGAATGTATCCCTCCAGCATGTTCTGTTTATTGTGGTGACAAGGTTTAGGTCCCTAGAGCATGTGATTCAGAGAAATTGGGATTTCTTTAAGTGTAGTATGTCCAACAGCTTTGGGTTTGACATAGCTTTGTATGTTAGGCAGAGATCGCCTCTGAGTAGATGATATGTATGGAGTAGAGCTGGAGTTTTTTGTGATGGTCTGCGTATGGCATCTGTTTGAGGCCAGTAATCCTCTTAGTGAGGTATTTCTGTGGCCTTTCCGGTTGCTGTAGCTGTCTTGTGAGATACATGCCAAACGGGGCATTGTAGTCTATAATGGGTCTGATAAGGGATGAGTAGAGAGGAACAATGATCTCCTTTTTTCTAGAGGAGAACCCTTTTGTGATGAGTTGTGCCAGGTAGAAGAATTTCCTGACTACTGTGGCAAAGTGGTTATCAAAGGATAGACTACTGTCCATCTGTGTCCTGAGGTCTCTTTTCACATTTTCAGTGTTTAGTGAGCTACTGCCTATGTGGTAGTTAATGGGTACCGAGGTTTTTCCCAAAGGGGATGACAATGCACTTCTTGGCATTGAGCTTGAGGTCATGACTTTGATACCAAGCATCTGTCTCTGTGAGGCCGTTTTGTAGGTGAGTCTATTATGGTTCCCAGTTTGCAGTCATCTGTGAACTTTGTTAGCCAAAGACCGTCTGTGTTGGTCTGCACTTCAGAGAAGTAGATGCTGAACAGGAGAGGACCCAGGACCGAACACTGTGGTACTCCACTCATCACTGGTCTGAAGTCAGACTTGGAGTCAGCTACTTTTATTGTGTGGGTTCTGTCAGTGAGCCAGTTGGCCACCCATCTTGTGACACAGGGATTTATGCCCAGTTTAGTGAGTTTATCTGTAATTTCAGAGAGGGGTATGGTATCAAAAGCCTTGGTGAGATCAAGATAGGCTGTGTGCATTACCTTGCCCTCATCTACGGCTCTAGTGACTGCTTCAAAGAAGTCAATCAGGTTTAGTAAACATGATCTACCTTTTACAAATCCAAACTGAGTAGGGTCTTTACCCATGTCTTTCTTTATATGAGGCTGACCAGGGAGTTCCTCCAATCTTGGGATTTTATGCTTTTTGAAACAGTTTCTTCCTTCTGTTGTAGAGTTTGTTTATGGCAGGGGACCACGAGATTGGCTTACTTTTTTTGGAGGATAGCGTCTTGGTTCTGTTGGGGATGGCACAGTCCATGCACTCGTGTATGTGCTTATTCAGTGTATTTGTGTAAGATTCAGCAGTCATACCTCATTTTCCATCTACATGGGTGTCGTGAAGTTTGCCACATCTGTCTTAATGATGATGGTTTCCTTAATGGGGGATGGGGGTAGGATATGGATGTCTAGGGTGATTAGCTTTTGGTCGGATCTGACCAGCGAGGAGTTGACATCTGGCGTGGAACACCGGTTACCCATACTGGTAATGACCAGGTCCAGGATATTGCTGCCCCTGGTGGGGGTGTGGACAAGCTAATCCAAGGCATTGGAATTTATGAATTCCAGAAAACATTGAGCGAATGATTTGGTACATGAGTAGTTTTCCCAGTTGATGCTGGGGTAGTTGAATTCACCCATAATTAAGGTATTGGGTTGTACCTTAATATTTTCCAGTATCTTAAGAAAAGAAGTGTGGGAATCCTGGGGCATAGTGGGGGATCTGTAGCAAGCTATAACCTGGATTGAAGTCTTGTTATTTCCATGCAAATCACATAGCTTGAACAGTGAGTAGGGTAGAAAATACTTGATGCAAACTTTAACAAAGAGATATGTTTAGATATAATGTAAAATTTTACAAATTCATGATGCGCAGCTTGCCATTCAAATATAAGACCAAATAGTCCATGTCCTATTTAGCTCAATCTTTTTAAGCATAATGAGAGATGTACTTGTGCCACTGCATTTTGTAACATTAACTATCAATGTCTGATTAATTGTTTCACATTAATCAATTGTCAGCAGCAGCTTAACATTTCTAGGGGCAACTACATGTGCACTAGTATGACTACCATATACAACTAGGAAGAGCACAAAAAGTGAATGTTATTAAAGCATCAGAGTGTGAGTATCCATTCCTGTAAAGACATACATCATCATATATCCAAAATGAAAGATTGCATTCTTGTCACATAGGCTTTCCCTTGGAATGAAATCACAGGATCGTGCTGTGCAGCTGTTTTCTCTTCCATACATGTTTTAAAGATATTCATTTGCCATCTTTTATAATATCTTATGTATCTTAAAATATATACATATACATATTTTATCAAAATGTCATTTGAACCTGCAGCTCTCATTGGAATTCATGCTGCAAAATTTATTTGCAAAACATGTAAGCAACTAGATGTCCTCAAAAACAACATAAAACAAATACATACTGTAAAATGTAAACAACATATGTAAAAAACACAAAGGGCCAGATTCACCAAGGCTTGCATGGAGTCTAAGAGTAGAGTAAGACTTCATGCAGCCAACATGTCCGCCTAGCGATCCAGGCATGCATCTGAGCTCTCCAAACTAGTCCTACATAGACAGGGCTTGGATATGCAAATTACCTCAATTGCAGGCAAAAGTTATGCAAATGAGGTAAATTTGCGATCCAGGAAACCCGAACCTGTCCGAGTAGGAGTAGTATTATTTGCAGAAATGTACTCAGTTGATAACTGAGTACGGTTCTGCAAATAGCAAAACGGAGCCGTGACAGCTGCAGGAAAAGCATGCATTTGCAGGAGGAAGCATGCCAATGGCCAAAAATACAGCCATTGGCAATGGGAAGTGATGCAAAATAGAAATAAAATAACTTATTTTTTTATCCCGATTTCCGGGGTTTAACTCTAGCACAGCACCGCACAAATGTGCAGCACCCTAAAAACCAAAAAATTAATAATTAAGATCCACAAATGTGGATTTTATAGCTAAAATGAATTTACAATGCAAGTGAATGGCAGGCTGAAGACAACATGGCTACCAAGTAGAGGTTGCTAAGGGGGGAAGCTCAGTCTAAGAGATGTAACCAAGCATTAGTAGGCAATCCTATGCTAATGAGAATTAGGATAGTGAATTGCAAGTTTACATAGGAAATGAGCACAGTCAGTGGTGTGTAGGAGTAGGATAAGGGGAGTAACAGAGTGGAAGATAGCTGACATCACGAGGGGATATGTATGAAAGGAGTGAAGCTCATTGGAGCAGAGTGTCATGTGTCAGCTGACAATTACATATTATTGAAAGAGGTGTGTCAACAGGTAGGCTAGGTAAAGTCAAGAAATTGAAGGTGTATGCCTTGGATAACACCAAAGTTTCTTGCTGAGCATGCATGCGCGCGTGTGCGCGCCTGTAAACCCGAGTAAGACAGTGTGCGCGCGTGTAAGCTTGTGTGCGCACGTGTAAGCTTGAGTGAGCATATGTAAGGCTGTGTAAACAGTTGTAAGCATGTTTGCACCAGTGTGCGCACGTTTTAACAAGAATAAGCAAGTTTTAGTCCGTGTAAGCATGTGTGCACATGTGTTAGCTGCTGTGCGCGTGTTTATACTTGTGTGCACGGCACTCCCCCCTGAGGAAACAGAAAGGAAAAAGGACGCACACTAAATAGCAGGGAAGTTACCAGGGAGTACTAGCAGAGCTGGCAGGTGAAAACAATCAGAATCAGGCAATTACCCAGGCAGAACACAAGCCCAGCCCAGCCCGACACTTAAAACTCTGCAAACAACAGTCCATTATGTTTCTCTCAAGAGACACTGCAACACTACAGTAAGCTAACAGAAATGAAAACTGAAAAAGTTTTACTGAGACAAAAATATGTTAGGGGCTGCCATTGCTGTTATAAGGCGACATATGCAACATGCTGAGGGTGGTGATAATGCAAATGCCGCTGGACAACCCACAGCGCGGAGACTGAAAAGAGTGTACAGGCCCAGGGTAAAGTACCAGGGGCTACATGAGCTGGAGATAGTGGAGCACTATAGAGTGGACAGAGACCTCTTGCAGCAAATTGTTGAGCTGTGTAGGCCACGCCTCACACACAGAACCAACAGAGGGGTACCCATTCCAGTGAAAACTAAGGTATGTGTTGGCCTAAGAATATTAGCAACAGGTACCTTCCAGAAACCAACTGGTGATATGATGGAGATATCACAGGCATCGGCATCCAGGGTACTGCACCAGTTCCTGGATGCCATGTCAGCACATGTCGGTGATCATGTATATTTCCCCAATTCCCAAGAGGAATTGCCCAGCAATATGTGTCTCTTCCAGCAAATAGCGGAATACCCTGAGGTAGTGGGTGCAATAGACTGCACGCACATATGCATCAAAGCATCAGCCAGTGAACAGGGTAGGGTCTACTTCAACCACAAGGGCTTCCCCTCCATCAACTGCCAGGTCATGTGTGATGCCCAGGGCATAATACTGAATGTGTGTGCTGGCTGCCCTGGAAGCTACCATGATTCCCATATCTGGCATCTGACGCAGCTGTACCAGACATTTACCAATGGGGACATCCCACATGGTCACCTAGTGGAGGATGCTGGCTATGCACTTGAGCCGTGGCTGATGACACCCATCAGAAATGCACACACACCTGAACAGGAACGCCATAATGAGGCACTCGCACAAACACAAAATGTAATCGAGCGTGTGTTTGGGCTGCTCAAATCACGGTTCAGGTGCCTGGACACATCTGATGGAACGTTGCAGTACTCACCAACTGCATGTACCCAAATTGTCATGGTATGTGCTATGCTACATAATATGATCCTGCAAAAACAGCTGCAGCAGGACCAACATAGGCCCAGGCCAAACAGCCCCCCACCATTGCCATAGCCATCACAGGCAGAGTGTGACTCGGAGGAGGAACAACCTGAGCCTCCCCCAGTAGGCAGAAGGAGGCATACTCAGTATGCTTTGGCCTTGGCAAAGAGGCAACGCATAGCACATACACTGGCTCAGTAGGAACTCTGGAAATTATACCTCTCTCTGACCTGCACATATAGTAAAAGGGATGCCTACGTTGACACTACCTGCTTTCAAACATGTATAGGGAGTGTAGTATGTGCATCCGACATAGGCAGCCCTGCATCAACACCTGAGGTATGATTGCCATGTGTTAAGCAATATAAAGCAGTGCTAAACAGCATTTACCACCATGTAGTATATGTAAACAAAATTGCACACACCAACTAGTACAAATGTGGTCAATGTTGAGTAATATTGGCCAACTTCCAGCAATGATGGTTAATATTGTACAATGTTGGACAAGCTGGGTCTAAGTAGGGCATAGCTGAACAAAAGCCAACATAGTTGCTCTACTGGCCCTTAAGCAGTCTGGTCTGCTCAGTATGAAAATATAAGCAGTGATGGGCCTCTAACCCAGGATACTGTGCACTATAGTCATAGTACTGAACCACTAAACCATGACAGTATTGCAGTGGTTGGCCTGCATGAAGAAATGTTGATAAGTTTATGCAAAGTATTCCATGGAAACCCTGCAGGCACAGCATAATCCCTGTCAAGTTATGACACAAAGGTGAGTCCTGCAGTAAGAATAGAACCTGACTTTCAACACACACAGTAGAAATGTTAATATTGGACATGTACACATACATCAACAAATGTAGTGGACCTCAGACAGCAACATACTGAAAGGTCACACTGGGCATGCTCACACACTTGAATACATGAGACAAATGTCAGGCAACAGAACACTGACAGTCTGAACTGGGCATGCTCACACACTTAGGCCATGTTGGAGTACAGCAGTGGGCCACACATATCAGGCAGTTGCATGTGTTAACCCAGGAACCTGTCACTATCCAGCAATCTGCCCTTTGCACACACTTATAAGACAACAGACACATATATAATATAGTGGAACCCTGTCATAATCAAATATGTTCTGCAGATACCTAAGCAGTTCATAGAAAGTGAGAACGCAAAGATGATAAAAACCTGCAAACAGTATCAGCAATAAACATTGTGCATCATGAACATTATCATAGGTTCAGAGGTTGATACTAGGCTATCTGCCCTAGGGCATGTACAAGCATAGCCAGAGTGTGTTTGGCTTCTGCAACCCAATCAAATCAGAACACTGTGCCTGTGAATAGTAGGTCACACAAGATAGCCCATTTACGTGTAGTGTATTGTGCCTCTGTCTAGCAGGGACCTAGAAGATATCCCACGGGTAAACATACGATCACCCATCCACTTATCAAGATGTCACCTGTAGGTGGTCAGTGGGTGGCTCTGCCTATGCAAAACCGGGACTACACTCCGCAGTGAGTGGAGCCTTTCGGATAATTATCTGTCCCCCCAGCATGTCCTATTAACATCTGTGCTGAGGTATATGTCCCTGGTGTGTGTAGCTCCAAGGGAGTTGGATATCCTGAGGTGGAGCATGTCCATTAATTCTGGGTCAGATATTGCCTTAAACTACAGGCACACAACACATCCGTGTAGGTGGTAAGTGACTGAGTAGAGCTGGAGTTACTGTATCTGAACTGTGCAGGGCATCCATGTGAGTCCCTACATCTGCTTGATGAGTAACATTTGTGGCCATTACAATTGCTGCAGGTGTCGGGTAAGGTACATCCCAAATGTGGCATAGTAACCAAGCATGGTAGTGATGAGTATAGGGGCACAATGACCACATGTGATCAACATGTGAAACCATGTGAGATATGGTGGGCTATGTAGAAGTACTGTCTAACCACTTTGGCAATGTGATTGTCAAAGGCAAGAGTACGAACAGGTCGTGTCCCCAAACCCGTAACAACTACTACCGTATGTAATGGATTACTACCTATGTGGTAATGTGTGGGCATGTTGTCATTCTCAAAGGGGATGACTATGCAACTAATGGTATGTAGCCATAGGCCATGGCTCAGGCACCAGTCATCCTATCTCTGTGAGACCCTGTATGAGTATCCATGTGACAGCTGGAGAGTTGATTATGGCACCCAGTTTGCAGTCATCTGTGAACATGGACAGCCATATCCCTCCAGTGATAGCCTGTATGTCACACAAATATATACTGAACAAGAGAGGTCCCAGGACTGAGCCTTGTGGGATGCCATGTGTAACTGGTGTATAGTCAGACATGGCACCTGCAACACTAAGCATGTGGGTGCTATCCCTGATCCAGATAGCTATCCATCGTGTGAGATATGTGTCGATATTGATGCCGGTGAGCCTATGCATAATGGCCGAGTGGGGTATTGTGTTGACGGGTTGTGCAAGGTCCAGGCAGGCTGTGTGGACAACCATCCCAACACTGATGGACCTGGTAACTGTTTAAAGAATACGAACAGGTCCAACAGGCAAGATCTGCCCACTACAATGCTGTAATGTGTAGGACCCAGTGTCTGTAGGTTTCCCATGTCTATGTGCATGGATCCCATTACAATACGCTCCATAGCTTTGCATAACAGGCTAGTTAGCCTTATAGGCCGATATTGTCTGTGGTCTGTTGTGGCAGTATTCAGTGGAGTGGGACCACTATCGCTGTACGCCATTCTGTGGGTACAAATCCTGCAGTAACTCTGATATTGAACAGTGACATAATGTGAGGGTTACGTCTGTCATAAAGGCCGTGTACGACACAGGCCGGAACACCGTCTGGTCCCATTGATGCTGTGTTGTCTGCTGTGGGGAGGGCAGCACTCACCTGTTTATTTGTGATGTCAGGGAGGTTACACTCTGTTGGGATGGACAGTACCTCCTTAGGGGGGATGGGGGGGAGACATCTGCACTGAACCTGTTTGCCAGGATGTTGGCAATGTCTGTGGGTTCAGGGTATGTTTAGTCAGTATGCAGTAACACACAGCATATCAGTGAGTGTCCAGCCAGGTACCTGAATTAACTGAAGAAGGCCTTGTGATTGTCTGATGTGTCTGGTGCAATTGTCCGTTAGAAGTGGGCCTGACATAAATACACGAGTGACTGTAGCTGTCTGGTAGTACAGATCACAGATGCCTTCCCTGTCTGGGATTGTACTCTATCATGTAGTAGCTTCCTCCTTTTGTTGTATAGCATATTAATGGCCGGAGTCTACTAGACAGTTCCTCTGCCATTGGAGGAGTGAGTTCAGTTGTTATTTTGGATAGCATGATCCATGCAGTCCAATAGGTGTCCATAGAATGTGTATGTAAAGGATTCAGCAGTCTGAACCATACTTACCACTGACCCAGGGTCTCTGAAGGATACCACCATGGTATGGAGAAGTGTGACGTTTGCTTTTGGGAAGTTCACCAAGATTACCCAGGATGGCTGTGGGGACAGGATATTCATGTCCCGTGAGATAAAGTATGTTCTGACCTTACCAATTAGGGGTATATCGCAGGTGTGGAACATAGAGTCCCGATGTTGGTGATGATCATGTCCAATATGTTGTCCCCTCTTGTGGGTGTGGTGACCGGTTGTGCCATAGCATATGAGTTTATAAATAGGAGCAACTGTTGGGCGAGGGTGTTGGGGCCTGAGTACTATCCCCAGTCAATGTGTGGGTATTTGACGTCACCCATTATAATGGTGTTTGGGGAGACCCTCATATTGTCCAGTGTTCCCAGGAAAGCCGAGTGTGGTTGCTGAGTTTGTGAGTGTGGTCTGTAGCAGGCAACAAACCAAAAGGCAGATTTGCACAATGTTAGGTGCATATGTATGGTCTGTGATGCTTTGTGCAGTGCTACCAACCCCAGGTATGTGTATCTGTGATGTATATGAATACTCCCCCTATTTGTGTTGGCCATTCCAAGTTATGTGGTCAGAAAGCATGGTACAAAATATAAACTGGTAGTGCTGGTGTGCATGTGAGAGCCTGAACCATGTGTCTGTTAGTGCACAGATATTGCTATTCTCCATACTGAGGAGATTTCTGAGTGGGCGCAATTTGAGGGTAATACATCTGGTGTTCAGCAGCATTACCCTCAGTGTCATGTACTCTGTAATGTCTATGGAGGTGGGTCTGTCTTTTGAGCCCCACTTAAATAAGGCTGTATGGTGGCAGCAAGTTCCTTAGCCTGTATTCAAAAGTCCAAGGGTGATAGGTGCAAGCTTTGCATAGGGAAGCTACGTGGCATGTCGAGCATGTCACCCCAGGCTGACAAACACTGTATCCCCTTTGAATAACACCAATATGTTAGCCAACTGTTAAACGTGATCAGATTGTTGGTATACTGAGACATCATACTTGGTGAGTGTAAGATGGTAGACAAGGTCAGGGTCATACTGGCCTGGGCTACATGATCAGAGAGTTCCTCTATGTATCATGTCATGCGGTCCAGAGAGGAACGTCTGAGGTTGTACGCACCAGCATGGATAATGGTGGAGCCAGTCCTGGACTTGCCTTGGAGTGACCTGAGTGCATGTGTTATGTGGCGGATCCTGGCACCTGAGAGACAGCTCAAAGTGACTATTCCCTTGTTTGGTCTGGTGAGTTTGACGTCAGTGTGTCTGACATTAAGTGTCACCTATTACAAGTGTATCAGGTGTGTTGTTTAGCCCGAAGGACAGTGACTGTGTGGCACACTGACATTGTGAACTATGTGATATGTGGGTATTGTAGTGAGGTAGCAGTTGTTTGTGTGTCTGCTTTGCAGGTCTCTGCTGCTTAGGCAGAGTGTATGTAGAGCCTCTGAGTATGTGTATGTGTGATAATGTGGTTTGAATGCTGTCGCTATCGGTGTATGTGAGACTGATATGTGGTGTGTGTGGTCACCTTCACCACCTGCTAGACTATGCCAGTCATGGGTCGAGAGAGCTCAGCCTCCTGTATGTCAATATTGTTGCATCTCTCACATATATCTGAGTGTGTTGGGAGGAGGTGAGGTCTGTCTGTGTACATGAGGCAGATGTGACATTGTGTCATAACCGCAATATTCACTAGCTGGACTGGAGAGTACACACGAAACCGACCCCAGGACATGCCAGTATATTATGATGACATACTCTGTAGCCTGATCACAAAGGATCAGTAGGGTGTTAAGTGTGTAAAAGAGTATAACCAGGATTAGTGCTCAGGTTTGTTGGTGTTTTGTAAAGAGTAGCTGAGTAGGAGTCTAGACTGAGAATCATGACATGTCCTTCAGCTATGTCATAAATAGTAATGTACACTCATATATGTCCTGAGTCAGAGCCAACTGTACCTTACTGACAATGCCGACATCCTGTCAGACAGGCCCATATATTCATACCCACCTCCCACTGACGATAGTCCTTGACATCATACCAGGAGATATCACATGTAGAATGGCTGAACAGCTCCCCCCAAAGACAAAAGCATGGCAGCAATTGGATTACATTGTTTCCCAATATGTGTCATGCATGTACTACAGAACAAACAGACCCTGCACCTGAACAGTCTGTTGAGCCTCACTCACTCCACAGGATCTGGAACCGTCGAATGTGTTACAGCAACATATGGCACTCCCCACAAGTGTGGGTGCACAACACACCATGGGAATTATAGTCCAGTAAGCCTATGAAGTCTGATCTGCAAGGCCATGGAGTGCATCATGACTGAAGTCATAAACAGAGCTATTGGAAGCTGACAAACACACAACCCTACCAACTGTGGTATGTTCATGTGCAGATCATGGTTCCCAAACATGCTACACCATTTGCAAGGCAGCCACCCAGGACATACATCACTGAACAGAGCTACACATGTCCCACATAGACTTTGAATAGCTCTTCATCAACATCACAGGCACATGTCGTATCCACAAAACCAACAATCTGTGCATAGATATGTGTTGACATATGAAGGGATGTCAATGTGTCCACAGATAGATCACACAAGGTGAGACTCACAAGGTCCTGTTCAAGCTGTTGATACCCACCGGCCCACATGGATCATTCCTGGGATTGCACAAAAGAAAGTGTACACACATTACCATGTCCAGTCTGATGATGTCAGCATCCTACAAATATACCAGGAGAACAGAAACCACCCAGTAAAGCATATAGTGTGCCATGCTAATGTGTATCTCTCTAATATCATAACATAATTAGGTAGGGGTTTGAATCCTGCAAATGCTGATTGTGTGTGTGTGTGTGGGGGGGGTGTATGTGTGTGTGATGTCCTTTGAGAGGAGTAGTCTTTTTGGAGACTGGGAAAACACATTTGTGTATGTGTGTGATGTCCTTTGAGAGGAGTAGCCTTTTTGGAGACTGGAAAAATGCATTAAAAGAGGTACATCCCTCTTTGGAATATCTGATGATGTCAGCATCCTACAAATATTCAAGGAGAATAGAAACCACCCAGTAAAGCATATAGTGCACCGTGTTGAGGCGTATCTCTTTAGTATCATAACGTAGTTAAGTAGGGATTTGAATCCTGCAAATGCTGACAGTGTGTGTTAGTGTGTGTGGGGGGGGGTGTATGTGTGTGATGTCCTTTGAGAGGAGTAGCCTTTTTGGAGACTGGGATAACACATTAAAAGAGGTACATCCCTCTTTGGAATGTCTGATGATGTCAGCATCCTACAAATATTCAAAGAGAATAGAAACCACCCAATAAAGCATATAGTGTGCCATGTTGATGAGTATCTTTCTAGTATCATAACGTAGTTAGGTAGGGGTTTGAATCCTGCTAACAGTGTGTATGGGGGCTATGTGTATGTGTATGATTTCCTTTGAGAGAAGTAGCCTTTTTGGAGACTGGGAAAACACATTACAAGAGGTACATCCCTCTTTGGAATGTCTGATGATGTCAGCATCCTAAAAATATATCAGGAGAACTGAAACCACCCAGTAAAGCATATAGCGCACCGTGTTAATGCGTATCTCTCTAGTATCATAACATAGTTAGGTAGGGGGTTGAATCTTGCAAACGCTGATAGTGTGTGGGGGGTGTTTGTATGCGTATGATGTCCTTTGAGAGGACTAGCCTTTTTGGAGACTGGGAAAACACATTAAAAGAGGTACATCCCTCTTTGGAATGTCTGATGATGTCAGCATCCTACAAATATTCAAGGAGAATAGAAACCACCCAGTAAAGCATATAGTGCACTGTGTTGATGCGTATCTCTCTAGTATCATAACATAGTTAAGTAGGGGTTTGAATCCTGCAAACGCTGACAGTGTGTGTTAGTGTGTATGGGGGGGGTATATGTGTGCATGTGATTTTCTTTGAGAGGAGTAGCCTTTTTGGAGACTGGGAAAACACATTACAAGAGGTACATCCCTCTTTGGAATGTCTGATGATGTCAGCATCCTAAAAATATATCAGGAGAACAGAAACCACCCAGTAAAGCATATAACGCACTGTGTTAATGTGTATCTCTCTAGTATCATAACATAGTTAGGTAGGGGTTTGAATCCTGCTGACAGTGTGTGTGTGGGGGGTGTATGTGTGTGATTTCCTTTGAGAGGCGTATCCTTTTTGGAGACTGGGAAAACACAATAAAAGAGGTAGATCCCTCTTTGGAATGTCTGATGATGTCAGCATCCTACAAATATTCAAGGAGAACAGACACAACCCAGTAAAGCATATAGCGTGCCATGTTAATGCATATTTCTCTAGTATCATGACATAGTTAAGTAGGGGTTTGAATCCTGCAAGCCCTGAGTGTGTTTGTGTGCCACAGGTGGTCAATGCATGTGGTTTTGCTTGTACTACAGTATGACGTATGATTAAAACAGTATGTGCATTGCACACATCGGGTATCTGCGTGGCAAATAAATATGTGTACATGTGACCTCAGTCAGTACATAGGTGTGAAGCCTGCATACTACATGAATACATTTGTTTTCTTCTACAGATTGTGCCGCTGCTTCTCAGATCATAGGTCACATATGTATGTATTTATGTATGTATGCGACAAGCCCGGCCACTGTAGTGATCTGTGGCCAAGGTCATCTGTGCCACACACACCCATGACACGTACTATAGAGTACTGTGAGTGAGGGTAATTACCTGGGGTATATGTCAGACATGTTCATACACAACAATTACTGGCAATAATGGACAGTCATTATAGGTGTACAACAGCCCTGTAGATATGCATGCAGGCCCATAATGTGTTATGTGAAACACCGATGGACCCCACAATACCTATGGATATGTGGATACCAAGGGACAGATGACATAACACGTGTCTGTCTGTACACATTGGTACCCAACATACATGTTGAGGGCTACCACCTATGTGGTACTGTCGGGATAGTATGTCTAGTAAATGTGGATGACTATGCCATAGCATGTATTGGACAACAGGTTCTGTCTGTATGATACCCTTGTGTAGGATATACGTCCCATCCAGGGAATGCAGTGTAGGCCAATGCATGCATTTACAGATGTGGATGGACATATCCCTAGTGTGTTTGCATGTACCTAAGAGGGCTATATGCCACACAAGTGTGGTCCCACGAACGTGTGGCGGTCAATACCACTGATTACTGTTATAGTATAGTACTGGAAGGATCCAACTGTTACTGAGTTCCCTACAACTGTGTGTCATTTGTCAGGACATCATCTAATGATTGGTTATAGCCATACTGTTGAGGTTGTGTATACTACCAGACTGCAGATCATTGACAGATATCAACAGTATCACCCACAGCATAGTGTCAACCCATGTTATACACACATGTGTACCCATGTTAGTACATATCTGTAGTAGAATGCATACTGGCCATCGATTCATGCTCTGCCTGTGATGGCCTTGGCCATCAACAGATACCATGAGATGTTAACAATGTGTACAACAGGGTATGTCCACTATGCACGTCCATGCAGACAGTGCACACACACCATGTTCACAGATGTACACCTGCTAATTTGTCATGCACACATCACACACGTACTGTCCACTCACTAACACATGCTGGCAACACTGTACACTTCAGCCAAGTGGCACATGGGTGGACAATACATACTCAGACCTAACACTGGTGTAAACAATGCTACAATGACTAGCAGAGCTGTGATGCATAATGCCTGCTCAGATATACCTACAAGGATATCATTACACTTTCCTGTTGGCAAATTGCTACTATTGCTAGACTGCTATAATGTCACCCTGTGCATCAGAGCCATGTTAGCCTATTCCTGCATCAATGTTACAGATGACAGGAGGTGGCACAGGTGTCATCATATGCACAGGGTGTGTTGTTGGTTTGCCAGAGCCCGACATTGACCCATCCAATCGACATGTGTGTGTGTGTGTGTGTGTGTGTGTGTGTGTGTGTGTGTGTGTGTGTGTGTGTGTGAGGGACAACAGTACAGCATGGGCCAATGTTGATCTAATGTGTGTGTGTATGTGTGAGCCCTAGTTGTTTGATTAATGTGTGTGTGTGTTTGCATGCACACAACTCCACCATGTGGCTGCCATATATGGGCGGTTGTGGGGCAGCCACAGACTGTACCTGCTAGGCCATACAGATCACTGTCTCTGGCCACGGACATGGTATCTGTGCCTGGCAGGGGTGCTATGGGCAGTATCAGGTACCAACCCTAACTGGGTGCTATCATCAGAGGCAGAGGTATGATGACTGGACCCATGTCCCTGCTGGGACTGGCCAGTGCCACGTGCACGTGGTCTAGTAGGATGGTCAATGGACAGGCCAGCTCCAGCATTTCTGGGGCTGGTACTGCCACTACGGGAGCAGCTGTGATCCATGGTCCGTCCGCGATGACTGCCAGTTGATGCTGTTGCTGGCATGCGTCTGCGTCGGCTTCTCATCTGTCCCGCGCGGTCCTGGCTCATGGCTAACACATTGTGGAGGACATCTAATGTCTCACATGCACACATGCACACATGAACACATGCACACATGCACACATGAACTCATGCACACATGCACACATGAACACGTGCACACATGAACACATGCACACATGCACACATGAACACATGCACACATGCACACATGCACACATGCACCCATGAACACATGCACACATGCATGCATGAACACATGCACACATGCACACAAATACACTGCTCACCACAGCACATACACACACACCAGCAATCCAACACAATAGTGGGTGAAGGTGGGTGACAGTATCACAAGGCAAACAGTCACCTCACATATGTCAGCATGCAGAATATGTGTTTCTCAAGACCATGCAGTGCAAGTGTAGACGGCCCTATTTAATGACATTATACATGGCTTTGATGCATGTGTGTAGTTGTTCAGTGATTGTCTACACCGTGGAATACAATGTGTACATGGACACAACATTGCTGTGCAAGTATTATCTGCTCTGCAATGTCCTGTGCACCATCACTCAATGGTATACATACCATGGCTGCATGTGTTATCTGTGTGACACATAGATTGCCATGTCTGATTACAGTGTCTGTGTCCATAGCAAATAATAGTGGGCACAGGTGTAGCAAATGCATGCAATGTACAGACATGAGATGAGTGGTGCATGTAGACGTGAAGGAATCCCAGTGCTCAACAAGGCCATTGTACAGTGGTTATGGTGAGTGTGGGACATATTGCAGATATGTCAGTGCCAGCCATGACATGGCATGCTACACGACTGCAACATTAAACACCACACATACCCAATGTGTGTCATGTGACCTATACACCCAATAGCATTCCAGGACATATATGTGACTCTTTGTACAGATGGTGACAGCTGTGCATATTGTGTATACTGGCATATGTAAGCAGACACACAACATGCTATGCATATTGTGTATAGGTGCATATGTTTGCACACACACAACAATGAGGTGCAAAGCAAAGACCGCTATGTGTAGTACTGTGGTCACTGTAACTGGACGGGGTGTAGTACCATGTGCCATCATCATCATCATCATCATCATCATCATCATCATCATGCATCTTGTGGTCACTCACGGCTACTACTGTGTGACAGACCACCGCCTAGCATGCTGTACCTGAACTGCAGTGCCGTGGCTACGTTCACTATTACACAGCCACTTTGTACATGGGTGTAGTAGGGAGCATTGCCTAACATGACTGTGTTATGTGTTGAAGAGTGTTGCACAGGCCCATGATAGGCCTCTACCCCTGAGGTACATCATGTGTGTGTGGGTGACATGTGGGATACTGAAGTGTGACCTTACAGCGGGTGTGTGGTTATGCCATATGTAGCATGTCTTTGTGTACTGTGTATGATAAACGTGTTATGTTGTATACAGGTGTTGCAACTATGCCTATCCAATGTGCAGTACGGGGTTGCCACAACTGTGTCTTATGCTCTGTGTATTGCATGTCATTGAGGCAGGTACTGACATTACTGAGCTGTGCAACGTCTTACAGCAAACATGCATGGCATGCATTATGCGTAGGTATGTTACGTGTATGGCCTACACCTCACCTATGACATGCATATTTCATTACCAACATTGCAGTTATAACACACTTACCAGCATGGATCTGCTGCCCTGCTGTCACACCAGAGGGACCTATGAGAATATGAGAGAGTTTGTCAGTGGCCACAACTGTGGCATTGCTACAGTGGGTATGCTAAACTGCAGTATAACAACAGTCACAGGTGTAGAGATATTATTCAAAATATCAGTATTGCACAACACTAGTCAGCAGAACTGCTAAACACACAGTACCCATCTCACGAAGACATAATCTAACAATACAGTTAACTGTCGTCTACAGATAGGGCATGTTACCTGCTTGCTCCAGGTGGATGTGTTGGGTGGCTCCGGCCTCCATGACAACACATGTCAGAGGTTGATATTGCTGTTGTCCTGGAGGGAGAGAGAAAGGCCCTGCAAGTAGGATCCAAGTGCAAGGCAAAACAAACTATCAGTAACTGAAAAAATGCCAGCACAAAACTCAGTATATATCTGCAACAAAACTACAGCAACACTAAGGTAAAACTTAAGTGGTTTAATACATATCGAGCAATTCAATAACCCAGACCAGTTTCAGCCTAACATGGCTTTCCTCAGTGGAACAAGAAAAGTACAAACAGGTTTGTACTTTTCTTGTTCCACTGAGGAAAGCCATGTTAGGCTGAAACCGATCTGGATTATTGAATTGTTCGATATGTATTAAAACACTTAAGTTTTACCTTAGTGTTGCTGTAGTTTTGTTGCAGATATATACTGAGTTTTGTGCTGGCATTTTTTCAGTTACTATTGTCCAGGAGCCACCACGCTTAGGAGCAGCTCCTCCACTCTGGTGAGGGGGGGGGATGAATGGCCACCCCACCACCTGTGGCAAGCTGTTTTCTTTGGATATCAGACGCACGCTGCCGGACATGTCTAATTAAATCACTGCAGTGATGGCGTACCTGCTCATATGTCCGGTTATGCATGCCTATGTCATTTACCGGACGAACAAGTTCCTGCCACAGTGCAGTCCGCTCCTGCTGGTGCTGGCTGCTTCTGGAGAACAGCATCGTGTACTGCTGCAATAGGCTTTGCAGTATCACCTCTTCCTCATCCGCTGTGTACGATGGGTTGCGTTGGTGGGCCATCTGGCTGAAAAAGATATGAACAATATGTGTTAGCGAGTCCTGTGACACACTTTACACCTTTAACCACAGATATCACTTTACCGACATATATACCATCCTATTGTCTGTCAGAGGTTACACATGTTCAATACCACTTATTGGTTCTCAGGCCACAACTAACTAACAGTGCCTGGAACACTCTATATATCACACCACTATACAACAGTACCCGACACCCTGTTTGTGACACATTGCACAACCTCAAGACAGGGGTGTATATCACACCAATGCACGAACAGAGATGTCATCCATTGCAATGGATGTGAAGTACAGGTACAGTAGTACCAGTCAACCACCCTAGTAATTGATGTCATAGCCCTGACTAACAGATGTGTACAGTTGTTACTATAGGTGGCATACTGCTGTAACAGAGTATATATGTTGATGGATACACACATATACCCTGTAACACACATATGATTGCAGCCATTGTACAGGCATAATTACACACACATCAGACAAACATACAATGCACCACTGTATGCCAACACAGATGAGCATTAACTGTGTACCATACAGTACTGTGTGCCACTACTTACACACCCTTATGCCTGAGTTTTGTCCTCTGTGCAGACTACAGGAAACACACATGACAGTGTTTCCAATCAATGTGAACACACACCATACTGTACTGTTTAGGCCTACAGCTTCAGGTAGTACTACAGTTCATATGGGAGTTGGATTCACCAGCAGTACCACTCACTAAGCATACATGTATTGCTTTAGCCTACAATGAGACACCACATTCGTCAACAAGGAACTACGTCACATCATATGCCGTACTACTGTGTCTGCCTAACAGTACATTACACATCATTTGCTGCCCTCACAACTAGGATAGACACTACCATGTCAGATACAACTTCACTCTAAGCTATCACACCTTTACAGACCTTGCACACATTCAGTGTTACACTTATTCAACCTCACATAGCAGGTATTGCATTGAGTACATGTGTGAGTGCATAGTGTCATAGGTAGGTAATATGCTGTTGGCCCTAGGGCCTACGGCAGCCTAGCCATATGCTACCCTGGCCTTTGACACACATGTACTTTGATTTCACTTGTCCCTGCCAACCAGAACCACAGAGGTGTTTCCTGGGGTATATTACCAATCTCCCACACAATCATCAGGGGTATTTATGACAACTGCTAATGAAAAGCCTTGTTTGCTATTGCTAGGTGGTCTATTCTGGTGTATGGTATATCTCTGAGATGGGAACCTATCCCTCCAGCATGTGCTGTTTAGTGAGCTGACAAGGTTTAGGGCCCTAGAGCTTGTATCCTGGAGGGATTGTGATATGTTGCCATGGTGGTTGTCACCCAGCTATGGGTGTGACATACCTCTGTATGTCCGGCAGAGGTCACCTCTGTGTAGCCAATATGCAATACAGTGTAGATGTGGTTTTGTGAGTCAGTCTGCATAGTGCATCTGTTTGCGGCCAGTATTACCCTTTGGGAGGTATGTCTGTGGCCTTTTCACCTGGTGTAGTTGTCATGTGAGGTACATACCACACAGGGCATCGTGATGAGTAGAGGGGAACACTGCCCTATATTTCTACAGATGACACACCTGTTGTCATGACACATACCACACAGACTGATTACAGGTGTAGTGTGGCACTGTCTTCATGAAAGCAGAGGCTACTGTCCACCTGTGTCCCATGTTCCCTTATCACATCTTCACTGTTAGGTAGATCTCTACCTATGTGGTGGTTAATGGGTACAGTGTTTTTGAAAGGAGGAATGGCACTGCAGTATCAACACTTGTCTACAGTCCATGCCTTGGTCACCACACACCTGTTGCAGTACATATGACCCCATGTCTCTCTGTCGCTCCCTCTCTCTCTATATATGTATATATATATACATATATATAAATATATATATATATATATATATAATATATATATATATATATATATATATATATATATATATATATATATATATATATGCATATCTATACACATACATGTACACATCCGTTGTTGTACACATGGATGTACATATAGGCACATGTACAGTCCATCTTTCATGGTGGGGATATCACTTATGCGACAGTTGTGGGATGTACAGTTATTTGATTATATTGCACAGTGTTGTGGAGAATGCATGTGGGTGTCGTCAGCCCATGTAGCATTAGCAGGCCTCACTGGCTGCAACACAGTAGATCTGACAAATCAGTTCTGCAGCATTTAACCACCACATGACATATATCAGCACTGCATGCTGTTTTCTAGGCCACACACTATGACCTACATACATATATGCACATATCAGCCTTCAATGACAGATATCTGTCCACCCTTCACTAACAGTTGCAGTATGTCCCTTGCCCTATGCACATGTGCAGATACAGATAGATACGTACTGCTGCCACACATGGATGATTTGCAATGTGTAGAGTACTCTTCAGGAACATCTACTACATGCCAACACATACATTTATTTATTTATTTTTTTTTGGTTGTTTGTTTTGGGTTTTCGCCTCTATTTCGGTTTATGTCTCAGTTTCTCTCTCTGTTGTATCTCTGTCTCTGTCTGTGTCTGTGTCCGTGTTTCTCTCTCTCTCTCACTCTCTATCTCCCAGCACCTGCAATGATAGAATTGTATGTGTGGACTGCAGGTACAGCCTGCTTTTCTAGGTATCTGTACTTGTGCATGTCACAGCCTCTGCACCATTTGCTGCCCACCATTCAGTAATTGCATGCAGCTTGCTGTGTGGTGATTGCATTACTCACAGTGATTGCAGCCCACTGCTATAAAATTCTAGGTTAGGTAGGCGTAGCCCTTTCAGCTTTCCAAGGTGGGGCCCATGCTTGTTTGCTCTGGACACTGTTGTGTCAGTCAGAAGGTTGGTATATGTCTCTTATCTGAAGCTAGGATTGTAGCCAGTTATATGCAAGTTGCACTCAAACCTGAATGTTGCCACTTCCAGTACACACTTCTCAATATAGACATGTACTCACCTCTCCAAATGCTAACACAGGATACATGGGAGTATGTATTTTATTTCTGATTTACACAATTAACTGCCATACAAATGTGGTTATTGCATTGTATTCCTGTGGCACATGCAGGGTTTGTGAGTTGCTATACTGTAATTATTACGTTACTCACTTCTGAACAGTTTGTGGTTTGTTTGTGTTGACATTAGCACAGGTTGCTCAGCACAACTGGACATAGTTCAGTACTGAGTATGCCTACACCCTGGTTTTTGCCTGAATACACAGGTGTGTTGTAGCTTTGGGTAGGGGTGCAGAACTGCAAAGAGCATTTTTTATTATCATGTGAGGTTTATCTTACTGAACATACAGGGTTGCTGTGTACCTGTTAGTCTATCAAGGCAAGCAGTCTGTCTGTGTAGCTCACACCTGTGGACATATCCAGATGGTAGATAGAGGTTAGCCTATTATACTTTGTCTGTGCACCACACCAGTCTTTTCAGCAGTGGCACATTGGCATTGTCACAGTTGTTTGCTAGCAGTACATGGCTACATCCTGTGATATTTATGTGTTGTACTCCTACATAAGGGCATGCTTGTTGAACTCCTTCCAAAGCAATTTGCAGAGTGTGTAACAGCAGTAATGCTGATATGCCTGTGTGTTTCTGCCTCTGCCAGGCCTCAGATACTCTCAGGTATATATTTGAATGGCCTCAGTGAAAGTTACATATAAGTGAGATACACCTGCAATATATTACTGACATATTGCAGTTGAGACTTTCTTGGGAATCAGAGCATATGTATATGTAGACATTTTATGACATACAAGCAGTGTCTACTCTCACCTATTGACATTAGTCACTACGTGTGATTCCACACTTGTCTGCCTACAGATAGTACTTTTCAGAGTGATTCAGTGGGGCACAGCTAACATTGGTTTACAAATCAGGGACATCCCAGTAAAGCAGTCACAGTTGGGGAGTCTGGCCTCTGCCCTATTCAACTTTGCCAGCATTTATCCTGGTCTGATACTGTGTGGTGTTTGTAAGGTGCTACTGTAACATTATTCCCTGCTAGGATGGCTGGTTCTCCTTTCACAGTCATGTCATGCAATTCCACAACAACTGCTGGTAAAGACCCACATAATTGGATTTGTGTTATACCATTCCTAATTTCCATTTACATTCCCTCATTGTAATGCATGATATATTTATTTCAGAACCAAGTTATTTGTATATCTGCTGTGACTTAGTGGTAATTCATGCAGTCTATTGTGTCAATGGTCTGGGGTTCGAGACTGGCATAGTTTTTTTTCTTTTGCTGCTTAGCAGAACAAAGGCCCTGCCATAGAGTGACTAAGGCACTTTTAAGCAGTTGTAAGTGGGTTTGCGTGGGTTTGATTTTCGCTTAGCGATGCTTAGCTAAGCACACACATGCGCACACTCGCTTAAACCCACTTACTACTGCTTAAAAGTGCTTACTCCCGCTAACCCCCGTGCTAATTTCCTTGAAAGAAAAGAAAATGGGGAGATAGGAATGTGGTGAAAAAGGGGGCACAAAGAGAGACAGTAGGTAAACAAGCTCGGGATGTGCAGGATCGGTGTAGGGAAGGACCATAGCTGCCGATTTCTTTACCAGCAACAGCTGTGCATATGCAATAAATTTGGAGTGATATTTGAAACCTTCCACCCCTGGGAGAGGGGTGAGGACAACAAAGTATGTTGTACTGCCAATTATAATGATCAGTTTACATGTCCAATGGACATGTGTGCGAAATGGGCAGCTATGTATGGGGCATAATTGTTTTGTGGGTACAGATTGCCCTTTTTTTTTTCAGGTGAGAGTGGGAAGTGAGATAGAGGAATTAGGTATGTCCGGGGAGGTAGGTTGGGGAGGTAAACAGACAAGACAGACAAGACGCATAGAGGGGCGGTGTATGACACATGAGGTGGGTGAACACAATTGACGGGGTCGGATGTTTAGAAATCGCAAGCCCATGAGCCCACAGATGGTAACAGTGGAACTGAGATCCCCACCCATGGGCAGTCACCACTGCACCTTCACAGCCCTGAGGAGGGCTGTGCTGGAGGCTGTGTAGGACAGGCAGGATCACCTGTGAGACGCGCCACTCTCACCTCAAGCTGGCGTAGGGGATCAGTGACTGAACTCTGGATCACCCTATGCACCACAACCTGGACACTTCGAAGGGTGACAGGTGGCCCTTCTCCGCCCACTCTTGCACGGGGGGGGCGAGCCCCATCCCCTGCAGCGCTTCCGCCCGAAGGTGGCACAGGACCAATGGAGGAGGGGAGCCTGGGCTGGGCACCGGACCTGCTGGTGCCAGGTGCACTCGCCAGCTGAGGAGGGACAGGTGGGTCTGCTGGGACTGGCCTTCCCATACTTTCTGTAATTAGGTGTGTTTAATTACAACATAAACAACAGCATTCCAGATTAGTTGTAACAGCATGCAGTAATATTCCCATTAACCCAACACATCAAGGTTCCAACAGTTGAACAGCAAGCATAACACATGCATACATTGAACCACAGTGGATATTCCAACAGCATGCAGGGATGTTTGGTAGCAACAGGCCACCATGATTGTGGTGTTTAAACAGGGCACACGCATCAATGTGAATGCAAATATTTATTGAACAATAGGACATATGTCCCAACAAATATTTAAGATTACACATACCCATTGAGGTGTGGAATTGCATGGTTTATGCACATACAGTAGGGTGTAGAAAAAACCTTGGTTAACATCTTATAATTACCTTTTAGTCTACACTACATTCCTAGTGATTGCAGGTGTATATCCCCTACATGTATTATTATACTTGCCACCATACATTAAGTTGTGTAATGGGTTTGGCTAGTTCAATATATGCCTGACCTATATCTGACATACTAACTGTCCAGGATGCAGATGTTACTGCTACATATTTCTTGATTGCATTTCTATTTCTTTATCTACATATCTGGGATGTTTTCACATGACATTTTCACTTTGATTTGTACAGAACCCTGCATTTCTTGACACACACTCACATTTCTGGTGAAAAAATAGCATGCTACACGTGTGCCAGATTTACTTATGCATGCCAGCCAGTAACTGACTGTTGCGGACTGTATATATGCTTCACAGCTACTAGCACTTCCATCGCCCATTTTATATGGGGCTGCACAACTCTGGGTTGCCAGTACTTTTTCAAACAGTACTATGTGTATAATGCAAGGGTACAACAACATTTCAAACTCTGTGACACAGACACACTCTGGGTTTTAGACCTATATTAATGACATTACACACTTTTCCACAGGCTCACTCCTTTATTTGTTTTAACGGTACATATGGCAGACATGTTCAAGACATATTATACCTTTATTAATAGGTTAGAACACTCTTTTTTCAGGCTCACTCACTTATTTTATATGACAGTGCCTGCAGAGATATTATTCCAGACATATGTTACCTTTCTTAATGGGTTACTACACTCTTTTTCTGCCTCTCTGACATTTTTATCTGACAGTACATGCAGAGGACTTATTCAGGCAATTGTATGGCTGTATTATTGTACTACAACACTTTCTTTCATGCTCTCTCCCATATTTTATATTACAATACATGCAGAATAATCACTAACCTGCCTGGTGGCGCAGCCTTAGCAGCCTATCAGCATAGGCTTGCTGATTCGCAGCACGATCACCTGCAGCTGTAAAGTAAATGAAGGGATATTGAGACATACCTATCTGTTATACATACTCAATTATCAATTCTTACATACTGCATTCCATGGCTACATACTCAGTTGTGGGGCATTCCGCATCCCACGGGCCTCCTGTATCCATTGGTTCAGGCAGTCTTGCTTCCGTCTCTTTATGTCTGCATGGTGGTGACGGACCTGCTCACCAGTCCGAGGAATGCCTGTGGCACTGGTGAGGTCATGAGCTAACCAGTTCCAAGCCTCTGCCTTGTACTCCGTCCCTTGGAACTGGCCCTGCAGGAGTCTTGACTCATGACGGTGGACAAGGAGCCAAACCATGTATTTCAACTCCTCGATGCCCCAACGTTGAGCTCGGAAGCGTGTTCCCTCTTCGACACCAGCCATTCTAACTACAGATGTGAGCTACAATCAGTTATGGCATGTATTCCCACCTATGGGGCTTAAATATGCCGCATTTCCCACACTTTTTTGTGATAGGCCGTTTTTTAAAATTCTCTGCTGACTGCAGACCTGCTTAGTAATGGTTAAATTACCATTAGTAAGTATATGTATGTTAACAGTGGCTGTTTCCCCTAAGTTGTCATGGCTTAGTGGTTCTGTACTTTGCTTCTGATGCACAGAGTCCTGCTTTCGAACCTTGTCATTCATTTTATTTTCATACTGTCCAGACAAGCTAGGGGGTGTGGCTGCGTTTAAGCAACTTTGCTCTATGTTGCTCCTCAGTGCTCTATGGTGCCCTGGTTGGCGCTGCGGGCACGTCCACCCAAACACATTACACTGGTTAAAGCGCTATTTCGCTATGGGCACCTCTATTGCGCTGGGTTAAGTGCTATTAAACTATGGGAAACTCTTTTACGCTGGGTGAAGCGCTGCTTAATGCAGGCAATTATATATCAGGATCATTTAAAATATTTATTTTGTTTACTGATACATTGGCCATTTCACTGAGTTTTAGTACTGTTTAAACATATTTGTCTGGTATTATTTCATATACTGATTTAAAAATAAATATGAAGGGGAGTGGTGGAACTCGAACCGTGAATGCCTCTTCTTTGTGCGAATGCTCTACCATTACGCTATTGCTATTTTGTGCGTTTTGCATAAACATTCTTTCTTATGCTCTTCCATGTCAGAATTGCTAACTCTAGCTAAGCAATGGGCACACCCGCGCACACACGTGCAAATACGGGCAGCTATTTTGGGAATTTAAAAAAATAAATTTAATGTTTTGCTTTTTATAACTGTGATGGGGATTTAAAATATCAGGGAGTGTGGTGTTGGGTGCAGGGACATTTGAGCAGAATTGCTCTTGTGGGGCGTGGACATTTAGACTGCTCAGCAGTCAGACACGCCCCCTGCTTTCTTACACGGTCCGTGCATGACTTACGGTTGAGTCAGTGTGCCCTCATGCATATTCATGGCACGCTGGCGTCATACCGTTCAACTGCAGCCTCCGAGTAAGACTTATTAAGTCTTACACAGAGGATTCGTGAATCCGGGGGAAACAAAAAACAGAGGTCATTTCTGAAGTGCAATAATATCCCCCAGGTAGATGTTACAGGGAGGAAATAAAATGGGCCATCCAGAGCTGCTGAGGGCTTTCACTTTGGGAGTTAGGTCTCACAACATCCCAGGTGGTTTCATATTTCCCTGTAACACTCACCTGGAATGCATGATTCCTTGCATAATGCATAATATTATCAGTAGAATTTTAATGCTAATGTTCTTCCATTTTCTATTAAATGTCATATGATACTTGTTTCTAATAATATTTATAGGCTACACTGGCCAATAAAAATAACCATTTTCTTTAAAATGTTTAAGTTAATCAAGCCTGATTTATATATATCCAAGAGATGCTTCTATAACTAACAAAATATATTGAGCTTGATATACATATTTTTCTGCTTTTATAGCATTATGCACACTGTTTTGGAAACAAAAGTGTTGATAGTGTATTATACAAGGCAAGCAATCCACTATTTTAAGCATACTGACCATATGAACATTCCAAGGTAGTTTCAGTTTTATAATGTACATTCATCTCTTTCCAAGGCAGTATCTGCTGCCTGAACATTTATTGGCATTCAAGAATGGGTACTAATGTGTTAAAACCAAAAGTCATACATTATTCTTGTATATAAACAAGGCAAAATCATCATTGTGATTAATTTCAAATGTATTATGTCTAATAAGGGTTCATATACTTCTATTCACCATCTCTTGACTTTCTGCCACTTCCAAACTTCTGTCATTGAACTGAGCATATAAATTAACAGAATATTATTAACTCTCAAAGCCAAGATTGCTTTGATGTTTTACGAGACGCATACAAATGCAGTACATTAGTAATGGCATCACAATGTATATGAGCCCAGTTACAGATTTTCACTAAATACTGACATGTTTATAGTTGTAATAACACATCAGGACGGTTTACCTTTATTTGATCATATACAGCATACGCGACAGCCCTATGATCGAAAGTACAGCACAGACATCACACATCAGCAAAAACAATATGTGCGAATCGCCAATGAGTAACTGAAATATGCAAATCGCACATTCCACTTTTACACAATATCCTCCAATGTACTGCACAATCACACAATGCATACAATCAAGACAAAAGAAAACACTACTATAACACTGTTTTGCAGGGGGGCTTCCCCTGCACCCCCATGTGGGGGGCTGCGTCACCCACACCCACCTACTTAAGTTTACTAACTTCAAAATCGCACAGTTTAACTTGCATGGAATGTCACAAGAAGCACTGCAGTTACACTTAGTGTTCGAAAATGGTCGAAAAAAGGATTCCAGTAACTCATGTTTGACATTTTGATGCATTCGTATTCTAGATTTCGATGTATACAGTCAACTAAACAAACGCTCGCACATTTACATTTCATTCAAATGAAGGTAAACCCATCAGGACAATATTTTGAGAAAAACAAAATACTGTAATGTTATTAATTTTGTGAACTTAAAATTTCCCCTGACTGATGAAGGGTGCAATTTCTGCCATGGCATTAAAAAAATGTACAAATCTACAGAAAATTATACGAGGCAGAAATTTTGATTGGAAAAGACCGAGTTATAAAAAAATCCAGTTGTACACACCACACACACACACACACACACACACACACACACACACACACACACACACACACACACACACACACACCATAAATGAAGTTATAATACTGTGACTTGAATACAAGTCGCAATTTATAGTAATGATTTGACCAAATCACAGACATTGCAAAGAAACAAAAAGAGAAACTAAACTCAGTTGTTGTTTGTCTTTCGGCTTTTCCTGGTTAGGGGTCGCCACAGTGGAACTCCAGTCTGCTAATGATTGGCAGTAGATTTTCGCAAACGCCGAGGTGCCAGCTTGACGTTCAACCTTCAGTGAAGGCACGCCCATTTACGCATGTCTTTCTAAACTCAGTAGGGTTACAAATTTCATCATATAGTTATAACTCTCTGGTTAGCACACATTGAGCATTGCAGAGCAAACAGACAGCGGGATTCAATAAACTCCATGTAAGCTTTGCGCAAAGCCTACATGGAGTTTACATGTGTGAAAGGTGGTGCGAAGTGAGTAGCAGCATGCAATGCATATTCATGCCAAGCACCACATTTAAGTGAGGTTTTGTGGCTGGAAACACTAGTTTCCTGGCTGACAACAGTGATGGCAGGCAGAAAACCATGTAAGTGAACATGGATAGCACTCCTGTTGAAATCAGAGCACTGGTGGTCTGTGGTTTTGTGCAGAATGCCACAATGATCACCAGGGATTCGCAGATAGCTCTCAATCTTTTAGTGCAAGACATCTAGACAAAAGGCCAACATAATGGGGGAACAATGCCCCAGAATTAGGGGCATATTTGCCATTTTTGCCCCATAGAAATGTGTTAGAATAACAAGTTTTTTTTTGCTAAGATACATGTTCTAAAGGACTTGAAGTATGAAACTCTAATGTATACAAAATTGAGTCACATCAGTCCTGCGATCCTCACAGTGATATGGCAAAAAGCCACAAATTTGATAAGGAACATATTTGAACATCCTGTGAATATCTGGACAGTTGAGAAATACAAATGCTAAGTACATGGTCAAAACACAGTACAGGACAGTGTGTCTACAGTGCAGAGCATAGTGATATCACATTCCTGGTATGCTCTACTGAAGCTGTGTAAATGATCTGTAATGGTACATGGACTGACATGTAAAATAAACACTCAGGGGAAGTAGGTGTATTAAATAGGGGCATGCAGATGGATTGTAGGAATGAACAAAGGGAAAGAGGACAGGTGAAACACCGTAATGTACAGCAGATGAAGGCATGTTAATGGAAGATGGTTGTAGCAGAAACACCAATCACATATGTATAAGGTACAGTAGGCACTGGATAGTGAAAATGTATATATGTGACTGTTACACAAGGCAACATTAACAATGGGGAGGATGTCTTTGTGAGATAAACATCCTTACTTGAGTAATGCATAGGACATCTATCAGGGATCTAACATACAATTGGGGTAGGTGCATATTGTGAAGTTGTGCAAAATGATTTGCTTGAATATGAGTGTAATCTCAGCAGAGGTTGCAAGCAAGTGCCACAAAGGCTTATGAAAAACATGAAAAGAACCAACCACAATCATGGAAAATATCAGAATAATACCACCAGTAATCCCATGCGTGTGACATAATATATGTGATTTAGATGATAAGAGATGATTCTGCACACACACACTTGTACAACTATTATGATACATACACAGTCTATGAGGGTAATAACGCACAATGTCCTGGCACTGTAACATCTGTTCATCTGTTGGAGGTGTTAGGAGGGACACTGCTATACCTGCATACGACATTATGAGCAATACAGGCTAGTTAACTGCTGTGCATGGCATATCTATCTATCTATCTATATATATATATATATATCTATATATATATATATATATATCTATATATATATATATATATATATATATATATATATATAAAATATATATGGCACAATTCACACTGTCATTAATGATATCCATGCCATTAGTGTTATAAAATACCTATGTATGTAGTATGTGCATCACCAGAACAGGCAGCACACATGCATGTGGTGTATCAACTTTATTGGTGTTCCGCACCATCAGGCAGTCATGTTTATGCAACAAAAAGAAGGTTCCCTATTAGATGAATGAATGCTTAAAATGTTGAGTATGACATGCTCAACATCTTTTAAGCAAACATTCATCTAAGCAAAACCTCAGAATGTCAAAACAAGGAATTTCGAAAAGTTATAGTTGGCCAGCCATCAGGAAGCCAACAGCTGATGTCAGAACATTCATCCTGTCTAGCCATTCTTACAGTCCTCCACTCTGGTGCAATCTCATTGTTCACCCTGTGTAATGCTATGACAGTCCTCCACTGTGGCTTGATCTCGGAGTTGGTACATGGGGTGTGTAGGGGTGAAGCCCCCTACTTTATTTTGTTTTTTCGGTTTGTTTTTGCTTTTTTTGGGGGGGGGGGGTTGTAATGGTGTACAATACATTTTAGCCATCAGCCATTGGCTTACTGACAGCTGGCCAAGAATAACTTTTCAAAACTCCTTGTTTTGACATTCTGGGGTTTCACTTAGATGAACGTTCTGTTAAAAGCTGTCGAGCATGTCGTACTCAACATTTTAAGCTTTTTCATCTAATATAGATCCAAAAAGAATACTTATGTATGGCCAATAAGTTGTCTGACAGCTCACTGTGACAAAGGTGGTATACTTCAGTTACACATCAGTTTAAGATGTGTAGGGAGGTACATGAAGAAGGGTGCATTCTACTCAGTTATTGGTGTGATGAAGGCTGTGAAATGTAGAGGTATTATGGCCTTTGTGGATGTCCTTCAGATACTCAGTGCTTGCATTACACACAAGGGAGTAGTCAGCACTGAAACCACATGCTGGTGGACGTTCCACTTAGTATCTACTCCAGGATATAGGTCACATACCTATTGGTCTGATTATAGGGTGTGATGTCCACATTATACTTGGGTTGTGCTGGTTTTCGTGAATTAACAAATCCCCCCCCATGTTTTCTTGTCATTGCAGGTATTGTCATGGCTGTGGCAGCAATCTTTGGTATATGTTGATACTATTTGCATTATGCTAATATCATGGCTGGAGTCAATGATTACCCACAATCTGTAGTCCTTCAAGCAGCTGTTGAGACACAGGATCTGTATGTCATCTTTGATGTTCATCACTTAAATAATGGACAGGAAAAGGCCTAGCAAGCAGCCCTAATGTACAGACCTGATCACTGAACCTGAGATATGGGTCACGTCACACATTTTAACATAGTGAGATGCCATGTATGTGATACACTGGTTTACCCACTTGGTGATATAGCTATTTATGGCCACATCTGACAGTGTTGATTAAATGCCACAGTGTGGGTTGTGTCAAATGCCTTGACCTGGTCAAGTTCCACAAGATGATAGTGTTGTCATCATGCATGCCCTTGATGACCTCTTTGAGGACATCTTTCAGATGTAACAGACATAATGTAAAATTAACAACTCACACAGATCTGTTGCACACAGCCAGGATTCTACAAGTGTCCATTTCAAAAAGGTCCATGATGAGATGTTGGTCTGTCTCACAGATGAGGAGAGTGAGGATGTATCTATACGTGCATCATCAGGCGCTGTCCCCCCATCTCAGATGGATGCATGTTGGTGTACACCCTTCTATGGGAACATAGCCCATGTGGAGTGTGTGTTGTAGTGTGTATTCAACTGTATCAAGAAAGTATATGTCTTGCATCATGCCATAGGCGATCTGTGATGTTGTCATAGGCCATTTATTCTATATGATAGGCCTGGATGAAGGTAAGAGAGTGCAATACTGCCTATCATGATCTGGCCTAGGGTTTTGATACAATCCTCCTTTGATACAATCCTCCTCACAAGTATCATTGAGAAACTCTCCAAGCTGGGGATTAACCCTTAAATCACTAGGTGGGTTACCAACTGGCACACAAACAGAATGCACACTGTGAAAGGTGGTGAATTAACCTGTACCAGTAGAACTGTCACCACTGGCAAACCCCAGAGATATGTGCTTGGCCCTTAACTTTTTTGACTGTATTTCTTGACAGTTCAGGCTAAAGTATACAGTCTTTGGCTTATCAAGTTTGCTGATTCTTGCATTTTGGGTGGAGTAATTGAGTCTACCATTGATGATAACATACTACAGGAGGAGCTAGCACAGATAAATGATTGGTGACAAAGCCACATGCTCTACAAATAAATGAAGAACGTGTCTTTATATTGTCCTTCTGAAAAGTGGAATTCCGTGCTAATTACAGCATTGACAACAGTCTTGCTATGCCAAAAACCAGTGATGCAAGGACTGGGAACACATGTACTATAAATAGCAATCTGAACTTTGACCACCATGAGTCAAAACTGGTACTGAAAGCCTATGTTGTGCACAACATATATCACACCATCGTATAGAGATCTTAGGATTGCATGACAGCACTGTACTTGAACCTCATAAGAACAATAATAGAGTATACATGTCTGTTTCACATGTACCTCACCAGGCACATGCAGTAGCTAGAGAGATCACAGGGCTTTCTCATCAAGAAAACATACGATCTACAAACCATGCCATGATGGATGTGGATAGACTGAAAGCCATGTCACTGTAATCTGTATCGTATAGGAGGTGACTTCTGCCTGACCTCTAGGCCAGTCTCTGATCCTGCCATTGTGGGAATAATGCATATCTACAAATCAGATATAGCTGATCACATCAGCAGTGTCTGTTGAAGAGAATATGGTAATAATAATCTCCCACATGCTGGTGTAAAAAGCTCTCTGTAAAATCAAACAAGAGCACAAACACACAGTTGACTGCAGTGAGAATAAAACCCCTACCTATCAAAGTACACAGACTACAGACCTCTGTATTTAAAGTAAATGCCACAGCTCAACTTTGTTTTAAAGTGTCTCAGACAACACTTTATAGCTGATGATATCAGCAGATGTTTGTTGAGAAGAATATGGCAGTACCAGTGTCCCACATGCTGGTGTAAAAGGCTTTCACTGATGTCATGCAAGAGCACAAGCACACATAGTTGACTACAGTGAGAATAGAACCCCTATCTATCTAAATACACAGACTATTGCGCTCTGTTGTTAAGGTAAGCACCACAGATCAAGTCTGATTTAAAGTCTCTCAGGCAACACTTTATAGCTGATGACAGCAGCAGTGTCTGATTAGGAGAATATGGCAATAACAGGGACCCACATGCTGGTGTAAAAGGCCCACTGTAATGTCAAGCAAGAGCAGAAGCACACACACATTTGACTGCAATGAGAACGGAATATATACGTACACAGACTACAGAACGCAGTACTTTATGCAAGCTCCATGACACAAGTCAACCTTTACAAGAAGGCAGGTCAACTTATAGTGCATAACATCAGGGGAGGCCTGCACAGGTTCAGTGCCTCATAGGTTCATAGGAGGTTACTAGTCTAATGGCCTTAGGGCACTTGCAAGTCTGGCTGTGTAAAAACACAAGTACCCTTATTGAGCATAGTTAGATGGTCATTGTTAGCAGAGTAATTTTATGAGCAGCACAAATTGGCCCTTTCTATGAGGGATATATGTGCCACCCCGTGGTTGAATTTACAATCACCCATCCAGTTGTCAATGTTGCTCTTGAATTGGTTCATTAAGGAGCACTGCTTCACATTCAGTGGGAGCCTATTATAAAGTAGTGTCAATCTCTGGGAGATTTATTTGTCTCCCCGCCATGTTCTGTTTATGTCACAGGTGAGGCTGAGATCCCTGGAGCAAGTTATTCTTGTCCCATGTGATTTACAGATGTCCAGTATTTCCAGTAAGGCAGAGTCTGAGACTGCTATGTAGGCCAGGGAAGGGTCACTTCTCAGCAGCCTGCATGATACTGAGTTCAGTGACAGGTCTTTCAGTCTTTCCATGTACGTCAGGTTTTGGAGGCCCTGGATTCTCCTGGTCACAAACCTCTGTGTTTTCTCCAATTCTTGCAGGTGTCTGGTGAGGTACAGAGAGAAGGGTGCATTGTACTCAATTAGTGTTCTGATAAGGGTAGAGTACAACCGAGCTATGACCTCCCTGATCTTATATGTGATGGCCTTATTTATGAGGTGCACAATGTAGAATGTGTGTCTCACCACTATAGACACATAGTGATTGAAGTATATATTGCTATCAACATGTGTTCCCAAGTCTTGTAACACTCTGTTTGAGCTTAGAGGGGTGCTATGTATATCATAATTAGCAGGGGTACTGGATTGCCAAAGGGGATGATGAGGCATTGTTTGCTTTAAGGTTCAGTCTGTGAGTTTAATACCAATCATTTGCCTGTGTCAGCCTCTTCTCTAATATGTTACCATTACTGGGGGACTCATTATGACTGCATTCAGCTAACAGTCATCTGTAAACTTGGTAAACTACAGGCTATCTACCTTTGCCTGGGCTTCAGAGAAATAGTTTCTAAACAGTTGAGGGCCCAGTACAGAGCCTTTTGGTATTCCACTGGTATGTGGTCTAGTGGTGGAGGTGCAGTCCTCAACTTTGACAGACTGTGTTCTGTCAGTGAGCCAGTTGGGGTTCCATCTAGTAATGCATTGGTTAATTCCACGATGAGAGATTACTCTATGATACATGAATGTGGGATAGTGTCAAAGGCCTTGAATAACTCATCATAGATATTGTGTTCTGTTATCCCTCTTCCAGGTCTTTGGGATCAGTATCAAAAAAAGTCCACTAAATGTAATAAGCAAGAGCTACCCTTGACAAAACCAAAATGGATTAGGTCAAGCATGTTGTTGGCCATCTATGTCCCTATGGATAAGGTCCATGTTGATGCCTTCCCTAGCCTTGCAGATAAGGCTTTTTAGTTCTACATGTTACTAGATTTATTTGCATTGCACATCACACAACATTTGATATTAATTTCTGTAGTGTAGATGATATATGTGTCGGCAAAGTACTGAGACACCAAGGTTGCAGTGCTTGGAGGAGGTAACACATGGCTGTATTGTAAATATTGTTAGATATGGCCTTCAGTTTGTTATGCTTCCACGTGTAATTTAATGCCACAGACAGGAAATGGACAGTCAGCAGTAATACATAATAATATTTACTTTTCTTTAGCAAGGTAAGCAGCAAGTTTGTGGGACAGTTGGCAAAGTGTCTGCACATGCGAGATACACATTTCCAATACTATTCATGTTTGCATAAATCTAGCAGTCCACAAATGCGAGCCAGATTGATAAAGTCTGACAGTTAGTACTGAGTCTATGAAACACACTGCTACTTAACTGACTCTATAGCAGCAGGTGTAAATGCATTGACACATTTCTTTTTGAGACCAGATGATACTGGGTTTGAACCTAGATGTATGTAATATTTTGAAATACTTTTAAATAAACAATGATAATGCAATGACAAGAATGCTTTATAGTACACGTGTTTCTGTGTCTTGGCATAGCTCAGTTGGGTTAAGTGGTATTGCGTGGAGGTAACCACAGCATTTTGCCATGGCACACCATTGCTGTGAATTGGTGAGTGATGTGTACCTCCACGTAAACATGGTGCCTAAAAAGTTAAAGGATCCATTGGCTTTTCGTGTGATTCTAGATTTTGTCCATATTAAAGGTGTTAAACTAGGGTAGATAAGAAAGTGGTAAAATGGGGATCAAGCAGGGGAAACAACAAAGTGAAAGCAGTACAGGAATGTGTAGGAGGGAGGTAGGAAAGAACCATAGCTATATAGTTCTTTAACGGTGTAAACAGAAAATATGTGCAGAATATTAATTGAATTTGGACAGTCACCTCCACAAAGAGGGGTTGCTATAACACAATCATGTTATATACCAACTGGACTGAATTAAATGTGACAAGAAGACACGTGCAAAGGAGAGCAATGTATGGGATGATTTTTTTTTTGTGGAACAGGTGCCCATATTTTTTTTTATTTCAGTAAGAGATGCTGGGGAAGAGACATGAGTATGTCTGGGTCAGGTAAGTTGGGTATATGAGGAAGCAATTGCAAACATACAAGGCAAACAAGACAAGAGACAGAGACAGTGATGGATATAAAAGGTTGGGGGACACCATGATTGGGGTGAGGGAGGGGACAATGCCAGCCTAAGCTTGTCAAGCTTGGAGACAGTGAGAATCAAGTCCTCACCCAATGGACTGTCATCACTGTCACTTTACTCTGCTGGTGGCTGGAGTATTGCCTCCTCATCTTCCTAATATGGACCCTGAGGGAGAGTAGCCTCTCCAACCAGCATAGGAGTGCACCAGTGGTGTGGTGCATAACCCTATGCACCATCCTTGGCAACTTGCTGTGGGTGATGAAATCACCATCTCTGCCACTGGTCCCAGAGGATACCACTGCACAAGTTTCTGGGGCAGGACTACTTGAGGGTCCAGGTAGTGCAGAGCAGTAGAGGCAGTGCTGCTATTTTGGCTTCCAAACATAATGGGCATTGATGCTGGAGCCAGTGGAGCATGAACAGGCTGATCCTGGCTGGCTTACCTCACTGTATTGTGGAGCATTTAGTGATGTGATAAATATGGATGACAAGGAGACATTTTGATGATGCATAATACAAAATAAAAAAAGGGAGATAAAGGAAAGGGTGAGAGAAAAAAGAGATAAAGTTAGTGCCATCATATGAGACATACAATGCATTAATGCAGTCATACAACTCTTTTATCTTATGTATTACATTTAATTATACCTCCTAACAGATACACACAATACTACAGATTACTGAAAGTAATCCTGAAAAGTGCATATATTGCACATATGTGTGTTCCAATTATACAGATTAAAGTTTACAGCGGGACATTTGTGCCACTGTTATACAGTTTTTAATTTAATGTAAATATCATTGAAGAAATAACAATATTGTATAGTTGTGAATTGTGGTATTTGAACCCAAAACCTCTGACTACAGCCTAATATTGGACTGTTACAACTGGTTTGTGTTACATACTAATGCATTCATACTAGCTTTTACATTTGGGATATGCATGCTCAATTTGATGCAACTCTATAAAATACCAAAAAAGCTATAATTAACTTTTAATGCTACAATAACACTTTTCTTCTGCTACATACATACTTCCCTCAGTCTCTCCAGTTGAGCAACATGGGCCTGGTCATTGAACTCATAGTCCCTGGCACCTGGGGAAAGAAGAGAAAAGAACAGAAGAGCATTATGCATATCAGTCCAGTCTTGCCTATATTAAGATTTCTAAGTCTTACAAGTACTCTCTTTATTTCATACTAACAAAGCTGTGGGATGTCCGCAGTCTCAAATTCCTCCAACCAATGGCTGAAAGTATCCCTTTTTCTCTTCTGTGGGTTATTAAAAAGATGCCTACATTGTTCTCCAATGGGCAGGATACCAGTGGCACTGTATATAGACTGGGCTAAACTATTCCATAGTCAGACTTGCAGTGGGAGCCAGAATAGTCCATCTGCAGAAACATTTGACTGTGATGTTTTACCAGGAGTCCAATAAATATCCAAGACTCCTGGAAACCCTACGTCAGTGCCTTAAATCTGGCACCTTCCTCAGTAATACCAGCCATGTCTTCCAGCAGGACTAGAACATTGGAGACTGATGCTTTCCCACCAATTCCAGTTATCACATTTACTGGTAGTGAACAGACCTGAGCAATGTATTTGTGCAATGTTAAATGGAGAGCATCAGCAATGCCAAGCAGTGAAGAATTAATTAATTGCAATTGGATGGTTAATCTAACACTTGACCTTAATTTGAGGAGTGTCTACTGAAGTAGCCTGGAGATATATATTGGAAATTGGAAGGTAACTGTGGTGAGTCAGGTTTGCCAACATGCATGGGGGACATACATTTAATGACCTGACATATTTGTTTCTGCCTTTATACACTGAAGAAATTGATTTTTACACAGTGGGATTCAAACCTAGGCATAAGAGACAAAACATTTTCTTCCACATTGTTGATTTTCCATCTTTGACACAGAAGAAATGCTACTCAGACATAGTTAGGAATTATACATGAATACAGGTGACAGTATGAGCTGTTACACGTGTGTGTGTGTGACCTGACAAGGTTATTGGATATAGATCCAGTTGTGTATGTCTCTTAGGCAAATGTGAAGACCATGCAAGTCCAGTTAGCAGAATTATACTTACAGAACAATAGTACACAGTATATCCTCAGTCATACATCTGAAAACACAATAATGGTGTCTCATCCCCCATACATATAATTCATATTAGCTCCACTATGTAAAATGTTATAAGTGAGAGTGTATATAAAGGAAAGTGGAACAACAGTAAAAGTGCTTGGAATATACTGTATTAGGAGCCAAGACTCTGCGTATGGAAGTCCTACACTTACAGCTGTTGCCACAAGAATGTTGAAAAATACGACTTGACTATTTTTCGTTGATTGCTATAAACTGCACTGTCACAACAGTAACAAAAAAGGTTGCATGCCCTATACTAGAAACCAGGACCATCTATAGTCCAGCCCTACACTTACACCTGCTGCCACAGGACTAGTTGCATGGTATTTCCTAGGTCTCTGTGTTAACCATTTCACAATGCTGTTAATGAGTTTGCATGATGCTCAAGAGAATTAATTGAATGCATCCAGTTTCTATTTTTGGCTATCTGAGTCCCATCTGCAGCTGTTCTGTTTGCTTCCTGGGTGGTCCAGTTGTCCAGTTTTGCACTGTTGTGCTTTGTGCAAATGAGATAAGCAAAGCCAAACCTAACATTAATTTCCTCCATTTCCCATGATTGCACTAAGCGGTGCATTGTGCAAACACCGCCTCCCCCCAAAAAAAGAAAGAAAAGAATAAAGGGGACAAGTAGTTGAAGTGAGGAATGTCAATATATGATATACACACTAGAAAATATTGGTTCACATGAGATATTTCTACATAAATCTGGATTTGAACTCTTACTCCATTGAGCCTTCAGAATACAGGAAGTGTACCGTATCTCTCTTTGCCACACAAATAGCTTTGCAGCAAAGAACTGAAATCATTTTGCATGCAACCAGCTGCAACATTATCTATAGTAATATGAAATCATACAACTGTTATTTGTGCATTTGTTATTTTTGGGTGTAGTGCACTAAGTCATCACACAACTAGTTATGATTATTGCTTGCAAATATACAGCTCTGCCTTACTACTCTGTGTTTCTTGGTCACACTTCTCTTATCTGAGCAGTAATCTGAGGCGTACAGTCTGTAAGCCATTCTACATCATTGGACTTAAAATGTATGAGGATATTAAATAGAAATAATATCATATTCAGTTGACAAGAAATGAAGGAGTGGTTGGATGTTAATGAACAAAACCTGTGAACTGTGTGCTGCTTATTTACATTTCCAACTTGCATCTAACACTTTGTAAGTCTAACCTGACACACCCACTGTATGTAGGGCAGCCTGCTGTGCTGTTGTGTTTTCCCTTTCCCAACCAGTAATCATTCACAGTTGCAATCCATTAAAACAAACAGTGAGGGAGTACCTGCACTATGTTTACATCTCCTACACCTCCTACACAGAGTCAAGTATTTGGGATTCAGCAATTCTGATCAGTTCATAACTCATTTGCATCTTCACTGTGCTAACAGCCATGAATCACACCACATAAAAAGGCAAACATGCAGCTAGGAAAACTGAAGGTGAGCAGACTTGATTATGTGAAGAACACAGAACACAGGCTATTACTTTGGGATATATCTGCACAGAGGATTACTGAACTTGAGAAGGTATGCTTGTGTTTTGCCAGCTACATAATGCATATGCTGGAATATAGTTAAGAAAAATCTGAAGTAAAGGCTTTTACACTTTTATCTGTATGCATTAGTTAGAAGTGCACTGATGCCATGGGCATGTTTGTCAAGGCATTTCACAGGTAAACATGATTGCCAAAAACTTAAAATGGAATGTTCTGTGATAAATCTGTAGACATGTTTCAGGGACAGTTCATGTGATAGCACTTTTAGCATTTCAAAGATGGTTTGTTATCAAAATGTGTCATTTGCTGCTGTTTGGGGGAGGGGCAAAGCTGCATTTCTGTTATGGCAGAAACAAGTATATATTGCTATTGCTACTCTCCCTTTTTCACAACCAGCCTGTTCGTATTTCAAATCTCTAGATTGTTTTATGTTTCTGCAGTGGGTAATACTGAGATGCTATCTCTTCTATTTTATCTCAAAACAGTTATTTTGAAGCTATGTGATACTTATGAGTAGCATTCTTCTGTTGTCTTTTAGGACACCTAGGATTATGCCACCCAGGTGTCTCAATCCTTGAAGACCAATCTTCGCTAATACTGAAAACCAAGTTATCATCAATGCTTTTAGGCAATATGGTGGCTTGCTGCTTGAAAGGAGCCAGGGAGATATGTCACGCAGAATGCAGAGTTGGAGGCAGATTGTCAATGATGTTAATGCCATGGGTAGCCATAGCAAGACATATGAGCAGGTGCACCTTAGAACCACTGACATGATCGCATCTGTATGGAGGAGAGCAGCTGCAGTGAGGCCACGATCGGATGGTTACCAGGGGAGGCTGCTATAAATCCACCACTAGCAACAAATGAGTTCCTGTCCACTGTCAGGGATCCAGACAGCTTCCAGGAAAGTGCAGAACAGCATGTCCTTGGCATCGGTATGACAGTTTCAGGGACAGCAAGCATGTCCCAGGAAGAGCTTCTAGGTAGGCTTTGGTGTCTCAGTTTTTGAATACTGTTGTATAGTGAAACAATTGAAATCAATATGTTACTACTGTTTCAGAAGAATTCATTTTTAGGGGGATTGAAGATTGCTACTGTTAAGAACCATTCTGATTGATTAGGTTAAGTTGGAGTTGTCATGCAAGTTCTTGTTGAAAGTATAGTTAATGGACATATAAAGGGTAAAAGTATTACCCCTTGTGTTACTGTGAATTTTGCTGATGTGATTATCTTTTGCTTAAATTCTTCCAGGACCATCTGGCTTGCAGAGGATACGTTCATCTGTAGATGGTAACCAAAAGATTTTTATGTCAGTACTGATGAGCAAGTTAAAGAAATATTTTATTGCGTGATGTTGATGCCAGGACTGTTTTGTGTATTGCTTTACTGTCTAATAGTGGCAGCACTATTGTTTTATTAGCATATATTGGAATACAGTAGCTTAGGTATTAATTGTTCCTGTGTTTGTTGCTTTTTATCACAGGTGATCCTGAGAGTGGAAGTGTGGGACTTCTACCACCTGTCAGTGTATCAGCAGACCCGGATGATGATGCTTACCAAACAGAGGCACAAATGGGGGGTGCAGAGCTTGAATCTGACATCGAGGTTGACATACAGCTATTGCCTGCAATTTCGTTGGACACATCTAAGTAGGCCTATGCCTACACATTCCACTGAGCCCGCAGATATTGGAAAGGTGGAGGCCGATGCAGTTGATTTGAAAGTGTGGCTACTGTGGCTTTGGTGCCTGTTGACTCCAACTGTAGCCAAACTGCAGCAAGGTGTCACACAGGCGGGTTGTTAGGGGTGCATGAAGGAGGCCTGCTGTCCATCCTCCACCTGATCCAGGTGTCCCTTCCTGTGCTACTCAATGTATGTTTAGGGCTATTGTGGTGGAAAAGGCACATTCCCATAGATGGCCCAGAGAAAGTCTTATGGCTGTAGATATGGCACAGATTGACATGCTTGACTACCTCCACCGCATTGCTGATTCTATGGATCAGATGAATGACATGTTGGAACAAGGGATGTCTGTGATGGAACAAGTGTCTGTGATGGAATGTCTGACAGAAGGGTAATGGAATCCTTGTGGGAGTAGGTCAGCCACATCTTCTGCTGTTAGCCAACATGGCCATGCCCAATAACACTCCCATAATGGCAGTACTTCCACAGCTCCAACAGTGGGTGAGCTTCCACACCCAGAGGTGGCAGGCCATGGGGATGTGGTCCTGGGTATCCTCATGAAAGGAGGGCATGCAGCAGACATCAGTCATGTTGAGTTAGCTGCAGTGTATCTGACTGTGGGTGTGGACATGCCAGTACAACTCCTGGCAGAGCCAGTTCTCATGGTCAGGAAAACAACAATGAACTGCCACCTCTACCATGCACAGCTCACACCTGTCTGACATACCAAGTCACAGAGCTTGGTTGTATTCATGCAGACACTCACACACCAATTTAATCTGGGAACAGTTACATGTTTCAGCCATGCATCTTAAAACTCATTTTGTCTCACTGGCCATTTGCTGGTTTATCCAAATGTCTGCCTACCTTTCTTTCTTATTCACACACAATCACCAACCTTTTGTGTCATCTTATGCCCCCCCCCCCCACACACACACACAAATGCCCTGTGCAAGTGATGATAACTGTGCCATATCCCTGTTTTGTATCTTCTGGATTTAGGGATACATAAGCTTTGTATCTGATGTCCAGAATGCTTAGCTGACTTAGTGCATAGTATATCTGCATTTGTGATGTTGAACTGGTAATTGTACCTTTGACTTATATTGGTCTTAGAAAGGTAGACAGTTGATAGCATCAAAATTTCCCAAGTTTACTGTGAATGATCTTGTGAAGTTTATGAAGTCTGAAACTGCACTGTCTAACTTCTCTCTTTAATGATTTTCAGGTACATATGTATGGTACTAAACTGAAGACATGCAGTGACCATCAGTACTTTTGAGAGGTATGACTCTGTAAATCTATGGTGCCTTAATAATGGACACATATAAGCCAAATAAGTCTCTCCTGTCACATTTTAAGGTCATTTTGATACAAATCTCCCACCTTATACTTGCTTACTCTACCAAGTAGTGAAATGCAAGGATATTCCATTCATTCATATTATTACACAATACACTCCAGGTTCAATACTTATCTTGTAAATGCAGCAGTTGCAACAGTTTTACTACACAGATGACTCTGTTTGATGCAAGCGGATCTATATTAGAACATCGAAGTTTCAAAACTTTGAATGTTCTAATATCAAACCCTATTCAGCGAAAGCTGAAAACATCGAACATACAGAACAGCAAATTTTTTCCTAGGGAAAACATTTGCTGCTCCAAAACACATACACACAACACAAGCACACCAAACAAATAGCAATCCACACACATACACCTAAAATCTTACACCTAACCCTACACTAAACTATACACACACCACTAACTATCCACTTACCTTAAACCAAACCCTAACTCTAAGGTTCGTCACTATTGCACACTCACCTCACCCTAACCCTAACTCACCTAACCCATCCTAACACTCATGTCCACACAGTCGCACACATACCTAACCCACACCCTAACCCTAACTAACCTAACCCATCCTAACCCCATACAATCGCACACATACCTAACCCACGTCCTAACCCTAACTCACCTAACCCGCCCCAACTCTCATGTCCACACAGTCGCACACATACCCAACCCACACCCTAACCCTAACTAACCTAACCTGCACTCAATCGCACACTTACCTGAACCCAACCCATAATTTTCCACGACAGCGCTGAAAATACCAAAGCAACAGAAACAGACAACCAAATTCTTTCCCTAGGAAAAAATTTGGTTTTCTGTTGCTTCGATATTTTCAGCTTTGACTGAATAGGTTTCAATATTAGAACATTCGAAGTTTTGAAACTTCGATGTTCTAATATAGACCTGATGCAAGCAGTACACATGCAATACATGGGGAGGTAAAGGTTATAAAAAATTGTCTGGCATCAATGTTTGTATATGTATGTGCATAGGAGGAAGGTTTTAGGCCCTTAGGTGATGAGTGAGTGTGCTATGCATTGTGTCTTAGCCAATGTGAGGGCATATCGAGCATGCCTATGTCTGCCTAGATCCACGGCAGTTGCTGGTTCCTCCTCTGACTACTCACCTGTCAGTGACTGTGGTGACCTTGGCACTGGTAGTGGGATGTGTGCCCCTTTGCCTTGCTCCTCCAGCTGAAGCTGTGTTCTCAGGATTATTTTGTGTAACATAGCAGATACTGTGAATAATTCTGTACATGTCTGTGTATTGTGCTGCAGGGTTCCCCCAGATGTATATAGGCACTGTAACCGCAACTACAGCAGCCCAAACAAAGACTCTACGATATTTCTGGTTTGAGCGTGCGCCTCATTATGCCATTCTTTCATGGGTGTGTGTTCATTTCTGATGGGTATCATCAGCCACAGTTCCACTGCATAACCTGCATCCCCCAGTAAATGACCCTGTAGGATATCCCCATTTTGCGAACATCTGATACAGTTAGGAGGTGTGCCACATATGTGAGTGATGGTAACTGCCAGGGTTGCCAGCACACACGTTCAAGATGATTCCCTTGGTATTACATGACTTGGCATTTAATAGAGTGGAAGCCCTTTTTATTTATATAGAGCCTTCCCTGTTCCCCAGATGGTATCTTACTTTCTATATGTGTGCAATCTATGGCACCCAATACTTCATTGTAGTGTGCTACATGGTAGAACTCCTGCATACTTTTGGCCCTGTCCTCAGGAGTATGGTGAAAATATATATGGTTATTGGTTGCTGGAGCATAGCATTCAGGAACTGATGGAAGATCCTGGATGCTGATGCCTGTGACACCCCCAGCACGTTCCCTGTTGGTCTCTGAAAGGCACCTAAAGCTAAGATTCTAAGAGCTACACATTCTCCATGGGAATGGGTTCCCCTTGATTTGCTCTGGGCCTGAGTTGAGGATGACAAAGGTAACAGAGTTCCCATAGTGTGTCTGTCCACTTTGTAGCACTGTACAAATTTCACATCATGTAGGTTATGATAAGTTATATGGAGTCTGAAAACTCTTCTCCTTTTTGACCTTGATCTACTAGTAAGCAGGAGCAGCACCATCGACTTTAGCCTGTTGCACATACACATGAATTAAAGCAACAGCAGCCCCTAACATTGTTTCTGTGTAGACTCCTTTCCATGGCTGTATTCCAATAGGTTTTGGAATTTGCAGGGAAAACCAGCACTGAGTCTGCATGGTTGCTTTATAGCTTGAAGAATAGCTCCTCCATCTTGAATTGGTTGATTACCGTACAGTTCTACAGTTCAGCTGCTTATGCTGTAATTAGCATGCCACTGTGTTTACCTTGTTTGTGCAATGCTGCCTGTTGCTTACGGAATCCGAAGTGTTGTGCCAGTGATGTAACTGGACCATGTTGGCTTTATTGAATCTGGCTGAATGTATTGACACTTGTGGAATGAACATGTCTGAGAAAATAATGGTGAGATAGTTAGAATTAAGTGGATATAGTTTATCATTCTGTGTCTCTAAAACATGCACATTTTTTCTAATATTAGATGAGCTTTCAGACTTTTCATAAAGACATTAGGTTGTTAATTTGCCATCTTTGGTTGGAGATGTTATTCCTGCTTGCAGGTGTGATTTTTGAAAATGCCATTTCTTTAAAGGAGATCTTCAATGAAGAGCTAATTATGGAAGGTGTGAGTTATGCTTGCATTGTCTGTTCACTTAGAACACTGTAGACTTAGTGCACACTTTGTGTAGATGTTAATGAATCCCAATTTACTTTTCTTAGGGATCTTTGCTACTTGTTAGTAATTTAATGATGTGCCAGATATTTCTGGGCTGACTGAAGTCAGTTTGTTTATAAATCTCTGAGAAATTTTGCCTTGGACACCTTAGTAATAATATGAACTTAACAATTTTTATTCAAATAGAGGATTTGATGGATCTATGGAGATCATCTTCCAGAACTTCAAAGCACCATTTCATAGGTTCATAGGTTCATAGGTAGGTACTAGGCTATCAGCCCAAGGGCCTACGTAAGCCTAGCCAACAAGGTACCCTGGCTTACGCTACCCAAGAAAGTTATTTTCCTGTGCCACTGTCGAGCAGAGACACAGAAGTGATCCCCGGGGTGTATATTTATATTTTTAATTTGAGATTTTAGAGTATTAGTGATCCAAAGAGATGGGTTCTCCTCTTTCTTTATTTTTTTTTTGGCCTCTGCCCTGCTTCATTCCATCCAGCCACTATAGTACCTCACCCATCCAGTCTTCACTAAGACTTCTTCAAGAGAGTTGTTGCTGACATAGATTTTAAGGGCATCCTGGGGGTAATGCTAACAACTGCTTCTGCCTGCTGAGGGGGAGTTATGGCCTACCTTCATTTCCTCCTCTCCCTGACCTCTGCATTTATCAATACATCTATGTTTTTTCCCTCCTGTTGATCACACCTTCTATCAAGGAGCATTTCCAATGCACATCCATCCCTCCCTGCCAGTTGCTTAGATGTCTGAGCCGCTAATTGATCCCAGGTCACCTGGGCCATAGTTAGGGGTTTATCCCTATCTATGTAATGTTACATGCTGGCTTTGTCTGATTTTTGGCCCTTGTTAAGTGAAATAGCTGTCCTGTATGGATGTAACAAAATTAAGGGATGTAGGTAGTGCCACCATGTAAATATCATAGTTCTACAGGGGATTCCAATTGATAAGATTGTAGTTCTTATAATAATTTTTTTCAGACAAACATGATATATGTCTTGTTTGAATTAATCTAGATGGCTGCTGAATGTATTTGAGTTAAGTGATTATTAAAAGGTTATGATTACTGAATGTATCTGGAAGAACACTTATTACATGCAGTTTGTTAGGAATGTTTGTAACAATGATATCCAGGATCTAACAATAGTTTAAATGTGAGTTGGTCCTCGTTTCTGATCTCACGACTTATGTGAGATTATATATGTTGATGTTAGACTTTATATACCTTTTCCACTTGATGTCACTATCACCTAAAATAATTTTAAGTTTAAGAGTTACAGTAACCCAATGTAGGATCAAGAATTACTTTGAAGATATTGCGTGAGAGTGGTGAGAAATATACATAGCTGCCAATTATATTTTAATATGATCCCTAGAGTAAACTCACCAAGAGACAATTGAGGTCTTTGTTGGAGGAGGCATTTCCTAATGGTATACATTCTGAGTTTAAACTGTAAGATATCAAGCAATATTTTCACAATCTTTCCCTGTATTGAACAAGGTATGCAATCAGTAAAGTAACTGTACTTGTTCTCAGTAAAGTGGCATCTAAGAGGAGTCTTAAAGCCAAGTTTCGGTAATTACAATGATTTTGTTATTACATGTCAAATTCCAGGAGTCAAAGTTGGCTCATTTATTATTTAAACTTCATGCATTCATGAAGCCAGTAGACAGATTTCTAGCAGGCATGACTATATGTAAATTACACAACAGGTATGACAACCATTACAAAACTGACCGAGCATCCATTGCAAACTGCTTAAGATCTGAAATGGTAGATTTTGAAATTAACACAGCCATCTTGTTACACCATTCTACTTCTACCAAACCTTTATTTTAATATGATTCTTGATAAGAATCAATACTTTGGAAGAATTTAAAAAACATTGACTGTGCTTTCTTTCTCAAATCAAAAATATTTGGCATCAGCGATATTAATAATAAAAAGCCTTTCAATTTCATTGTCAAACAGGATGTCATCAAATGTTATCTTCTTAGCAAACGTAAAACATGTATTAAAAACTAAATGCCTCAAAAGAACAGATATGTATTTTCTTCATGTCTGCATTAAATGAAGTATAACAAGGCCAGATTCAATAAAGCCTACAGTAAGTGTACACTAAGTGTACACAGTATGTATTCAAGAGCATCCCTACCACATTTTTTGTGCTTTCTAGTCACTCAAAAAAATTACAGTAAGTGTAAATGTAGTCTCAACTTTGTGGTAACCTTTATGAATCCCTGTCAATATTTAAAGCTGCAAGAAAATCAGTAGGAAAACTAAAATTAGGAGGAAGAAGGTGTGAGTTATGCCTGTGTTGTCTGTTCACTCAGAACAGTGTACACTTGGTGCACACATAGTGTAGGTGTTATTGAATCCCAGGAAAAAAGTTTTCTATAAAGAGTTTCTAACATTCTTTCAATGGTTTACTATCATAATTTTTAATATGTTTGTTGCGAGTACTTACGTACTCGAAATACATTGTCGACAGTTATGATAGCGACTGAGAAAAAGAACAAATGAAAAAAAAATTTCGACAATTCGATTTCGAATTGTCTACATTTTTTGAACATACCACCACATCCGGTGGCATACAACACACGTTTTGGAGGAGCAAGCCCTACTGCACCCCCCACACCCTCTGCAACTTATATATACGAGCTCTGAGACCACATTACAGTGCTGGAAGGGGTCAATTCCTGATCCCCACTATAGTCCGATCTCTATCCAACATGCCAAACTCACAACAGTGAATGGTCACTACCATTCGCTGTTGTGCATTCCACATGTTTTTTTTTTGCACATACAAACCTGTGCAGACTTACTTTCGAATATCCATTGTTGCACACTGCAGCTGCAACATTGTGATGGTAAACCTCTTTCAACACATAGTAAATATACTGCTATGCCATTATAATGCCTTGTTATAACGGTGGAGAAGCTTTAGGCTTATTTAGTGTCATCCAAAGTACACAAAGCCTTCACTAGTAATTGCTAACTTCATTCTTTGCAGTATTGTATTCAGTTTATAAAAAAAAATTCAAATAATATATCAGAACATCTTCAGTAAAGTAAAATATGATGTAAAGTCTTTGACCTGATTTAATTTCAGAGTTCATAAATCATACTTCTAGAAACATTAGTCCTAAGCATTCAGCTAGCTCGGTTAACTGAATTTCCTTTTCAGAAATAAAATCTACTGTTGGTGATTTAAAAAATCATATCAAATGATCTGGATGTTACGATTCCTGACATATACTAGGCACTTTCTATCTGTGGAAGACACAACTTTACTAATACGTATGTTATGATATATGTTAGATGATAAACTCCATTCCTATCCCCAGAAGTATAATATATATGTTACACTTCTGGAGTCACAAACAAATTAGCAGACCATAAATCCTGATTTTGTAGCACCGTCCACAAAATACGTCTGTTATTTCCAAAATAACACACACAATTCTTTATTTTATAAATCCTGATCAAGCCAGAATTGATGCTCAAACTCAGAATTACAATTAATAATTTTTAACTTGTTTTTTTGTGTATCTGAGTATAATCCAGTCAGAGTAGTGTGTCTGACAGTGACAATAACTCAATAGTTGGCATTTATACATTATCACCTAGTTTATGTTTTTCTTTTTTTGCGTTCTGTCTGAACTCTTATTGACTATGCATTAGTACCAAATTTGTGTAGCATTAACTTACTGGTTCTCTTGTTGTCTGAGATCCTGGCTTCATTTACAGTTCCAGCACATTTGCTCTGAAAACTGCCCCTTATTTTCATTTCATTATTTTCTATTTTTTAGGATTCTCTACTCTGAGTCAGGGATGTAAGGCAAGGTATAGATGATTCCTATTGATACCATAAGGACAAGGAATTTTGATAATTTAGGGGGTTTTGTTAGAAAACCTTTATTAATCTTACCAAGGAATTAACAGATCTGAATGCTGTAATGAACATGCAGTAACTCATCCATTCTCTATAAACTTAACACAATTCACATTGGACATATACAACAAAAATGGGGTAGGTTTCTTGAAGAGATGTCAACACCTTTGAGTGCATGATGGGAACAGGAAAAATGGTAGGCTTCTTCTCAACTCCCAACAACTTTGTGAGACACATGGTACTGTTTCTATAAGGGTTTAGCACCTTTATGGTTTGAGAGAGGGGAACTGCTAAGTGTTTGTAAAGGATATCAAGAATATTTAAGTACATTTACTAAAAGTTGTACATGGCGAGGCATCATATTGTCCCCATGGTCATTTGCCTAATATTATCCACACATTCCTTTGCAGGTGTCAGAGCACCTGAGTAGATTGAATTATGTAGTCTGGTCTCTTATAGACTTAATAACAAAGGCCAGGATACAGCAGCACACTACTTCATGTCCAACCCTTTATTTAGTATTAAGAGTCAACTTATGTTGCATAGTGTCAGAAGTGTAGCACAAGTCATTTACTCAGTTTGACTTATTGTACAACTACATCCTGTGGGAAATCTCTCTTTACAGAGCAATTTAAAGACTCTCAGCTGTAGATTCAAAAGTTCAGTTTTCTCTAGACTATGGACAGGATAACCAAAGAATCTGTAAAGGTACAATGTGTCACATTTCTACATGTCACAGGGGAAGCAGTGATTAAAGTATATCTTTGAGTTGCTGAAAGGGAAAAAATAAGACAGTATTGCTGTCATGAGTTAAAAGCTTCAGAATGACTATGACCTGAAGGAAAAATATGTTATTATTTTGAATTTGTTCTTCATAAGAGCATAAGCTGTCATGGAAAGTACTGACCCTTATGTTACTGAATTAATGCACCAAGCCAAATACTGTGAGTTTTGTAAGTTACTTTACTGATATGAGATAACATTGTGTGTACTACTCAAAATGATCAGACGAGAGGCAAATTTTGAAAAGAGGCTGATTTAAGGTTAAATTCATTAATATACTGCATAATATGAAGGAGCAAGCTGCACAACTAACATTACCATGCAGGATGTGGATGATGCACAGACACAAGCTGCAGGGAAGTGCATCGTCCTGTACTGCACATTATGCAGTGCATGCAAATGTCTACATAAAGAGATGTAAATGAAGTCCTGCAACTAAGTGTGGCAGTAAATATAGGCAGACAATACAGTGTCATGATTCATCGCCATCTGTACTGCAACTTGCACATCTCACTGTGTGACGGCTTTCACCATGTGACGGCCAAAAATGCAGAGAAATTTCTGAGTTGCAAATTAATGAAATGCTAGTTGTGGAAGCAGTTAGTGCTCAGTAGCACTTGTGTCTGCAGTAGCTATGCCTGGCCAAGTTAAATTTTGTTGAGGATCACAGCAATAGTGATGGTTTAGGTAGACGATGATGTACCATAGCATGACGGACCAGCAATGGCTAATGTACAAACCCATATAGTGAGATAATAATGTGTTTGGTAGATATGTAAAGCCCAATTGTTGAATCTAGAGGAAATCATGGTGTTCCTAGCCCTGTGGCATCCAAGGAATGTGAATCACCTAATACCTTAGCTAGTGGCATCCTTTAGGTACCAACTGGAGGCACGTTAGGTATATTGTGGGCATCTGCCTTACAAACACCTTGACATTTTTGCACAAGAAGGAGCATTCCTGGTTCCCTAGTATAGTGGAGGATAGAGTGTCACCACTGTTTGGTTGGTTTTATAACATTACGCACCTCTCTGAAGTACTGCTTGCCATTAACAAAAGCTCCAGCTGGCACCCACTCGGAAATATTTGTGAATAGGAAGGGCTATTATTCCCTAAACTAGTAGGTAATCTGTAATGTAAGGGATTATTTACAATATGTACAAATGCAGCACCATGACATTTCCATTAATTCCCATATTTGTCACATTCCTAATTTGCATTGTTATTTTCAGAGGTGACTTGGCACAGGGCCATATTGTTGGTAAGAATATGCTCAGCGTGCAAAACAAATATTTGCAGATACAGAAGCTATGCAAGTAGCTATTAGCCCATACCAAAGATATATTGTTTTGTGTTACAGGTGATACTGGATACTCTGTGGCTCTTGATTTGTGTAAGTAATCACAAATCTCTGGCTGAAATGCAAGACAACATCACCCATGCTCTGACCTAGAGTGTCAACAAACATGTTTTTGGTGTGTTGAAAGCATGATTCCACTGCCTTAACAAGTATGATAGGATACTACAATACTTCCTTGACATAGTTTGCCATGATAAATTATATGACTGTGAGAAAATAAACTGGTCAGCAACATGGCATGGCTGCATTAGACCCTGTCCCAGACACTACAGTAGCAGCAACAGCAGCTCCAAGGTGGTACAGGACGACACATGCCAGCGATAACAGACAGAGCTGGTGGGGTTGCAATCTGGTTAACAACTATGGGACATAATTATAAACCATGCCTCACAATCTGAACTTGATGCATGCAGGTTTACCATAAGGCTATGTTGACCAGTACATTGTCTTGTTACACCAGTACTACTACATATAGAGGAAGTTGTGGGCCACATGCATCATCATCATTTGCACAGTAGACACAATAACATAAGTCTAACAAATACCAGTTGAGAAATAGGACACACATGCAGAGATGTTGGAGGAAACATTTCACAAGAACTGAGGTTGTGATCACAGTGGCCAGCATATGGGGGCCATCAAGCATACCTTTCAACTGCACAGATTTTTGCAGAATATCCAGATTTTTGCCTCATATTTGTGGTCCATTTTTCATAAAATTGCAGTTTTCTGGAAAACTAAGGGCAAATCATTAACAGCTGAAGTTAGAAAATAATGACAGACATTTGAGTTTCAGACTTCATACCCTTTAGAAAATTCATGCTAATGCAAAACCTGTTATTCTGTCGACTTTCTAAGTTTGTAAGAGCAATATTTAAAAATTGTCCCAATTTTCAGGCCTTTGTCCCACTTTTATATATGTCTTTGTCCAAGATGTTTTGCTCTAAGAAGTTGAGAGGTATGCCATGAAGGATGACATGACTTGTGACACCTTGTGAAAGAGATGTGGTAGCAATAATTTTTCTAGCTCAGAACACCATGGGCTGGAGAGGACTGCTAGGACTTATGAATTCCTTTTTCAGGAATACAACACTACTGAATAACTTGGACCTGGATGCATTATCTTGGTGAAGGATTCCAGGGCTCATGACCTCTTGTGACAGGGATTGGGTGCCAACACATGAGATGGAGATTTATACAGATCTTTGTGGACATACACAGCAAGAGATTCCATAGAGAAAACACTGGCAATCCAGTGTATATATGTGCTAATTGTAGAGGTGTATGCCGTGCATAATATCCTCATGTCTATACTCCATGTTCACTTAGAATTCATGGTGGTGTGGTACAGGACAGCATCCTGATGAATGTCATGCAACAAACTTTCCAGATCCAGTGCAGACTGCATGGCAGCAGACTGTGTCACAATGACATTCCTGCAAATCTGTTAGTTTACCCCCAGTGCAGAGGTAAACTGTAACTGTGACATTAATGTGCATTGTTGTATGGTAGAGATAGTCACTTTGAAAGCAGTGTAGACATGTGAACTTACCTGATCAGACACAGAGGAAGCTTTATGAGAAAAGCATCCACTTGTGGTCTGTCTCCATCTGTGGATGCTGGGTACTCATCCACTACAGTTAGAGTGGCTCTAGCATCTCTGTCTGTAGCTCTACCATGTTTGGAGGGTGCCTTACCAGCCAGAAGTGACAGACATAATGTCATAATTTCCCCAGCTTGTTATTTTTAACAAAGAATTTTGGAGTTGTTGTCAAAAGCACCTAGGGTACCAAAATTCATCCCTTATCCATCCTCTTAACATTTTTATATCATGTCCTCTACCATTGATATATATGAATGCATAACATATAGAACATTATGGTGCACACAGTACTAATGTTCCTATGTGGCATGCAAAGCAAAGTTCAAGCCTTACCTTCAGCCATGGCAGGACAATGTTACAGTCCTCAGTTGCCTGTGATAAGTGTGCATTGTGCAAACTGATTCATGCTGCACTCAGAATGTCTATGAAGCATGACCATTTCTGATAACCTTGTCTGTTCTATGCACAAATATGACAGGAGGTTAGGACAACCTCACAATCACTCTCAGACTACTTCATTACCTCCAGATAGGGATAGAAGAATATGTTCCATCTCAGTGAGTCTTGCAGAGTTTTGGGATTACCTCTTCATGCTGACTGCTCCATTGCACCCTGCTATGCTTGGTACTTTACCTGGTCAATTATACATGTTATATGCCAGCAAGGGAGACCCACTGTCTTAGTATAGCTCCCATGAATTTGATGCATCCATATCAAGGACTTCCACACATGTTTCCAAACTATTGGCCTGCTCCCTTCTATCAAACTGTTGTAGACCATGCTGCCTGAGGATTGCACCCTGCTATGCTTGGTACTTTACCTGGTCAATTATACATGTTATATGCCAGCAAGGGAGACCCACTGTCTTAGTATAGCTCCCATGAATTTGATGCATCCATATCAAGGACTTCCACACATGTTTCCAAACTATTGGCCTGCTCCCTTCTATCAAACTGTTGTAGACCATGCTGCCTGAGGATTTGCAACAGGATTTCATTTTCTGTAGTGCTGACATTTTCAGCCTCTGCCTGACTAGCTGTCTGCTAGACATGTAGAAGCCTCTATAAAAATAGTGAGTGTAGTAATACATATCTATTGTGGTTGTGAATGTTGTGTGTGCTGATAAGGTAAATAAACTCGTATCATACAGATACATATTCACAGTATAAAGGCCCTTTCAGCTCAGGTAATTAAAGACAGACACTAACCTTTAAAATGGTCAGATGTGCCACATTACAACATCTGCATATATTGTTTATATAATGGAATGTTGATGTCAGAGCTGGCAGAAGGGATCAAGGTAGTATACTATGTTGTTGGCTGACTAAAGCACTAACCGAGGTATTTTATCCATAAGGTAACCATTGTGAAGGCCAGTGTAACATAACCAATGCAGAGACCATGCCTGCTGTGTTACACATCTAACAAAAAACATCTATTTCCTTGGGGAACAGGGTCTACTTTTCAATAGCTTGTAAGAGCCATATCCCATAACTTTTGATGCTGTTTCCATTATTGACGTTTATGGTATATAGTCCTATTTGCTTTCCTTCAACTACAAGTAACTGTAGTACTGAACTACATTGCAGAACATATGTCTCTTTTGTAGAGTCTGTCAGAATAGCTTAGACATACATTTATGTGATAAAAGGTTCATTTTTCATGTATAGCAACAAGTCAGGAAATGTAGCTACAAAGGGTATGTCCAGAAATAGTATTTTTTCTTGGCACAATCGACAATTATAAGGCCACAGCAATATGCCTATCAAACATGTGCACCATTATATCAGCCTTCTGAAGTATGACTACAATTGTCAGAATAAGAAATATTTACTTATTTATTTGGTTAACATTTGTTTACCAGGAAAACCTGACTTGGAACAAGCCAATTTTCAGCATATACCTTTCCACTCAAGAGTGGCCCTCTGTCTTATTCTATCTAAGTAAGCAACACAAAATTTACTTTCCATGGTATACCATACTTCACATTTTTTGGCTAATTTGTCTAAACCAACCATATTAGAAGTATTGAATACAGTAACAGAGATAAAAGAACTGGAAGTGGGATCTTTAGAAAAGGGTATGAGCAAATTACATAGAAAATGGGAATTGTGGAAGAATACATTCAGGATAATGTTTTGGAATAGGAATGAGATTTAAAGGAAGGCAGGAATTGAATGCTGAGCTGCCAAGTGCTCCGGATTATGTGGAACATGCTGCATTTAAGGCACAAAACTCACAAAGTTCCGCTGTTCCTCGTTAAGAGTGTTGGTTCCGCTTTGCAGATTCTGATTGGTTCATATACTGGGAAAATAGCTAATCAGCATACAGGTAATATGAGCCAATCAGAGGTTGATTACTGATGCAAAGCGAGCCAACTAGGAGAAGCGGAAAAATAATCAGTGAGAGACTTGTATTTATAGTGAGTTGTCTGTTGTTCAGAATTTCTGTTCCTACAGAACACTACAGAAAAATCACACCTATGCTGTACATATTTGTCGTTTCACTGTGCGGAAGTGCGTGGATTTATTGCTGATCAGGAGTCCTACAAAGTGATTTTATTTATGTGTTTATCACTTGTTGGGTGATACTTTTTTGTACTGTTTGCAGTAGTTGAAATAAGTAGGATTTATCAAAATGGCATGTTACAAAACAAGCCGGTACATAATGAAAAACTGACTATAAGTTGGCAGCCTTCGGCTCTCCAGAGGTAGGTTCTAGAGTGATGGTGACACGGTATATAATTATTTAATAATTGTTTCCTGGGTTATGTAAGTAAAAAGTCTTTTTTTTTTCTCATGCAGTCTTCTTGTCTGGAGTAAGGGTTGCAAACGCTGAAGCCATTGTTTTAAGTTAACAGTCCTGACTTAAACGCTTTCTTAAACTTTTTTTAAGATGCTTCCTGGTGTACTGCCAGCGTTTTCATAACAGAACTACATTCAGATCTGTTGTTCATTACTATTGTTCTGCTTTATTGGTGGGCTACATTTGTGTGATTTGTTTCATTTTAATTGGTTGGGCCCTTTAATACCTCTCAATTTTTTCCTCATTCTGAGAGGCATACCTTATTTTAACTCTTAAAATTCGGTGATCCACGCTGTTCCTCATTAAAAGGGTTTGGTATAAATACATTGTTGAACATTTTTTAACAGATCTCCTTGTTAAATCTACAGCAATTCTGAGTAATAGTACTTCATTAAAATAATTATTCTTTTTTTGTCAAAAGAATTATTCTTATGTGTGATGGAGCAATTAATTACTATGTTATGATCTTCCTGGATGAAGTTGTTACTAAGTGTTCCTCGTTTTTGCCCATTTGTTCTAAATTCTGAAAGGCAGTGGTCCACATTTTAGAGATGGAGAGTTCATATCAGAGCTATGCTTTAAGCTCATAGTCCCTTGACTGGAGACTCAGGAAGGCAGCCCTCCAAAAACAGTTAATAACCGACTGCATCCAAAACATACTTACAAGTATGTATTTTCTGTGAATATCTGTAAAAAAAATTGTTTTAGAACTGATTGTTTGACTGACCCTTTCAATGCGGAACTTCAAGGAGCATGGACATTTTAAGACTCAAAGTGAGGAATTTTCCTTATAATGAACATTTGAGATGTATTGTTTAAAAGAAATCGTGAAATGCTCAGTGGAAAAGTGCTCAGGTTATGAGTGCTCAGTCTTATGCAGAATTGCTGCTTTTGCTTTCTGATTGTAAGCGAATGATTTGTCATTGATTGCGTACATAATTATGATAGTATTTTTCTGATTATACAGTACATTTTTGACTTCAGTTACATGCTTTTTTGCACAGTGTTTACCCCTGGTTCATATATACTTCAACTTACTGATTTTGCTTGAGAGGCCACTTCAGCTTGGCACCATGGAAATGGTACGTTTTCGTGCAGTGTGAAAATAGGATGTTCTACATTTTGTCTGTTTGTCACACATTGTCAGGGTCTGTGTTCCACATGACCTCTTAAGAGGTTGAGATCTATGATTGAATGAGATATGTAATGCTTGTCTGACAATAATTGTATAGAAAATTATATGTGATGTATAATGCTTGCAACTGAAAATAGGTCAATTATAGTTTGTTTTAATTTATATAAATGTATGATTGCCTATGTCTTAAGTTATAATTCAATAAAGATGTTTCTTGTTTAGAAGAAATAGTGATGCATTCCAAACTGAAGCACATTTACACCTTTTGTATATCACATAGACACATGTTTTTATCATGACTTTGTGTAAATTACCTAATTATGTACCACAGTATTTATATGTGGCTGGTGCTTCAAGTGACATCATGTCAAGCTGATACAGAATATGGCCTAATGGTTAAGGTGCTTGCCTTACAAACACAAGATGCAGGGTTTGAGTCTCACAAGGGATAATTGGCTAGGCTTAAAATGGCTCGCAAGGGCAGTTTGCCTAGTACTAACCTATGAACTTAAATACCTATACATGGCTGCACAGCATGTAATTGAGCAAGATAGACCTGCAAGAGTAGCTACTCATTATTCACAAAGACATGTGCACCTATATGCACGAGTATGCCATCTTGTTAAACTGAAATGGCAAGGAAATTAGGGAAGCCATGACTGCTGTGTCAGTTCATGCAAATTGGAGGGTACCTGCATGGTATGTGACTGAGGCAAAAGCATATGCTGTATCTCCTTCACAGAAATTTCAAGAGGTGATTGATGGGTCCATATGATGGACCATTTAAATAAGTGGATAACAGGTATGACATAGGCCAGGCATAACATGCTCCAGTAAGTACTATAGGCACTGGCACAATGGCACAAAATACCACTATCATGATCTGCTGCAAGAATGGGAAACAAGGTAACATCCAAGAACATTGCCATCATATTGTTTATAAGTACTTGTATAACCAGATGTTTTCATGATGACTGCATATTTATCAGTCAAGCAGTTGAACTCTCTGTTGACTAGTCTCATGAGAATGCATGTTGAAATGTGTTATCTCTGCATGTCAGATGTACCATGTGCAACTGTTATGTCAGGATATATGTTCCAGATACATCTGCAATGATTATGTCACTGCAGCTATGTATGGTAGACGTACATTGAGACTGTTTTATCTGAAACAGGCAGTAGGATGCCAGTGTAAGACAGGGATGTCTGTCATTGGTGATATATATCACTGGAGCAGAACAAGCACATATAGAGCACATGGTCAGAGGCTGTCACATGTATGTTGTTGTTACTGCTCCATCAGATTTGTTGCAGTCATTGCACAGAAATTGCCAATAGCAGTTCCAGTGTTTCACATTGTTTAGGACATTGACAGTCCTACCTTTTTCTGACTGCTTTATCTTTCTACTGTCCTACTGTGCTGATGTGCTCCTTTATCTTACAGCCTGTGAGGAGTGAGAATTGAATTGGTTGTATTACTACAGGAGGCAGCAAATCTATTGACATGCTAAGATGAGTATGATTGGCATATGAGTTATAGTTTATTGCATAACATCTATCTTATATATGTTAACCTTATGTCACATTTCTTATTGTGTCTCCAATATGCAAGTTGAAATGAAGCAGAAGCAGAGGCCCAGTCCCTTCCAGCAGAGACAGCTGTTGTTGCATGCCAGACTGAGACAACTGATAGGGATGGGATTGCCATATCAGAGTGTAGTGAAGAACCTTGTCAGGCAGGTGGTCTTGTTCTATCACCTGTGGTCATCCAGCTGCAGCAGTTGGTCAAGTCTGTGAAGGGCAGACAACTAGAAGAACACTTCTGCTTTATCAAGAGGCTCATTGATGGATTCTTTGATTCATTCACTTACTAGGCACAGGCCACTGGGCAGAAGGTAGCCATTCCTCATTTCTCAGTCAATAAGACAATGTTAGGAAGACAGCATCATCAATTGCAGTGCAGAACCTTCACTGCACTTTAAGGCAAGTAAGTCTGCAAGCAGTAAACAACTAAATTAATCACTCTGTCACACAGAATAAGCAAACAAGACACTGTGTCCTTCATAGTAAAATGCAAACAAAAGCTGTCTTGAAGTGTGGGGCCTTTGTTCCAGTTTAATAAATGCAAGCCTGCAAGTAGCAAACAACCGAAATAACTCACTGCCTTAAATGGAATAAGCAGACTCTGACTCACATATTGAAAACAAGCATGACTTGTCTTTAAGTGCAGGACCCCCACCACAGTTTCATGCAAGAAATCCTGCAAGCTGGAAACAACTAAAATATCCTTCTAGCTTATACGGACAAAAGAAACACTGTGCCTTGTACTAAAAGCAAGCATAACTTGACAAAGTAAAATCATGCAGTTTCTACAAAGGTCACTTATAACTTGTTAAGGGCTTTGGAGATGGAGGTCTGTGAAAGGTAACCCCATTCCTTTTACCAGCCTTCAGTCTGTGCAAGGTGTCCCTATCTCCTTCACAAGCCTTCAGTCTGACATTTCATTCTCAAATAATTGTTTGAACTAGTTTTGCCACATGTCCAAAAGTGAAGCAATGCTCATCTTCCTAATATAAATAACGACAAAAGAAATTAAAGATTTTTAAGTCTGAGTTTACTATGCATTTTAGAGTTTTACAGCACATAATTTTACAGCACAGATTGCTACCACACACACAGAAAGCCACATCGCAAAAATCTATGTAGAGACAAAATTCCAAGGTACTAATAGCCAGGTTGATTATGCTCACTCCAGACTTAGCTCTGCAAAAGCCTGGTGTTTTTATTTGTAAAACATATCCAAAAGTCTTCATAACCCTCTTCCACAAGTTGTTATTTCACTGTCTATTTAGCTTCTAGCCAACTGGGAACTTACCTGTATTTGAAAAACTGCCCTTGCCTATCTCCCTGTGGACCATTTCAATACATTTTTTTTGTATTTTCTGGGCTAAGATTGGGATTATATAAACAGCTTCATATAGAGTGGTTGGAAGGCTGCTACATAATGGCTATGTAAATTCTGTAATCTCTTCCATTCAGCAATTTTCTGCTCCTTACCTATATACAATGTTCCTCTTCCAGCTAGGAAGCCCTTGCTAGGAGAAATAGAATCACCATTTGCAAGTTAACAATTTTTTCCATTTTTGGCACCCACTGTCTGCTGACCATCAGGTGTTTGTGATCTAATGTCTCATACCCTTCTCACAAGGCAAAAGCCATTCTTGTCCCATATTTTTCCCATGAGGTAATAGCAAACTATGCAACCATTAGGTCATTTTTTAATGCAGACTTAACTCGACCACCGGTGGTGATGTGTAATTTTGTATCACTGCAGAGGGACCACTAATGGTTCCCCAAACAGAAATATGTCTGCTCCTTGACATGCCCCTATGACGGCTATTGTTGCTGTCTCTTCTTACGGACTGTGGCATCTACCACTCCCCTGGTGTGTAAAGTAACCAGAAGGAGTATAGCCACCACAACATTCCCTCCCAGGTAAGTATGCTGGCATAAGCCACTCCTCTTGTTCATCACAACCTGGCTCTTCCAGCTTCCTCAGCTGCTAATTTATCTCAGGTCATTTTGGCTGCTGTCAAGGTTTTATTCCTCTGCATCACAGAGCCAAGGAGAGTTACCCAAACATTAATGTTTTTGTGTGGGATAAGATCAATATCTTTTATAAAGTCATGAAATAATCTGAATGATTTTATATGTTATTTAACACTAGTAGCAATAGCCTGCATAATTTTTTGCAAAATGTTATAACTTTTCGAAGCAATTTATATGAATATATGCACTATGTGATATAAGAAGTAATAATTCAATATTTATAATTTTTATTGAATCATTTTTATCCCTGTGCCTGACAACCATCAAGCCTCTAGGTGACTGTCATATTTCACATCAGTAGCTACTTTTGTGTTCATGGCTGATGGGCAGTGAAGTACCAGATATGCATGTATTTTCATTGGTTTTGATTTCTATTTCCATACTGATTTTATTGATCTGCATGTGACCAAATGATTTTCTCATTTGGTTGTTATGATCACTAGTTCTTCTTACATTAAGGCTGGTATGGCTGTGATTCTGCCTCTGTAATGTCGTTGTAGCGCATTGCTGTAAGGGATACCCCACTGCACTTTTGCAGCTCAGCTCACACTGTACTTTGTCACTACTTTTGCCCCTACTGTTGAGTGCATTGCGTGTGTTTATTGCATTGTGTTGCATGTTTCCTATTATTAGTGGTTTTCTTCAGATAATACCAGTAACGGCATTGTTCCTATTAAAGGTCTGTGTTCATGAAGTACTGAAATGCTTGTGCTGCTCCTTAGGCTAAAACACTTCATTTCCTTTTTTTTTTTCTTGCTAACTGCAAGTTTCATTGACCTGCTGTATTATCCAAGTTGCCAAGGTGGTTATGAATATTCATTTATTTTACTTTATCTGTTTATTTATTTATTAATTGCCATTTGGTTAACGTGAAAGTCTGACTGGACAAACAAGCCCCTTTTCAGAGGAGGCCTGTGGAGAAAAGCTTCACAAGCAATAATAACAGTAATTTGAATACAAAATACAGAATACTCAGGTAACATTTAGCGGCATCACATACAAGGCTCCATGAGAACTAGTTCTTATACAAGATATAGAATGCTCAACTAGCATTAGCAACATAACATACAAAGTGAGGATGAATAAAGCAGATAATTATTAAATAAAAAAACTGCATTTTGTGGCAAAATTACGATGCATGCTGTTGGGGCAGGACACCATATTAAAGTCTACTGACAAAAGTTCTTAAAATAGTAGTAGAGAAGTGCTTCAAGTATACAAAGCTAGTGGTTTATTAAGTTAAAATTAAGGCCTTGGTAGAATCTGAGTCTCTAAGTTAAAACTAAGGTTAAAATAAAGGGATTAGTATCATCTTTGTTTTATTATTTCATATGTGGTTCTAGCAAATATCAGCAAGCACTGTTATTTGTACTTTTACTATCATATGCCAAGTCTCAGTTAATTATGACCCATCTCTGAGCAGTTCCAAGTGATGACTGCATTTGCCAATGTTGTGGTTAAGTCCCTTATAGCACACCAAAGAGTCAATGAAACTTTATTGTCATTTAGGACCACATAAGTGCAGCCTAAACAAAATAACAGATGTCAGCTCATGAGAAAAACGCAGTGGAAATAATATAGATACAGCAGTATCAGAGAGTAACATAAGAAAGAAAATAACACGTATGACATGCAAGAAGTAGTTCACATTACAAAAACACACTCAATACCTATTATCCAATGATAAATAATAGATAATAAATACCCACCACCCAACCCCTTCACAGTTAAGATAGAGAATAAATAGATGCTGTGACTCCCAAAGCTTATTTTGCCTTGCAGGACAGTGTAGCTGCTCCTACATGGAATATGGCCACCGAGCGATCCAGCAACGTGTTGTTTTGATGTGCACGAGCAAGCTGATACTATTCCTGTGCAGAAACTTGTGCAGGATTCTAATTACCTCATTTGCTGATGAAAAACATGCAAATGATGTGAATTAGCAATCCAGGAAACAGACAGGTAACTATGCAGGAACAGTGTAAGCTGCAGAAATGTATTTGGCTACTAGCCAAATACATTTCTGCAAAAATGAAAATGGAGCCATGACAGCTCCAATAAAAGCATTCACCCTAATCTGTAGGCATGCCAGTGGCCAAATATATGGCCAATGGCATGGAACACCTCATAAGTTGCATAAAAATAAAAGATTATTTTATTGCGGCCGATCTCGGCCATTGAAGCATAGGGCAGCGCCACGCAAATGGGATCATGGGAAAAATAAAAAAAAAATAGTGAAAAGTCAATTTTAAGGGAAACCTGCATTTTCCATTATACTATATGGCAAGCAGAATCAAACCAATGGCAGGGAACAGTGGTTGCTATGGGGGAAGGCTCTTGTGTAGTGTAGTAACTACAGGTTAAGGCAGTGGGGTATGTTAATGAAGGGACTTCTACTGAATCACAAAATACTTTTAAGTGTCACACTGAACCTAACCGTGTAGGTGCTCTAACACCATCGTGTAGGCAGGAGGAGCAACTGACATGAAAAGGGGGTGTGTCATGCTTGCTGTAAGCACATTGGAGCTTTGTTGCCCGGAGTTGTGCTTAGCTAAGCACAGCTAAGTAAGTGGGTGTGTCTGAGGCTGTATAGTCTTATTCCATCTACAGAGAATTGTGTTTGCCCCAAGGGGAGGGCCATTTCTTGCTGATTACACTAGCTAAATGGGTCTGCACAGCACATCTGGGCTTAAACAGGAAGGATACAGAAAAAACAGGAAATAACAGAACAAGGGAAATGCAGTACAAATCAGTAATATGGGATTCTGCAACTCACAATAGGCCATTGAAAGCACTCCATAATACAGCTGGCAGGTGGCTGCATTGCTTAAAATGGGAGGAGATGTTAAAAAAAGAAATAAAGGGAAACAGCACAATAAAGGAGAAATGAAGTAGAAATCAATAATATGGGACTCTTGCAACTCAGAATGGGCCATGCAAAGCACACAATAATACAGCTGGCAGGTAGCTGCATAGCTGCAAATGGGAGGAGATGTAAGTAAAAAATAATTAAAAAAAGGGAAACAGCAGAATAAAGGCAATCATGCACAAATTACCAGTAATGCCTCTAACGCTCACAGTGGCCAATTCAAAGCCATGAGTAATATAGGTGGCAGCTGGAATGTATCATAGCCAGCCAATCATACAGGCAGCATCTGCAGCACAACAGTATAAAGTTTATAAATACCTTACAGTCTGGTTTTTCCCACAAATTCTGCACCATTGGTGCATACAAGTGGGAGGAATTTTAACTGGAAATATGTTAGGGGCTACCATCACTTTGATCTATCAGTATGTGCTAGAGGCTGACGGTGTAGAGGAGGATAATGCTGACAACCGACACAGACAAAGGAGGAGAAGAGTGTCCAGACCCAGGGTAACTTACCAGGGGCTACATGATCTGGATATACTAGAGCACTACAGGGTGGACAGAGACATACTTCAGCAAATCATTGAGCTGTGCTGGCTTCATCTCAGAGCTAGAACCAACAGAGGGGGAACCCATCCCAGTGGATACCAAGGTATGTGTAGCCTTAAGAAATCTAGCTACAGGTACTTTCCAAAGACCTATTGGGGACATCATGGGGGTCTCACAGGCAGCTGCATCCAGGGTAATCCTCAAATTCCTGGATACCATGCTACCACATGCCAGTGAGCACATTAACTTCCCCAACACCCGTGAGGAGAGGACCAGCAATATGCATCTCTTCCACCATGTAGAAGAATACCTAGAGGTACTGGGTGCAATAGACTGCACGCACATCCACATCAAAGCACCACCTGGTGAACAGGGTAGGGTCTACATAAACCGCAAGGGCTTCCCCTCCATCAACAGCCAGGTCATGTGCAATGCCCAGGGCATTATCATAAATGTGTGTGCTGGCAGCCCTGGAAGCTATCATGACTCTCACATCTGGCATTTGTCACAGCTGTACCAGGCATTAGCCAGTGGGGGCATCCAGTATGGTCATCTGGTGGGGGATGCTGGCTATGCACTGGAGCTGTGGATGATGACACCCATCAGAAATGCACACGCATCCACACAAGAATGTCATAATGAGGCACATGCACAATCCAGGATCATTACAGAGCATGTGTTTGGGATGCTCAATTCATGGTTCCGCTGCCTTGGCATATCTGGTGGAGCCTTGCAGTACACTCCAGTCACATGTGCACACATGTTCATAGTATGTGCCATGCTACACAATATGATCCCGTGGAAACAGCTACATCAGGAACAGCACGGGAAAGGGCCACACAGCACACCACCATAGCCAAGTTCCCCACAGGCACAGAGGGACACACAGGAGGAGGGCTCTGAGCCTACTCCCATAGGCAGATGGAGGAGTGCCCAGTATGCTCATGTCTTGGCAAAGAGGCAATGCATGGCACACACATTGACACCGCAAGGACCCCAGGGACTCACACTTCTCTCTGACTCACACACAAAGTAAAATGGATGACACACACATCACATTACCTGTAACTTACCATGTATGTGCAGTGTACTGTGTGCATCCAACATAGGCGGCCCTCAATCACCATGAATGGAATAGTATGTTCTGCTAGCATATCAATGGTAATGCTGCATGCATGCAAGGGAATGGGATGGCCTACTTGGATAGCAGCACACAACTGACAGCCATGTGTGACACCAGGAAATGTCTGGCCAAAACTGGCCTCCACACACTATGCAGTAATACCCAAGGAGGCAAATCCCACTGCAATATGTGTGAGGGGACAACTAACTGGGGAGTCATAGGTCACAGGCATGGATGTCAGGGTGGGGGTCCCATAACCACCCCTCAAACCTGCAGATCAGCTGTAGAAAACCACAGAGAAATGTCTGGTAAAGGCACTCAAATGGTGGCAATGTTGAATTAACCCCCTACAGACTCACACAGTGATAGCACAGCAGGACCCTCAGTTACAGTAAGGCTATGAAGGGTAAGAAGTCTGAAACTCAAATGTATGCCAGTACAATCTGAACTGGGCTCTTTACTGATATGCCTCCTGTCCCCAAGACAGGGCACAGTGGTATGGTAAATGGAACCAAAATGTAAAGCAAATATCAGCACAGTATGTGCAAATGTGTAGAGTTGACAGGTGGGCCCACCCCTATATACCCACACAAATGCAGTAACATATATGTTTGCATGGAAATAGCAGCATAGCACACATTGGCAGGGCTTTAATAATACACATGAAAACATGTTGCCTGTCCACAATATGCAGGGTTCAATGAGCTATGTGTATGTGTGGTTAATACTGGCTGGATCTAGCCAGCACATTCTCCTGGCAGTTGTCTTGTACTGCCCTAGGTACAATGCTGCCTTTGACAGGGCCATGTGCAGATAACTGCAGTACCAACTATTATGCATGTCAGTGAGACCCACTGCTCTGCCACTGACATACCTGGAAATCGCAGTGCTATGTGGAATGTACTACACATATTAGATACATCTTGAAGGATGTGTTGCAGAAGTGCCAAGGCTTTTGTGAATATAACTGCTTTATGGTACTGTTGCCAGTGGTCATTCTCAATAATCCTTTTTCTTATGTTTGCTTTTACAAATAATGGGCATGCCTGCACAGTTGAATGCACTCTGTACACACACCCATAACTCCCAACCTCTGACAGCAAGATGTCTGGACAAGGGCAGAAATAAAAGTAGAACAAAGGCACAATGATAGGCATGGGATGCAAATATCACCCTTACATACTGAGAACGTTGGTATGGTGAGGGGTTGCAGTAGTGGAAATTGTCTGAAGGTTATGTATTCTGAAACAGTAATGTCTGTATTATTTTGTAACATCAAACTTCAATTATATGTAATTAACTTGCCATAAAAACACAGCTTACATAGAAAGAATGAAACCTCTTGCCAAACACCTGGACAATCTGCCAAAAAATGTACAGGTCAGAGGTGTGCACACACAAGGATATGACAACTCAGGTAAGAAAGATACCACACAAGCAGGAGATCCGCAGCCAGTATATCCACAGGTTGCTGAACTGTTTACACAGCTGTATGTCATTACTACACTGGCTGTAGCCGCACCTCAGAAATGGCCTTGTTAGGAAGGAATTTGCATAGTTGCCCTCATAATATTAGTCTATGCATCATACAACTAGTATTCCTCTGGTAAAGAACTGTGATGATCTGAGGATGTCTGGCACTAGGTAATGACACAATACTTTCCAGTTTCAGACTACAGATATGTAAGAAAATGTCTGCTAAACAAAACAAGTACACTGAGGAAAGTCCTGTGTACTCCTGAGATGTATGGTTGTTGCACACAAAACCCTGGAGTGGAGTACACCTATCTCTGGAATGGAGTCCCACCCTAACTATAGAAAGTCACACTGGGCATGCTCCTATACTTACAGAATCACAGGACATGTTGGAACCCACATCAGAATATATGACTGTTTTGTGTATATATGTCCATGCATGCAGACACTATGTACACCTGAACTGTCCACACACACACTCACACACACACACACACACACACACACACACACACACACACACACACACACACACACACACCAGACAGGATTACCCTCAGCTAGCTGTAGGTGGTCAATATGTGATATATCTGCATCTGTTGCATGAGATACACACATATATATATGGGCAACAGATAGCATATATCAAGCATACACACACATAGATGTGGGTAACTGAGAGACAGACAGCGATACAAAGAGAAACACAGGGAGACACAGACAGAGTGAATCATACACACGGATACCATGAATAGCATACAGTGATGTCCTGCTTTGGACAGTGGCATACCAGTTGTAAACAGTTGCACATGTCAGCATAAAAGGCGAGCCCCATTGTGTAACAGTACTTAGGTTGAGTTTATAATATCACATCACCTGCCTGTGTGTGTGTGTGTCTCCATAGGTCCAAGTATTAGGAGACCCTTCCCATTCAGTACACCACATTGCCCTGCTTCACAAGATATGCTGGCTTTCATTCACCTTAGAATTACCATTGGACACCAATTACCGCTATAAGCGATAACCGTGTAACAACCGTATAACACGATAATACAAATAACTAGATAGGTAGGGGTTTTAATCTCAATACTGGCAACTCTGTGTGTGTGTGTGTGTGTGTGTGTGTGTGTGTGTGTGTGTGTGTGTGTGTGTGTGTGTGTGTGTGTGTGTGTGTGTGTGTGTGTGTGTGTGTGTGTGTGTGTGTGTGTGTGCGCGTGTGTGTGCCAGTTGTGTATTTGAGAGATGTGAGAGTGAGGGTGTGTGTGTTTGTAGGTGAAATAGTTTTAGGCCATTCCCACCCACAACACCTTCCAGTGCTCCACTTTATCAGTTCTGCTGATGTCATTCCCCTTATTGGCAACTTTGGCCTGTTGTCAGCCCAGTAAGCTCTGTAGCATGTGTGATAACTACATAGCACTATAGTATAAATCACTACCTAGACAGGGGTTCTAATCTCAGATCTAGCAAATAAGCATGTTTGTAAGAAGTATTTTGATAAGTGTCCCACCCACTGTCCTACATTATCACTCCTGCTGATGTCATTCCCCTTATCAGCACCTTTGCCAATTTGTCAGACCTGTAAGCTATGTAGCTTGTGTGATAACTGTGTAACACAATAGTACAAATCACTAGCTAGACAGGGGTTCTAATCTCAGATTTGGCAAATGTGTGTGTGGATGTATAAGTGTGTGTGTAAGTGAGTATGTTTGTAGGAAGAAGTATTTTGATACATTACCCACCTACGGGCCTACTTTAACAGTAATGCCGATGTCACTCCCCTTATAGGTTCATAAGTGTGTACTAGGCTAATGGCCCTGGAGCTGTTACAAGCCTAGTCAACAGAAGTGCCCTGCCATTGTGCTGCCTGATGTTAGTTCCCAGTGCTCCCATCAAGTAGACCCACTGGAGTGATCCCTGGGGTGAACTTTCTATTACCCATCTACTCATCAAGATCGCTCTGGAACAGGGTCAGCTAGGTACTTTGCTTGACATTTATAGGAAGTCTAATCCAGGGCATGTGCAGTCTCTTCCTGAAGAACCTTTCCCTCCATCTTGTTGTGTTGATTGTAGTAATGAGGTGGAGGTCCCTGCAGTGTGTGGTGCAGAGAGAGTGGGGTGTCTTTAGATGTAGCATTTGTAAAAGAGCTGGGTCAGACATGGCTTTGCAAGTCAAGCAGTGATCACCTCTAAATAGGTGATATGAGGCAGAGAATAGCTGTAGTCTTTTGAGTCTGTCTGTGTAGGACATGTGTTTAATGTCTAGGATCCTCATTGTGTGGTACTTCTATGGCCTCTCCAGCTGTTGCAGGTGTCTAGTGAGGTACATGCCAAATGGCCCATTATACTTGATGATTGGTCTAATGAGGGAAGAGTCACAGAGACACTGACCTCTTACTTCCTGGATGCAAAACCATTGATAATGACATGTGCCACATAGAAGTATTTCCTGACCACAGTGGCAATGTGGTGGTTAAAGGAGAGGTTGCTGTCAACCTGTGTCCCCAGATCTCTTATAATGCCTACAGTGTTCAGTGGGCTCCCATGAATGTGGTACTTAGTAGGAACTGAGATTTTACCAAAGGAGCTGATGATGCATTTTGTGGTGTTAAGCTTCAGGCCATGGTTTCCACACCAGTCAGTGGTCTCAGTGAGGCCTTTCTGTAGGATGTCTACATCACTTGTGGAGTTAATGATGGCTCCCAGCTTGCAGTTGTCTGTGAACTTGATCAGCCAGAGTTCCTTTATGTTGGTTTGGACTCCTGAAAAGTAGAAGCTGAACAGGAGAGTACCCAGGACTGATCACTTTGGGACTCCACTCATGACTGGCTAGCAGTCTGACTTGGAGCTTGCTACTTTCACACTGTGTGTTCTATCTGTGAGCCAATTTGCAACCCGCCCTAGTGATATAGGGGGTGATGCCTAGTTTGGTGGGTTCATCCATAATTCCTGACTGGGGAATGCTATCAAGAGCCTTGGCCAGATTGATGTAAGCTGTATGCAGTGTCTTACTGTCATACACAGTCCTGGTGACTGACTCAAAGAAGTCAACCAGGTTGAGCAGTCATGATTTCCCTTTCACAAAACCAAACTGTGTGGGTCCAGAGTTAGGAGATTACTTATATGTTTGTCGATCAAGTCCCTGATGCACTCCATAGCTGTACATATCAGACTTGTCAGGCTACTGGACTGATAATTACCAGCGTCTGTAGTTGCCACACCTTTATGGAGAGGGATGACTGTAGCAGTGCGCCATTTGAGAGGGACAAAGCCTGAGGTGAGGCTGTGACTAAACCGGGCACACAGATGTGGTGCCATGTATCTTTGTACTTCATGTAGAACACAGCCAGGGATAATTTGTGGTCCCATGGAAACTGTATTTTTGCCTATGGGCAATGCAGCTGTAACCTGGGTGGCAGTAATCCTGGGTGCCTGGAATTCTTCTGGCATTTTGATTGATACCCTAGGGGGTGAGAGAGGGGTAAAGCTGGCACTAATTGTGTTGCCAAGAATGTTGGCAATATCTGTTCCCTCAGTATAGGAGGTAGCATTGTGCAGTAGCTCAGAGCAGTTCTGGGTATTGGCGTGGAGGTTCTTGATATAACTAGCAGAGGATCTGTGATTGTTGTCAGTGTTTGCTGCAATTCTACAACCATAGGCAGCTTTAGGTGATTTCATGAGGGATCTCAAGTTGTTGTTGAGGCTAATAAGGGAGTTTTACTACTCTTGGGACTCCACCTTTTTCTGCAACAGTTTCTTCCTTCTGTTGTACAGGTTATTAATGACAGGGGACCGCCAGATTGGCCTCCAGTGTTTGGTGGAGAGTGTCATGGTTCTGTTGGGTATGGCTAGTTCCATGCATTGATGTACATGTTTGTACATTGCATTTGTGAATGAATCGGCAGTCATGCAGGTATTTTCCATTGACATGGGGGCTATGTAGTTGTCCATCTGTGTTCTTATGACTCCAAAGTCAATTTTGGAGAAGTTTTTCAAGGTGACTACCTTTGCGGTTTGTGTGGGTGGAATATGGATTTCCATAGTGATTACTCTATTTTGGATCTGACCAGATAGCAATTGACTACTATTGTCAAGCAACAGTCCCATATGTTAGCAATCAACACAGGTCAAGAATGTTGCTTCCTCTACTGGGTGTCAGAATAAGCTGGTCCAGGGCATTGAAACTGATGAATTCCAGGAAGCGGTGGGCCAGTGTAATGGTGCTTGAGTATCACTCCCAGATGATGGAGGGGTAGTTGAACTCTCCTAGTATGAAAGTGTTGGGTTGGACCTTGATATATTACAGGGTATTGAGGAATGTGGATTGAGAGTCTAGGGACATGGATGTAGACCTATACCAGGCTATGACCTGGATTGTACTGTTACCTAATGTCAGTTGTACCTGAAGTATCTCAGATGCATTATGCTGGGATACTACTCTGGATGTGTCCATATCCTGTATTAATATGGAGACACCACTTCCTTTGGAGCTGTGGTCCTTGTTTTGGGGCTGGTAGGTGCGGAAAGAGTTATAGGCTGGTAGTGCAAGGGGTTTATCTGTTGCTGTAAACCAGTTTTCCTTTACAGCACAAATGTTAATGTTCTCCATTTTGAGGAGTGCTTCGAGTGGCTGCACCTCAAGATATAGATGTCTAGTGTTGAGCAGCATAGCCCCAGGAATGGATATATGTATAGCTGTTACAGTGTTAATTTGATTTGGAACACTGCCTAAAAAGGCATTATAGGGATGGAAAGAAACTTAGCCATTACCTGGAAACCCAGGGGTGACAGATGCAGGCCATCTCTGGCAAGTCATAGCAGTCTGTCAATCATGCCATCCCAAGCAGATGGATACTGGATCCCATGAGAGTGATACCAGACACTTAAGCCAATTGTTGAAGTCAATCATTTGTTGTTTGTACTACGGTATCATTCTGGGTGACAGTAGTCTACTGCTCAGGGCTACTGTCATACCTGCCTGCCCCACATAATCTGAGAGCTCCACCATGTCCCTTTTCATATAGTCCATGGAGGTGCATCTCAGGTCATTCACACACACTCATGGACAATGGCAGAGTGATACTTGTAGTTGTCGTGGAGTGACCTGACTGGGTATGTTATGTGTTGGATTCTAGCACCTGATAGACATCTGACTGTTACCTTCTTCATGGTCAACCTAGTGAGTGGGGCATCTGTGTGCCTCACTACTGAGTCACCTATGATTACTGAATCAGGCAAGATGGTTAGCCTTTGTGGCTTAGGTTGAATGGCACACTGTGTAAGTGAGATATGTGTCCTGTGTTTTGTGCTGTGTTGTGGTTGTCAAGTGGGTGTCTGTCTTGGTGGTGTCCACTGTTTGGGTAAATGTCTTCTGATTGCCTCTTTGAAGGTGGGTGTGTGGTTATTGTTTGTATGTCATAGCTGTGATAGTGGGAGTTCTGGAGGGGTATGTCTTCCATGTGGTGTGTTGCAGGTGTTGACCCTTCTCCTCTTGACCATCTACTCAGTCTTCGCTGGAGAGTGCATATCTTCCAATTCAGTTATATAGTGGTATTTCTCACAAGTCTGAGTGTTGGGAGTTTAGAGGAGAGGGTTGTCTGTGTACATGAGGCAGTTGCAACAGTGCCTCAGAATGCCCAAGTGCACCAGGTTAATGGGCAAAAGCACAGAGAACTGCACTTTAATCATGCCAGGAGGAGTGGTCATAACTACTATATACTGGAGCTAATTCCATGAGGAACAACAACTATTGATGGCTCTCAGGTGTGCTAGAATAATTGATAAAAAAACTGTTGAAGTGCAAAGCTATTAGGTTATTTGAAGTGCAGGAGAGAAATAAATAGCAAGATCTAAGGGAAAAATTGAAGGCAGACTTTCTGACACCTGTACCAGTTTACCTCAGCTGTGCAGTTATCAGCATCTTCGGCCAGCTGTCAGCCCAAAGAGAGTGTGTGTGTGTGTGTGTGTGTGCGTGTGTGTGTGTGTGTGTGTGTGTGTGTGTGTGTGTGTGTGTGTGTGTGTGTGTGCATGTGAGAATCATATACTGTGTGGGTTATACCATTTTGAGTTTTGTTCCACCCTGTAAACTTCCCATCACCCTACTTTACTAGGCTTGCAGATGTCATTCACCTTATAAGTATCTTGGGACTAGGTAAAATCATGTAAGCTCTGTGGCACATCTGATAACTGTGTAACACTATAGTAGAAATAACAGATGGATAGGGGTTCTAATCTCAATACTGACTACTGCTAACGTGTGTGTGAGAATCTGTGAGTTATACCATTTTGAGTTTTGTACCACCCTGTAAACTTCCCATCACCCTACTTTACTAGGCCTGCTTATGTCATTCAACTTAGAAGTACCTTGGGACAAGGTGAAATCATGTAAGCTCTGTGGAGTGTCTGATAACTGCGTAACCTTATATTAGAAATAACTAGATAGGTAGAGCTTCTAATCTCAATACTGGCATCTGTGTGTGTGTGTTTTTGGGTGAAAATCATATCCTGTTTGCCTGATACTATTTTGATTTTTTTACCATCCACGCCTATTTACCACCTCCCGATGGCATTACTTTATATAGCGTGGAAACGGCATCTGCCTCACATGCAGCCTATTGAACCATTGTGAAGGCCATACCAGTTCTCTGTACAGATGTCTATGGAATATTGAGCTGTTTGCAACCTATATGTGGTCTGTGTCCCTTAACAATGCCATGTATGTGATATTGTTGACAAATGAGCCACAGTGAGTGTAGTGACACACATGCCAGCATCAGGTATCATACCTGACAGAAACATCATGCTTTTACAACATTTGCTACACTATCACTTGTCTAGGCTTGTAGGAGCAATACATGACTCCACATCCTATTTCTGGTAGGTTATCTCATCATCCATGAAGGCATTAAGAACATTACATGTTGTAAGAGGTAGTGTGCTATGTTCTATGCATATAATCTATGTGGGGCATGTCATGTGTATGTAGTAGTACAGTACATCAAGTTGGAAGTGTAGGTTTACTAATATGTGTATTGCCAACTGTGTTTATGTTACTGTGTGCACATTCCCTGTGTCAGCCATTACTGTGTGCATGCAAAGGATATACCATTTTGTCTCCCTGTTCCACCTGGTGAACTCAGGAATACATACCACAAACCTGTCATACACAGTATCATGCATGCCCCCATCAACTGCATCAGGGTTGAGTGTACACGAAAGAAATGGCAGGTCCAACAGGTGTTGACAGGTGAATCTGTTGCTGTTAATGTAATGGCTACACTTGTGAGGGACCTGCTGACAGTACTGCAGTAACATGTTCTGTATGTATGAGCCTGTGGTACTACACAACACTGAGCTGACATGTCTGAAGGCTACATGTCTGTGACAAGGGGTATGTATGCAAGGTCACACTGTCTGACAAGTGTCCCCCACACACTGTTACATGCATACACACCTGGTACATATACATATAAAACTGTACCTTGCATATGACACTGTCAGTGTATTCCCACTCTGCCATACTCCCTCTTGGGAATGTCTGCAGGGCTACAGCCTGCAGACACACAGACACCTGGGAGACAAACAGAATACAGCATGTCAGACTACATTCAGTCAGTGGTACTAACAGCAGTAATGCATATTGGCTAATAAGGTACATACACCTGTATGTGTACGCATAACAAATGCAAGCTGACAGCACCTTACATTGTATTACATAGCTACACTGTACTATATTCACCCTGTGCATCAGACCCATATTAACATGCACTGATGGCATTGATGACAGGGGTGTGGCACAGGTATCCTCATATGCACAGGGTGTGGTGTGGGTTTGCCAGAGGCCTAGGCTGGGCTATATGTTTGACATCATGTGTGTGTGTTTGGAGGGGTATCCAATAGATGGGCTGTGCAGAGGTGCTGTGTATGTCTGGAGGTGACTTGCCTGTGATACAGATGTGTGTGTGTATGTATGCACACAGTCATGCAATGTGTCAGCCCTGCACAGGGGTATGTTGGACAGCTGTGAACTGTACCTGGCAGGGTGTCCAGTTCACAGTCTCCGGCCATGGACACGAAAACTGGTCCTGCCAGGGGTATCACTGGCAGCATCAGGCCCAAGGACAGATACAGTACTGCTTCCTGATGGTGAATGCTGTCTACTGGATCAGTGCCCCTGATGGGACTGGACAGGACCATGTGCCCATGGCCTGCTCTGATGTGATGTGGACAGCAACCCCCCTTTGGTTGTGCTGGTGTCAATGACACTATGAGAGTGTGAAGGTGCATGGCCTCATAGACTTTCAGCTGTTGTTGGTGCTGACCTACATCCACATGGCCGAAGCCCATCTCCCACCACACGCTGTAGCACAGATATGCCATGGTCGATGATTGCTAACGGCTCACCCCACTGGCTATTCATGACCTCAGTATTTTGACGTGTGGCCTCAACAAGGTCATGTACGTTGCCATGTAAATCAGGAAGAGTTGCATCCACCTCCCTGAATATTTGTCTGGTGTGGCATTCACTATGTGCCTGTGCATCCATGACAGCCCAAAACATGCGTCTAATGACTCCTGTTGTGGCACTTGCATCATCGGCTTGATGAGCAGTGGTCCTCCTGCAAGCACCCCTGTCCATCCGCCTGTGTGGGACTTTGCCTGCACTCTGGCTATGGGCAGTGTCTACACTCACACCTGCCATAGTCACCACGCTAGCCTCTTCGATGCCACCACCTGCCAACTGTCCATCTGTGGCCACTGATGAAGAGGTATGTGAGGGCATTGTCACTGTGTGTGTGGGGATGGTGTAGACAAGAGTGGGATGGCAATCAATGGCACAGATTCAGTCTCTGACAACCCCACCCATACCTCACTATTCCTATCATAATTGTCAGAGTCTGCAGAGATAATGACATCAGTTTCCAAGCGGGAGGGGCCCCGAACCTCATCGCCAACTGTGAGGGGAAGACAGCATATGTACATTAATACCTACACTTTGAGGATGGCTGGTGCACACATGCACACAGACACACACACACACACACACACACACACACACACACACACACACACACACACACACACACACACTTAAAGGTGAGGTGGCACAAATCTGTTACACAGACCACACATTAATCAAATGGTGACATGCATGACACACGGCTCTCAACATCATGTATTGCAGTGAGTTTTACTACATATAACTAACAATATAGAGCTCTGGAATATGTAATTAGTGTTAGTAGGTGATGGCCCTTCCCCAGCACAGACTGCACCCATGTACACATCATTGCTGTTCACCTGTATAGCACAGTGGCAAGTACTACAGAACATACCTCACAACTGTACAGATCCTCACAGGATGTGTAGATGTCTGGCTCATATGTTTGTTCTGTTTTTCATATCCCCTGTGTTTCTATGATACATAACTGGGATGATCTGAGGAGTGACATCACTGATTAATGACATACATTTGAGTGTCAGACCTCCAAACCAGCAGTAAATGTATGGTCACACAATTTCTGTTACACCACCAACATCTAAGCTTACAATGGATATGATAAGTGTACACATCCCTGTTAATATGCCATGTTCTTGTAATATATGAGATGAGACCACAATAATGCATTCAAATATGTTACCCACCTTTCATGTGACATATGACCTGTGCAATCTAGTCAAAAAACAAACAAATATGTTATATGTAAAATATAATGCCTGTGATATGTACAATATGGTGGTTGCCTAAGTGTGCACACCCTTAAAATGATACTTTGTTGAAGCACCTTGTAAGTGACTTAGAGCATTCACTCTTCTTGTGAAGGTGTCCTTCAGCATGGCACATCTTGACTTGACATTATTTGACCACTCTTCCATGCAAAGGTCACCCATCTCTGTCAGATTTCAAGTGCAGCTCATGTGCACAGCCCTCGTCAATCTGCACTGTTTTTTTTCTATCTGGTGTAGGTCTAGACTCTGGCTGGGTCAATCCATAACCATGAGTGTGTTCAGGTGGAGCCTTTCTTAGGTAGCTTTGGATTTATACTTCGGGTCTTTGTCATGTTGAAGGCTGACACACCTCCCCATCTTTAGCATTCTTGCAGATGCCTGATGGATTTAGGCCAGACATAGGTGTTATTTGGAACTGTTCAGAATTCCCACCACATGACTACAAGCCCAGGTCTGGCTTTGGAACAGCATCCCCACAGCAGGCCACTACCACCAGCGTGATTCACCATGGGGATGTTGGTCTTCAGGTTAAGAGGGATGTTGCTTTTGCACCACATGTACCTTTTGGTATTGTGACTGTGAGGTCAATCCATAGTCTCATTACACCATAACACATTTTCACACATGCTTTTGGGAGACTTGATGTGCTGCATTGCAAATTGTATCCACCCCTGGATGTTTTTTTTCATGTGGGGAAATGCTTCCATCTTCTGACCCTACCCCATGGCCCAGACATATGCAGAATATGAGAGAGTGTTCTCACATGTAGTACACAACACCAGTACTTGTAAGAGATTCCTACAACTCCCACAGTGTTGTTGTATGTCTCCTGGCAGCCTCCCTAACCAGGTTTTGACATGTCTTTTCATCAGTTTTGGAGGAATGTCAGGTTCTTTTCAACAGCATTGTTATCCCATATTCAATCCACCATTTGACAACTGTCTCCACTGTGTTCCATGGTGTATGCAATGCTGTGGTAATGTTGTTGTACCCTGCTTTTTACTGATACTGTTCAAATATGAGATCCCTTTGCTGCTTTTGTAAGCTGTCTGCAAGCCACAGCTGTTGCTGTTGCATGCAACTGAGCAAATGTCATGAATATCCTACTTGGACAGCAGACTGTTACATGGTGTTACTCAGAGTGCCTTATTTGATGGCAGGTGTGTACCCAAGTAGACTGAATGATGTCAGTAAATCACAAGCAGCTGCAATAAAATATTATTTGAAGGGTGTGCATACATATGCATCCAGCTTATTGTAAGGTTTGTATACTTCATATTTGGTGCCCAACAGCTTGATTGTTTTTTTCAAGTGAATTTTTCATGTCATAGGTCACATTACAGGTTGGAAAAGGTTTGGACTGACATATTGTGGTCTCAGTTTGTATATATATATATCACAAACACCTGGCATCTTAACGGGGGTGTGTACACTGTTTATATCCACTGTATGAGAGTAATGTTTCATACATGTCCCTACCTTAGGCCATTTGTCCCCCCATTTTGTTGGTCTCTGTCCAGTAGTCTTGGACTGACAGGTTGTGAGGTATGCTACAGGGATGTTATATTCTCTTCAGATAGGCCTCTGTGGTGACTACTGTGATGTACTGCAGTTAACCCCACCACAAGTGAACATGCATATAAAGTAATATGGCTATGACTGACAGTTTTGTGCATGGTACATTGCATGGCCTTCACATGCCTGGGGTATTGGCAAACCACAACAGAACAATTCCATACTCACCAGCTTCAGGCTGCTGTCCAACATGCAGACCGGAGGGACCTAGGTAGTTGTGGAAGAGAAGTATTGTCAGAAGACTCACATTTGGCATTGGTACAGGATGGATGCAGCATGTCTGCACATTTTCAGTACAACCCCCAATGCTACACAATTTGCTGTCCTTCACCACAGATATGCACTTCTGTGCATTAGAAAACCCCATCCGCAGCTGCAATCTGACCTGACACATGCATGTAGACACTCTAAAAATACAAGTATGTCTGCTACACTAGTCTAGTAATCTCCACTGGGGCCTTACCTGCACACACCTCGTCCATTGTCTGGGTGCCACCCACCTCCAGCATGTGGGGGCCTGTACCCTGATGTTGTACTGGGATGGGTGCCCCAAGGTTTCTGAGGATCTCCTCGGTGGGTGTCAATGGGGGCTGCTTGGTTGGTCCCCCACCTGTGGCTGTGCGGACCCTGGCCACTGCAGCAGCCCTTTGCCAGGCATGGTGCATGAGGTCATTTGCATGATGCTGGACCTGCTCGTATGTACATGCATGCAGGCTGACATAGTTTACCCTGTGGACAAGGTCGTCCCACAGGCTGGTCCTGTCCCGCAGATGTTGCTGGCTATGCCCAAATATTATGGCATGGTTCTATAGTATAGCTTTTATGATTATAATTTTCTTAGCTGTTGAAAAAGTAGACCTTTGCTGATTGCACCTGGAAGACATAAAAAGGGAAACACATCACAGGACCTCATACATTTGGCAATGGTATGTACAGAACCTGCACAGCTGCATTGAATACCAGTAGCCACCACTCACAACCACAACATACCTCTGTAATCTACCAGCACTGTATCTCCTTGCATTGTACTGCTGATCCTGATGTGTCATATTCCCCCAATGAGGGATAATTAATTTTATAATCCTCTACTCCTCATTCATGTCTGTATAGAGGGATGACATTGGCCATCTTCCATGTGGATGGGGTGTGGATGGTGCCAAGGCTTGGTGTGACTAAAGTGTGTAATGGAGCTGGGAGCACATGCCTGAGTTCATGTAGGATGCGAACAAGGATGTTATCAGGTCCCATGGATACTTACATTTGTTGCCTTTCAGTAGGCAATATGTACCTGCTCACTGGTAATGAGGATAGGCGTGTGGTGTGGGTGTTGTGCATATCCACCTATAGTGATGCTGAGCCAGGGGGTGATGTTTGCCCTAAACCTATCTGCAGCAGGTTGTCTATAGCTATGTTGTGTATGTATGTAGTCTGATTCACCACCATCACAGGGTGGGTTAGTCTGTTGCTTCTGAGATTGCAGACATATGTGAAGATGGCCTTGTGATTGGCACTGGTGGATGTGTCCAATTTGTACTCATAGTTAGCCTTACAGTATTCCACCTGTGAACTTATATGTTTGATCAGACAAAGGCTGACTTGATGCCAAGTTGGTGCCAGCTCCTAATTTGCCCTGTACAGCCAATATAGGGGCCAAGTCTGTGGTATGTGTATTGCTGCTGTCCAGCAAAGGGCATTACTCTACTTTGGTGAAGGCAGGTTTTTCAAGTAAGATATTGCTGAGTCCATACAGCTATGTTGGTGTTCATATAGCTGTTTGCAGTAGACATGCACACACAGTCATAACACAGTTGGACACCTCTCCAATTTCAAACAGATAATCATGCTTATTGTAGTATACATGGCTGTGTCAGGGCAGTGCAACAACCAGTAGCTATAGAAATGTCACTCTGTTAGATGCACAATAACTAAGATTACACATGTGTACAACATGTACAGCTTATTTAACTAACATTTTGCATCTCATGTCTGTTGTTATGAGATGGCCAGATACACCTACGCATACTGACATGTGCACAGGTAATACCTGATATACATTTCTGTTCTATGTCAGTATGGCACACTGTATTCACACTCTTGCTGCCCAGCCATCCCTCTCAACCCATTAGAGCAGGACATCTGTAGGGCACCACACATACATGGGGGGCAATGGGACAAAATTAGTGACACTGTCTTAATATTCCTGTAACACATGAGTTATTTAATAGAACAGTAGCCTTTGCATTGACAGACATACCCTGGAGGATGTCCAACACTCATATGGCAAGAAGAGAGGAGAAAGGCTAGGAGTGTGGTAGTGAGGGGATGAACTTTTAATGTTGGCAGTATGGCAGGTATAGGAACAGAGCTAGCTGATATGATGGCCAGAGGAAGGTGGATATATTGTGTGTGCAAGAGACCAGATGGAAGAGTAGTACAGCTAGGTGTATCGGAGGCAGGTCAGAATTGTGCTATCAGGGTGTGGATGGGAGGGGAAAGGGAGGAGGGGTTATCCTGAAGGAACAGTATGCCAAGGATGTTTTTGGAGGATGACATGTATGTCTGATAGAGTGATGTTTATGAATCTGTAAATTGATAGTGTAATGATGAATGTTGTTAGTGCATATGCTATGCAAGTTGCTTGTGCGATGGCTGAGAAAAAGAAATGTGAAGTCAGTTGGATGACGTGGTGATGACTGTACCCAAGGGTGAGAGAGATGTGATTGCAGCAGATTTCAATGGCCATGCTGGTGAAGGGAACAGAGGGGATGAGGAATGGATTGGTATGTATGGTGTTAAGCAAAGGAATGCAGATGGTGAGATAGTAGTGGATTTTGCAAAAAGGATGAACATGGCTGTGGTGAATACATAGTATAACAAGAGGGAGGAGCATAGGGTGACATACAAGAGTGGAGGGAGATGCACAAAGATGGAATATATCCAGTGTAGGAGGGCCAGTTTGAAGGAGATTGGAGACTGTAAAGTGGCAACAGGGGAAAGTGTAGTTAGGCAACAGATACTGTTGGTCTGAAAGATGAGGTGCATGGCAAAGAGAGAGGTGGCAAAGGCTAAGGATGAGGCATATGAAAACTTGTATGACAGGTTGGACACTAAGGAGGGAAGAAAGAACTTGTACCGGTTGGCTAGATAGAGGGACTGATCTAGGAAAGATGTGCAGCAGATAAGGGCGATAAAGGATAATGGAAACATATTCACAAGTGACGAGAGTGTGTTGAGCAGATGGGCAGACTGCTTTGAGAGGGTAATGAATGAAGAGAATGAGAGAGAGATGGTTGGATGATGTGGGTATGGTGAATCAGGAAGTACAACAGCTTACCAAGGAGGAAGTAAGGATAGCTATGAAGAGGATGAATACTGGAAAGCCTGTTGGTTCACATGACATACCTGTGGTAGCATGGAGGTGTTTAGGGGAAATGACAGTGGTGTTTTCACCAGATTGTTTAATGATAACTTGGAAATTGAAAGGTTGGATGTGGAGTGGAGAGAAAGTATTTGTGTACTGTTTTAAGAATAAGGTTGATGTACAGAGCTGTAGTAACTAACGTTAATGAGTCACAGCATGAAGTCATGGGAAACAGTAGTGGAAGCTAGGTTAAGCAGGACAATAATGAGTAGTGGCCATCAGTATGTTATAATGCCAGGTAAGAGCACTACAGATGCAGTGTTTGCTCTGAGAGTGTTGATGTGTAGTACAGAAAAGGTCAGGAGTTGCTTTGTGTCTTTCTGGACATAGAGAAAGCATATAAAAGAGTACCTAGAGGGGACTTGTGGTATTATATGAGGAAGTCATGAGTGGCAGAAATATATGTAAGACTGGTACAGGATATCTGGTGTGATAGCAGTGAGGTCTGCGGCGTGAGTGATGGATGCATTTAAGATGGAGGTGGGATGACATCAGGGATCAGCTGCAAGCCCTTTCTTATTTGCAATGGTGATGGACTGGTTGACAGATAAGATCATACAGGAGTCCTCGTTGACTATGATGTTTGCAGATGACAATGTGATCTGTACTGAGAGTAGGGTATATATTTAGGAGACCCTGTAGAGGTGGAGATATGCTCTAGAGAGGAGAGGAATGAAGGTCAGCAGGTCTAAGACAGAATATCTGTGTGTGAATGAGAGGGAGGGTAGTGGAATGTTGAGGATGCAGGGAGTAGAGTTGGGAGAGGTGGATGAGTATAAATGACTGGGATCAACATTTCAGAATAATCACAACTGTGGAGGACAGTTAAAGAAGAGAGTACAGGCAAGATGGAGAGGGTGGAAAGGAGCGTCAGTACTGATTTATGACAGACGATTACCAGTAAAAGTGAAAGGGAAGGTCTACAACAGGGTAGTGAGACCAGCTAGGTTATATGAGTTGGAGACAGTGTCATTGACAAAAAGGCAGGCATCAGAGATGGACATGGCAGAGTTACAGATGTGAGGTTTTGCACTGGCTGTGACAAGGGTGGACATGTTTAGCAATGTGTATATGACAGGGTCAGGCCATGTTGGACGGTTTTGAGACAAAGCCAGAGAGGCAAGATTACATCAGTTTGGGCATGTGCTGCAGAGGGATGCTGAGTATATTGGGAAAAAGATGGTAAGGATGAAGCTGCCAGGTATGAGGAAAAGAGGAAGGCCTCAGATAAGTTTCCTGGATGTGGTGAGAGAGGACATGTAGGTGGTTGGTGTGACAGAGCAGGATGCAGAGGACAGGCATAAATGGGAACATATGATCCACTGTGGCGAACCCTAATGGGAACAGCTAGAAGAAAAAGAAGGAGATGTTGTGATGTCAGTCTTCACAAATTTGTCAATGATCTGCCAGACATAACACAACTGTATGTGTAAATTACTACAAATATGAGCCACACATATGGTCAGTGTGCATAACACTGGACAGTTTAATGCTAGGAGCTCAGTATATCACATGCAGTTCAACACACATGTGTGTGCAACAGTACTTTACTATGCAAATACCATCTAGAGGTCCCTCACATTTCTAAAAAAACAAAGTATATCATAGTTGTGCTCACAAGTAAGATATGGATATTTACAAGATCCCAGTAGCTGGATTAACATTGTCACAGTCAGTATTGTTCAACACACAATGCAATAGCAGTCATATGTGAGCCATCCTTTCCTGGGGTGACTCAGGGGCCTGACCTATGATCTATGTCACTGCAGACAGACCCAGATGCTATGACCATAGGTTCTGATAAGCAATATATCAGTACAGCGAGTCTTTTTGAGACATATATGTTACAGTTCCTATTTTCCATTCTTACACACCCGCTACTGCAGTCCATTACATGTTTACTTGTTTGACATACCTGTTTGTTTTATTCAAGTGTAGGTGGTTATGTCCTGCTTGGTTTTTATTTTCTTTTTGTGTTTTTCTCTCTCTCTCTCTCTCTCTCTCTCTCTCTCTGTCAAGGATGTAGGGTGTACATCTGTTTTGCATAGGCAGCAGCTTGCCTTTTGTAGGTAATGCTCATGCACAGCTGATGGCCTGTGCACCAATTGGTGTTCCCCACTTGGTAATTGCATGCAGGACAGCTGTGCTGTTATTCATATAGCCAATGGCATGGCAACACACTCCTATCATTGAGTACATCATGTGAGCATTGGCCCTTTTCCTTGCCAGTGAGGGGGACTTCATGGAGGTGTGGGAACAACAGCATCACAGAGGATATTTGGAAATACCTCTTACAACTAAAACTGTGAAGACAGGCCAACAAAATGGGGGAGAATGTTCCAGACATAAGGACAGAATGTTGCTGTTATACATTTGGATTAATGCTAGTCTAACATGGTGTGTGTGGACATGGAGTTTCTGTGTGATTTTAACTCTGACAGTGTTATGTGTTTGACATAACTCTCACCTGTAGGGCTATCTGCAGAATGGACAGAATTTGGACTCCTAGTTTGGTGTGTTCCTCAGACATATTTTGTCTTTGGAAAATCAGTAGCATACTCCGGAGACTTCAGTCAGTAACTGCTAACATCCATTTGTGTTTCTGACCTCATATCCCTCAGAAAAGATATGTTACAGCTAACCCTGTCAAAACAGCGACATTCTCAGTTTATAATAGCAATATTTAAAATATGCCCCTGTATTTGGCCTCTGTCCTACAATTATGTCAGGCTTTGTCCAGATGTCATACAGTAAGAGGTTAGCAGGTATGGTATATGATTACTTAGTGTCTACATTACTGACATTATCCCAGTGATGTATCCAACTGCCAGACATGTTATGTGGAAGGGCCTTATATATGAGGGGAAAGCTTGGACATTCTGTGAGACTCTGTACAGTTGAGATGTCTGTGTGTGTTTCTGACAATTGTTGACAGACTGTCAGGACTGTGTAGCAGTGTATTGTGTCAATGTTATTTGGCCTGAGTAGTGAGGGCAGTGGATGTATGTGTTATAGCTCCTTTTCTATCTGCCTGTGCATGCTGCTCCTGTTTCTGGTGGTCTATCAGCTGTATATGTTTGTAGGGGCAGACTGAGACATGTCCCATACCACAGTCAGGCATCATAGTACACTGTGAATTGGGCCAGTACATGTGGGGGTAATGTGTGAGTGGCAAACATGTTGTGATGTTTTTGTTCATACAGTCCTTATACTGTACTGTTCCTTTGGCTTACTGGTATGTCACTGTGACTGCAGTTGAATTGGTTGTAGGTATGCACTTTCACACTGGTGTCTGTTTTTCAGTGCTGTGACATCCCTGTAGTGCCTTATATATTTGCCAATGCATGTGTAATTCCTCCTAGCAGATTTGGATTAGTGTTGAGTCAGTCTGACTGTAGATTGGACAGTGCTTGCTGACATGCTTAGCAGCTGAGTGCAGTTTTCCTAATATGAAGTTATGTCCAGATATTTGTAGGCTATAGTGTTGCCTGACCCCCATAAGTATTGTGTATCTCTGACACATCAGTGGGCTGATGTGAGTACTTCAGTCACTAACTAGTGGGAAGTAATTGAGTGTTGGACTTGTGCTATTTCAGTCAATATATGTTAGGGCAGGCATGAGGGTATTACTGCAGCAACTCTGTCAGTTTATCTACTCCAGTATTTCAGATGTTTCCCTATTTCCATGGCTTTCTCTCTCTGCTTTGTCAGGCCTGGCCAAAGTTTGTTGCACTAAGGGGTTCTGAACCTACCTTGGGACTGTCTGGATTGTTCCAGTATGTCCAGGTTTATTGCTCATATATCTAGTCTGTACCACAGATAAATTATTTTCATATCCCTGGTAAATCACTGTGATGATCTGAAGATTTCTGACAGTAAATGATGACATACATTTCAGTTTCTGAACTCACATCCTTCAGAACATGTATGCTGAAACAAACCCTGTCACTCTGGCAACATTCTACATTTATAAGAGTGATATTTAAAATATGTCCCTAGTTTTGTCCTATTGTCCCCCCATTTGGACAGCCTTAGGCCAAATTTCTTGCAGTAAGGGGTTGGTAGGTAGGGTTCTGAAATATGACTCCAGTACATGTTATGAGCATAAATATATATATATATATATATATATATATATATATATATATATATATATATATATATATATATATATATATATATCTGTATATATATATATATATATCTCTATATATATATATATTTGTATATATCTATATATCTGTATATATCTATCTATCTATATATATATATATATATATATATATATATATATATATATATATATTTGTATATCTATATATATATATATATATATATATATATATATATATATATATATATATATATATATATATATATATATATATATATATATATATATTTATATGCATCTCCATACACATATGCATGTTTATATGTATAAATACGAAACCTGACTGATTCTACAGAATCTTTTCCTTACTGTTGAATGAGCATATGTTGGAAAAAGCATCAGTAGTAACTCCATTGCAAATGGTGTAGTGGTACATTGCTCTGATTATGGTGTATATGGTCCTGGGTTCAAGACCTGCCAGGGTTGATAGTTTTGTTGCTCTTATAACCACTTATTCACACTCATACCCACACTAATTCTCTACAAGAAAAGAGAAAGGGGTTATAGGAAAGTGGTGGAAAAGGGACATGCTGAAGGAAGAACAATATGAAAGATAGCTATGGATGTGCAGGACCAGTGTTTTGAAGGTCCATAGCTGTCCATTTGTTATACAGCAACAGCTCTGCATTTGTACAGAGTTTCGAGGTGAATTTAGACACTCAAACCCCAGAGAGAAGGGTGAGGACAACAGAAATGTGTTGTTAAACCTGTCAAGCATAGCTGAGCATTGCTAACTATTGCTCACAGTTCATTCTCATAATATACCACACTAATGACTTTATTTAGTAAGTGTATATGATTTCCATTACATGACATAGCTGTATGTGCTTTCATTACAGTAGAAAGGGGTGTAGCTATGCTGTATGGACATGTGTATACATGGGTGTTTTCACATGTTATATACACTCACACATCTATTTTACACCAGCTATAATACCCTGGGTGACAAAAATAACTTACCACATATTTTAATATGAATGTAGCACTTATAACACTCCTTTCCTATGTAAATTTGGATTGCCTGTTGTATTACTAGAACCGTGTATGCCGGATGCAAAGCTGGAACTCTGACACTACACTATCGTGGTTGGGGGATTTGAGCTGTATATTTTTATTTATCACCTATTGGATATTAATATTATATTACTAAATTAAATGGAGAGTATTGAGGTTTTTGGCCATATCATTGAAGACTGCTGTCATGACATAATGGCATACATTTCAGTTTCAGACTTGTATCCTTCTGAACATTAATGCTAATGCATAACCTGTTTTCTATCAACTTTCTGTCTGTCCTCTGTGCAGATGGGATGACATCAGTGCTCAGGCTGTGGTTGACTACACTACACCACAGAATGAGTCTGAGAGCCCATGCCTGTGCTCATGTTGGATGCAGCCAGGAATGGTATCAGGCCTATGGAGACCTCTATGTATTGCCTTTGAGAGGGCATTACAGACCTGCTTCCTGATCATGAGGGGAGGGGGGCAGGTACTGTACATGCACATGTGTACCTATGGGGTAACAGGTGGGTGATGTCTGCAGCCGGTTGCCTATATCCATGGCATATGTGTATGTGGTGTTACTGACCACCACTACAGAGCAGATGTGTGTGTTGCCTCTGGAATTGCAGACAAACGTCTGGAAGGCTTAGTGACTGGCCTTGGTGGATGTCTTCAGTTTGCACTCAAAGACAGCCTTAGAGTACATCACATGTGATCTTATTTGCTTATGCAAAACAAGGTGACATGGTTTCCAATGAGACACCTGTTCTTTCTTGGCCTGTCCTGTGATTATTTCCACCTATGATGGTAGTTGTGTATTGCTGCTGACCACCACAGACATTCTGACTACCTTAAGGGGGTTGATGCTATCCTGTCAGGTAATGCTGAGGCCATAAAGCTATGTAGGTGCTCACATAGTATTGTGGTGTGAGCCTGGACACTGCTGTTAGTTCCAACATATGGGATGCCCTTCATGTGGGCCTTGCTCATTTTCCTCGCCTGTGTGGGGGACATTACAGAGGTGTGAGGGCTACAGATTCACAGACAGTAGGTGGAAATACTTCACATGACAGGACATGTGGAGACAGCCTAACAAGATGGGGGATGAAGCTCCAGAATTGGGTACAGATTGTATGTCATTAGTGCTGTTATACACATGGAGGCTTGCTAGATTGACAGAGTTCGTCTGGACATGCATTTACTGGGTGACTTGACATCTGACAGTGATATGCCTCTGACATACCTCTCAACTGACATGTTGGCCACAGACTGGCCAGATGTTTTCCTGTTATGCTTTGTCTGTTCCTTAAACAACATCTGTTTTTGTGGGTTTGGTAGGATAATGTGAGGATTGTAGTCAGTAACTGTTGACATCCATTGGTGTTCCAGACATCATATTCTTCAGGGATGTTATGTTACAACAACACGTGTAACACCAGCTACTGTTTCAGTTTGTAACACCATTATGTGTGATATTCCCTCTTTCCAGCCCCCTGTCTCACAAGTACATCATGCGTTGTCCAGATGGCCTGCACTATGAGGTGCAGAGGTATGGTATATCATTAATTACCAACTGCACTCCAGTTATCATGCCAATGACTTGCCACACTCCTGGCCATGATATGCAGCGATGGCCAGGATTATGGTTCCACACTCTGGTAATTCTGTGGAAATCTATGCATATGACAGTTATGTATGTCTGGCCATTGTGAACAGACTGCCAAGATTGTGTAGCAGTGTTGTGTGTAGATGTTTGTTGAGCTGGGTAGGGAGAGTAGCAGATGTGAGTGCCATACATCCTTTACCTACCTGACTCTGCATGCTGCTACAGCTGCTGGCAGTCTATCAGGTCGGTATGCTTGTAGGGGCTGACTGTGTAATGTCCTGTAACACCTCAGGATTCCCATTACACTGTGAACTGGGCCAGTATATGTTGGTGTAGTGTGTGACTGGCAATCAGGATATGTTTATTCTGACAGTCGTTCTACTCTAGAGTTCATTTTGAGTACTGATATGTTGCTGTGACTGTGGTGCACATGTGTTTGGGTCGACATATTTGCACCACTATCTGCTTTTCACTACAGTTCTATCCCTGTAGTGCATGCTATATTTGAATATACATGGGTAATTGCCTAGAGGTGATGTGGGGGAAGTGGTGGTCTTACTGCACTTCATAAGGTGCTAGGTGACATGTTTAGCAGCTGTAAGGGTATTTCCATTCTGTTACATCACTGCAGTCATACACTATCCAGAGGCCTAGACACTGTCCAGATGCATGGCTCATATGTTTGGTCTGTTCCCCAGACAGTTGTTGTCCTTGGCTAATCAGTAGGATACTCTGGGGAATGAAGTCAGTAAATGCTAACATCCATTGGTGTTTCATATCCCTCAGAAAAGATATATTACAACAAAGCCAGTAACACCAGCAATGGTCTACATTTATAACAGCAATATGTCCAATATATGCCTGTGTTTGGGCCTTTGTCTCACAATTATATCAGGCTTTGTCCATATGTCATGCACTAAGAGGTTCAGAGGTATGTAGTATCATTATTTATTGCATTCATTCCTGCTAACATCCCAGTGATGTCATAGACTCCCAGACATGTAACAAGGAAGCTGCCATAGATATGAGTCCTGTGCCTATACATTCTTTGGGAAATTGTACATTTGAGAGGTCTGTGTATGTCTTGCCATTCTTAAAAGACTGCGAGAATTGTGTAGCAGTGTAGTGTGTACATGTTATTTGGGCTGTGTTGGGAGGGGGTACATGTGAGTGTCATGGGCCCTTTCTATCTGACTCTGCATTCTGTTCTGGTTTCTGGTTCCCTATCACCTGTATATGTTTGTACATGCAGACCATGACATGTCCTGTAACACCTTAGGATTCCCACTACAGTGTGGCTTGGGGCAATATATGTATGGGTAATGTCTGAGTGGCAAACATAATTTTGTTGCCCACACAGTCATTATACTGTAGTGTTCAGTTTGCTTACTGGTATGTCACTGTGACTGTGGTGCAATTGTTTGGGGGTATGCACTTTCACACCAGTGTCTCTTTTCCACTAGTGTTACATCCGTGTAGTGCTTGTTATATTTGCTAATGCATGTGTACAGCCCCAGTGCTGGACTTGGGTAGTGTTATGTCAGTCTGATTGTAGTTTGGACATTGCTCGGTAGCTGAGAGTAGTTTCCCTAAGGTTGTGTTACGTCCACATATTCATAAGATGTCCAGTTGTCTGGCCAATATCTTTGGTCTGGTCCCCATATCTGTTGTGTATACCTGACACATGGGATGATGTGGAGATTGAGGTCACTAAATTATGAGAAGCAACTGAATCCTGGAATTGTGTTATTTCAGTCAATAAATGTTAGGACATATGTTACTACATCAAATTTCTCAGCTTATCTACTGACATATTTTGGATATTTCCCTATTTTCAGGCCTTTGTCCCCTCACTTTGTCAGGCTTGGTCCGGATTCACTACACTAACGGGTTCTGAGCATACCTCTCCACTGTCAGGATTTTCACAGAATGTCTGGATGTTTGGCCCTTACTTCTGTTCATTTCCACAATTTATTTCTATTTGTCTGGTAAATCACCGTGATGATCCAAGGATTTATGTCAGTAAATAATGACATAACATTTCAGTTTCCATCCTCATATCCTGTCTGCTGAAACACACCCTGTTACTGCAGCAAATGTCTTCATTTGTACCAATAATATTTGAAATATGTCCCTATATGTGGCCCATCCCCCTTTTACAGCCTTTGTACAGGTTTCTTGCACTAACAGGTTGAGAGGCATGTTTCTGAGGTATAACTGCACTGCATGTTATATACATGTATATATCTATCTATATATATTTTTCTTCCTTTATATTTTTATATATGTATATCTGTATTATGACTCTACTTTTCATATATATATATATATATATATATATATATATATATATATATAATATATATATATATGTTTCATCAGACACACACACACACACACACACACACGTGTGCGTGTGTGTGTGTGTGTGTGTGTGTGTGTGTGTGTGTGTGTGCGTGTGCATGTCTATATACAACACATGAATGATTCCACAAAGCATTCTCCCTAATGTTGTATGCCTCTATTGAATGATATGTTTGAAAAAGAACTTTAGTTATTACAACTCAGATGGTGTAGTGGTACATTTCTCTGACTATAGTGCCCAGGGTCATGGGCCCAACACTTGGGGACTGCTGTCAATGACCAAAATGCATGATATGTTTGTTAAAGCAATGCAGATTTTCACAATTCAGATGGTGTAGTAGCATTTTGCTGTGATTGTAGAGGATAGCATCCTGCGTTCAAAACTTGGCAGTGCTGACTATTTTGTTGCTGGGCAGAACAAGGTCTGATGGATACAGGGTGATTATGGCACATTTAAGCATATTATACTTATAATTTTATATTATAAAATAATATTTATATACACATTATAATTTTGTTTACCTTCCATGACATCCCCCTACATGCTTTCATTAAATTATATTCTTGTGTGACTATACTGTATGGGCCACTTGTGTTTATATGGGGGTTTCACATCTTTTCTACAATGATATCTCACTTTTGGAACTGCTACACTACCCTGGTTGACACAAAAATGTTGCTACATAATTTATGTTTGCTAAAATAATTTCGACACTACTTTCACATAGGAAAATGAGTCACCTGTCTTGGAACTCAGACCATGAGAACCTTCCTGTGAAGGCCACAACTCTAACCACTATACAATCTCAGCTTGAAAATTTCACCTCTCTATGTGCATTTAGCTCCTATGAGATGTTTAAGCTATGCTAAGAGGATGGCCATAACATGCACGTCCACTTAGCTACTCTTAAACATTCCTTAGGCTACTGAAAAAAGAATATATATTATTATTATACTATTAGGTTATATGGCTGTGATTTGTGGTGTTCTGACATCTACTTGGGACTGCAATCTCAAAATACTGGCATTCACTAGGCTTTCATGCTTCTATCCTTCAGGGACTCCTGCTAATACATATCCTATTATCTATCAACTTTCTAAGTGTGTGAGGGTAATTTTTCAGACGTGTCACTAATGTACTATTTATTAGCCCCATCATTTGTGCCTTTGTTAACAAGCACTGCTGTAAGGGGATAATGGCATACATTTGCTTTCAGACTTCTACCATTATGCAATTCATCCTAATGCATGACCTGTTCTCTATCAACATACTACATTTGGGGGGCTATATTTGTGCTTTTTCCCTTTTGAGGAATTTATCCCCCATTATGTGTACATTTGCACACATTTCCTGCTTTAGCAGATTACAAAAATGTCGTATGGCACTTTAGCAATGCAGGGGGTGTGTCACAGAACCTCTCACATACCCCCTACGTTGCTTTCTTGTTGCCGAGTTTCATTTCAGTGTCCGTGGACATCAAAATGATAATTTTTTCATTTCAGTGTCCGGGGACACTGAAATACTGGCATAAAATTAGAGCAAAGCTCTAATGCTATGCTAGTTCATCTTAGAAAATGCCTTCTGGCACTTTCTGAGTGCTGAGGGTGTGTTTAGTGTTCATGCACTACTTGGACACACATCCTGCACTCATTCAGGGTTCGTGTCTGTGTAGATTAAACAACAGCTCGCCTTCATGAATATGCAAGGCGCCCTGCTGTTCTAAACCAGCATGAACCACTCCGTGCAAGAATAGTCTTATTCTTGCATGGAGTTTCTTGAATCTGGGGGAGAGACTTGTGGATATTAGGTGTTTAGTTACTGTATTGTATGTGTTAACCTTAGATGTGACTCAGTATACCCGTCATATTGCATAATAGCAATACTGGTGGTAATTGCTCAGAGCAGCAGGATTAAATGAAAAAGAGGCTTCCATGTATCAGGTATTATGGTTGGTGTCCGAGTTAGTAAGTCTCACAGCTGTAGGATACAAATTGTTCCTGAATCTGATAGTCCTACAGCAGAAGCTGCAGTACCTTCTTCTAGATGTAAGTTGTGAGAGCCAGTTGGGGGCCGGATGGGTCAAATCAGCTAGTATTTTGTATGTTCTCTTATTTGCTCTTTTGCTACATTTACTGTGTGTTGAAACTGTGCAGTAGATAGTTCTTCTATGCTTCTAATTTAAAATGTTGGCAGTTGTGTTTTTAAAGGTTTATAACCCCCCAACTACAGTTTGGATCTAGCTGCTAAGTGTTTTATGCTGCTAATTTAAAAGTGACTCCAAACTCCATAGGCTCATAGGTAAGTACTAGGCTAGCTGCCCTTGCAGGACATTTTAAGCCTAGCCACTCTACCATTTTTGTGTTCAAATTAAGCTATCCTGTTTGGTTAGAGATTAATCTTACTCATCCCATGGCCTCTAGCTGCAAGCTGACTGGCAATGTAATTGTATTTGTCAAACTTCACTTATCTTATGGATACTCTCAATAGACATTGCTGTAGTCTGGACTCAGAATATAGGAGGGTATCATAAATATAACATATATCTTTCTTAAAGCAGAAATTATCAGCGTGTTATCTAGGAGACCTAAATTTATCCCTTCCTTCAAGTCTGTTAACTGAATTACTATGGCTCATTTGGCTATTTGTAAGTTATCTGTACATGAAGTATTATTTTACCAGTAATGAACAACACAATTAGAGCACTGATATGGACCCTGTAAATTGTTTAATTTTCACACCAGACATGATAAGTTAGTCTGCCTTTATTCTCACATATACTAGTAAATCAGTTAAGGTATCCCATGCTATTCTTCACATTAGAGTCCCCAGTATTTGCGATACATTCTACAACATGGCCAAGGAAGAGTAGCAGAACCATGAAAAACCTGGAAAAAGATAAAATTGTTCCAATTAAGCCAGTGGTTAAGGGGAACAACGTGGCAGCAAATTCCAAAGACTTATCTTATAATTTGCTGAAACAAGCAAATGATTTTTATAAAAATATTTGAAAACACATTACCCGAGGTAATCTGACATTACAAAAAACAGTACATAAGGGTTTGCTACAAACATTTTTAAAAAATTAATATGTTAGAATCCACAAATGCCTCTGCTTTACAGTTTACTAAAGCGTCCAGTGACATCTGTGTCATGCTATAGAAAGATCATTAGTTATAAAAACACAGGTACCTTAGAAAAGGACTGGAAATGTTATTAATGATTTCTTGCAACCAAATTTAGTAGATCTACCAGCCTATATCTGATATATTAGGCACTTTTTATGGTAACAATGAAATGTTAGAAAACAAAAATAAAAATAAATAAAATGTTCCCTGGCAATCTGGTTATACTTTTGGTAGACTATATAGAACTAGTTTATACCCCAATGTTGGCCATAGACATTGCCCCAGATTTACTATACTTCCGTGCAGGACTAGCTTAGTCCTGCATGGAAGCAGCCATTTAGGATCAGGACAGCAGCGCGCCATGCATATTAATGAAGGCCTGCTGCCTGAGCTCTTAATCATACACAGAGCATGTATGAGTGCATGGGGTGTGTCTGAGAGCAGAGCTCTCAGAATATACATGCTCCCACAATGAAGAACAGCAGAAAGGCCAAAGGAATGAGCGAGACTGCTCATAGGTGTCCACATCTCCCCAGCAACATTCCCCCATGTGTACAACAGCAATAGTAAATACATATAAAATAAACAATCCCTTTTTTTTTTTTTATGAACCTGATTAAGGCTAACCGTAGGTGTGCGGGTGTGCCCATCGCTTAGCTATGGTTAATGCTGCTTAAATGGCTAAAGACGATAACAAGGAATATATATGCAAATGAAGCAGTATAGCAATAGTGTAGTGGGCAGAGCATTTGCCTGATGAGCAGGCATTCTTGGTTCGAGTTCCACTGCAGCACATTCCATTTTCCATGTGAAACCAGTTTATGAACATTTTATTGCTGTATAACCTACTAAATAACATATAATTGTGAATTGGAGTACTGCATTAAATGCACATGTTAGGTGTCAGTGTCATAATGTTGCAAAGTCCCCAGATAAGCACATGTGCCCCATACAGTATATGTACAGAGGAATCATGGATACAAATGGAAGGTAAAATGTGTAATGAGAGACAACTCCATACAGCTTCCAAATCTCCCACCTACCCAAGAACCATTAGATAGTACTATCTAAATCAGTGCAGTTGTAAGTGGGAGTAAGCACTAGTAAGCAAGTGTAAGCACCAATAAGCAGTAGTAAGCATATTTAAGCAGTAGTAAGTGTGTTTAAGCTGTTTGCATGGGGTAAGCAATGTGCACACAGGTTAAGCCATTTTGAAGCTAACTCCCTGTAAGAATAAGTAACCAGAGGTTAGCATTGCTTACCCTCGCACAAACCCATGCAAACCTGCTTACAACTGCTCAAAAGTGCCTTAATCACTCTGTATCCAATGGCCCTTGTTCTGCCCAGCAACAAAAAAAAAACCCAGCCTTGCAGGTCTTGAACCCAGGGTCCTATACACTAAAGCCACAGTAGTTAACCACCAAGCCATCACAGCAGTACAGATGAATGAGGTATCACCAAACAAGTCCTCACTATAGTAAAATCAAACTGAACCTGTGAAAGGAATCAGTTTACAGTCATATGTTCTATAACCCACTACATAACATAAATATGTGAACTGGAGTACAGCAGTAAGCCCAGATGTGAGGTGTAATTGTAATAGAGTGTTGAAGTCCCCAATAAAACATAAGCCCCCCATACAGTGTACATACACATGAATCATGGATACCAGGCATATATATATATATATATATATATATATATATATATATATATATATATATATAAGATGTAATGAATAATAAATCAATGCCAGAAAGAAAATATAATTCAAAGTCTAATGTAAGCAATTCTAAGCATTGCACAAACCAGCTTAGGAGGTGTAAGCAACGTGTAGGCAAACTAACTCAATGTGCCCAGTGTAATACCCCTTTAAACAATGCCAACCTTAGGTAAGCAGGTTTGCCCATAGCCTAGCCTTTTCAAAACCATACAATCATGGTAAAGTGCAGGGAATTGGCCATACTTAAACCCAACAGGTGGGAATACATCTCATAACTGGTTGTAGCTTCCCCTTGCAGGCACCATGTCAAGAAGGGGAGAGGGTGTGCACTTTTGGACACAAGGCTGGTGCATCCAGGAGTCCAGAGTCATGGCAGGACTCCTTGTCAAAGACCATGAGCAGAGACTGCTGCAGGGCCAATACCAGGGTTCACAATATAAGGTAGAAGTCGGGACTGTCTCGCCCGTGACCTCACCAGTGCCACTGGCATATCCCGAACTGGTGAGCAGGTCAGGCATCACTATGCTGACCTGAAGCAGCATAAGGGGGACCTCTTGGAGCAGCGGATGCAAGAGGCTAGAATGGCAGGGGATGTCCCAGCTGTGTGTTTCACTCCACTGTGTGTGTAATAATTGCCAGCTTATGTATATCATGGATAGGTATGGCTAAATATTCCTCTTATGTCCTCCACAGCTGCAAGTGAGCGGGCCATGAACCAGGAGGCCCAAGGAAGTTGCCTGGAGAGGTTGCAATGTGAGGCTGGTCAGTAATACTCTTGCATGTACTGTCATAGGAAATAAATCTAAAAGTATTAGTACATTAATTGCCTGTATAAAACCTGTATTGTTTAAGGCAAGTACTGCATACACCGGAGAATATGGCAGGAAGAGTCTCATATAGTTTTATGTAAATAAAAGTGTAATAGCCTGACAATAAAGGTCTAACTGCTGGACTGCATGTGTATACTCTGGTATCATATGGTAATGCTGTAATCCCCAGAGGCCATTTAGTACAACTGAGAGACACATAGACAGAAAAAAGGGAAAAGGCAGACAACAAAACCTAATAGCACATGCAACTGAGATGTGAACTGTTGTAATTTTAGCACACACAGCCATGGTTCGAATCCTGGCAGTGGTAGTAGTCTGCATACAGAATCATACTCCACAACTGTACAGATATGTCCATAATGTCCAGTACAGTGGCCCATATATGTTGTCTGTCAGCCTGTCCCCCTGGGAAATCAGTGGGATGATCCCAGATTTATAGGTAGCAAACAGGAAATACAACTGATTGACACACATTAATGAGAGGAAAGCTGGTGCACGAGCAACTCTCCAAAACCTTATGAGAGTAAGAAGCCACGTAAGTCCCATTTACACCCCCATGTTGCCAAGCTGTGGCCAGAGTGTGTACAGTAACAGAGTGAGATTTATGTGCATAATAGTAATGTGGAATCTGGTACTGTGTGTGGCAACATTCAGGTAATGCTAACAAACATTTCTCCCACAAGTCTGTCAGATACCAACACTGTGCCCAGAAATACAAGAATGATACCCTGTACTAGTACTGTTTACTTTGGTGTTGTATGGCATTTTGACTGATGCAGATGCTCTGAATAGTAAGGTATTACTCATCACTGTCGCCCACACTGTCCTACAAAATATAACTGTGTAGGAAATCCTACATAAGAGTGTTGTAATACAAGTTCAGAATGCAAAACCACAGGAGAATTATAAGACAGAAAGCAAATAGGAAATATACAGCAATATCTATATAGCACACACAACTCTGATGGACAGTGTTTAAGTTGTAGCAGATACAGCCATGGTCTGAATCATGGGAGTGGGAGTTGGCTGCATACAGAATCATACCCCACAACTGTACAGATAAGACCAGAATGTCCAGTATATGGACCCATATCTGCTGCCTGTCACCCTGTCCGCCTGGGAAGTCTGTGGGATGATCCCAGATGTTTAGGCAGCAAACAGGGAATACAACTCATTGTCACACATCTATGAGAACAAACCTGTCAGTCTAACAACTCCCAAAACTGTTATGAGAGTAATAAGCCAAGTATGTCCTAGCTACACCCCCATGTTGTCACGCTGGGACCAGAGTGTGTACAGTAACAGAGTGAGATGTATGTGCATAATACTAATGTGTAATCTGGAACTTTGTGTGGCAACATTCAGGTAGTGCTAACAAACATTACTCCCACGGGTACGTTGGATGCAAACACTGTACCGAGAAATAAAATCCTTGATACCCTGTACTGGTACTGTTTACTCTGGTATTGTATGGAATTGTTAGTGTTGCAGTTGCTCTGAATAATAAAGTATCACTGATCACTATCACCCACACTGTGCTACATAATATAACTGTGTAGTAAAGCATGTATATGTGAGTGGTAAGTCACTAAAGGTTGAAGAGGAAAATAGTCTAGATATGTCCAGGTATACCTGCATGTGGTTATGACATGTCCAGAGTCTGTGCAGAAAGAGATGGATAACTATGTACACAATATCTACCTGGAATTTGGGAGTATGTGTAGAAACAGTTAGTGTTAAGAAACATTCCCTCCACAGGTATACCAGGTAAGAGGCGCATACTGCAAGTAAAACCAGTTCATGTATAATGATGACAGCCATATCACTGTCTAAACTAAGGCTATAGGGTAGTGTAGTAATACTTGTAAGGTACAGATAGCAGCACTGACTAGGAAAGTAATGTGGGCTACAAGAATATACTAGTTGTTAGTTGACATCTTTCCCCCCACCATATCTCTAACAATAAACTACATACCCACCTCAACTGGAATGTAATGACTCCACTCTTCTGATTATGCCCTGTTGGTTGATATATATTTAAATTTGTTTCCATGCATGTGCTATATTGAATTATTCCAACATTGGTGGCATGGTGCCATCAATGTACTTGCATGCTGTTGTTATTACCACTGTGGTCCCAAATATGCATGTGTTCCATTTGCTATGCAACTGTTCTGTATCTGGTGTCTGGGTTAATAGGAATATCTATGGTTGCTGTTATACCTAACCCTGGAATGTGTTGATTATTACTAAACCACATATAATGATAAAATCTAAGCACTATAGCACGTTTGGGAAGGCAGTCCCAGCGGATCAACCTGTCCACCCTCAGCTGGCCATCGCACTGGGCACCAACATGTCTGGCGCCCAACCCTGGACCTCCTCATCCATTGGTCCTGCACCACCTTCGGGTGGAACCACCTTAGGGGATGGGGCTCGTCCCACCCAGGGAGCGGGCGCAGAGAGGAACCTGTCACCCATTGCCAGGTCTGGGTCGTGGTGCGTAGCGAGCTTTGCAGGGAGGTTGGAGATCTGATATGCCATCTTGAGGCCATGTGTCACAACTAGAGGGTCAGCCTGGCTCTGTGACTCAGCCCCCAGCACAGCCATGTTCGGGGCTGTGAAGGTGCAGTGGTGACTGCCCATGGGTGGGGATCTCAGTCCAAATGTTTCCACTAGGAAGCTCATGGGCTTCCGATTTCCCAACACCCCTCCCCATCAAGGTGTGTACCCCCCACATGTGTCATAAACCACCCCTGTATGTGTCTTGTTTGTCTTGTCTTTTAACCTACCCAACCTACCTACTCAAATATACCTACTATCTCTCACCAACATCCCACTCTCACCTGCAAAAAAGGGCAATCTGTTCCAAAAAAAAACTCTCACCCCATCCATAGTTGTCCATTTCCCACATGTGTCCACTGGACACATCTAATCTGGTCTAATTGGTGTCACAACATATTAGTGTTGTCCTCACCCCTCTCTCAGGGGTTTGAGTGTCCAAATCTACCTCCAAATGCAGTGTATATGCACAGCTGTTGCTGTAGTAGAAATGGCCAGCTATGGACCTTCCCAACACCCTTCCTGCACATCCTTAGCTATTTTCCCTGCTGTCTTTCCCTCTTTGTGCCCATTTTTCACCACTTTCCTATCAACCCTTTTTTCTTTTCTTTTAAATAAATTACCTTGGGGGTAAGTGAGAGTAAGCACTTTTAAGCAGCAGTAAGCGGGTTTAACCTTGTTTGTGCGGGGGTAAGCAATGCCTACACAGGTTAAGCAATTGAGAAGCTAAATCAGTATAAGAAACTGTAACCAGAATTTAGCATTGCTTACTTCCACACAAACCAGCGCAAACCCACATACAACTGCTCAGAAGTGCCTTAATTACTCTGTATCCAGTGACCCTTGTTCTGCCCAGCAACAAAATGAACAGCCTCTGCAAAGCTTGAACACAGGACTGTATACACCCTGGCCAAAGTTATTTACTACTAAGCAATGTCAGATATACATAACACTGATGTTTTCACAAACATATCATCCAGCCCAGTCATTCAACAGTACAGGGAATATATTCCAACATGTAGATGTATGTGTGTGTGTGTGTGTATACATATTAATATCTAAACAGATATAACAGCAAGTTATACATATATATATATGTAAGCAAATATATATATATCTATTTAGGTATATACGGATGGGTCTACTTCATTTGCCCGAACTTTCATTTGCCCGACAACCATTTTCCAGAGACCAAATGACCGAAAGTTCATTTGACCGACACTTCATTTGACTGACAGTTCATTTGACCGACAAGCATTATTGGCAAGAAAATGGGATATGGACCCTTCCCCACTGCAGTGCAACCCTGGAGTTATAATATATAGTTAGAGGGGTTTGGGGGGCACAGCCCCCTCACAACATTTCATATTATAATGCTTAGTTTTGCTTTAATATTCTTTAGTAACAGAAATGTAAGTGGGGGCTTCGCCCCCACACCACCCATTGTGGGGGGCTGTGCCCCCCACACCCCCCTAACTATATATTCTAACTCCAGGGTCACACTGCAGTGGGGAAGGGGGCATATTACATTTTCTTGCCAATAATGCTTATCGGTCAAATGAACTGTCGGTCAAATGAAGTGTCAGTCAAATGAAATTTCGGTCAAATGGGGTCAGGCAAATGGGTGTTGGGCAAATGACAGTTCGGGCAAATAAAGTAGACCCATACGGACATACATCTGTAGATAACAATGGGAACATAACAAAAACATATACGTCCGCATGCACCGGTAATGGGGTTGAGAGGCCCCAAACAACATACGTCAAGTACGAATAGGTATCCCCCCCACAGCCAAACACGTCTGCCCTGCAATACACTACCAACTGTTGCAGATCCCATAACCAGGACCTGACATGACATGGGCACAAGATGTTAACAGTACTCCATACCACCTGTGTGATGTCAGGCTGGTATCAGTAACATATCATGCAGTACAGTCAGTACAATCAGGAAGCAATGAACATCCCTAGGATACACATACACAGACACATATATACAGATATATATATATATATATATATATATATATATATATATATATATATATATATATATATAGCTATATATGTAACTGCACATACACACACAGAGATCTGTATAGTAGAAGGTGCACACAATATGAAACAGCCACTAAGCCTACAGTTACCCCCTTACCAACTGGATACTGTATGAGCAACCCATACAAATGACAATCATTGCCTGCAACATATACCCACAGAGAGGTCAAAGGGATATAACACCACACACAGGTTTTCATACATGGGAAAGCTTTATTTGTGTACTATTACAGTTGTATATGCCATGCCATATAGCTGTTTAGACACTGACATCCATATAAACAGAGTAATGCAACTGTAAAACAGTTATACTAATACAGTAGTCTGGAAAGGTTTACAAATGTTGCTGTCCTGGCCGAGATCTTTAAGTAGTACAATAGTAAAGACAGATTGTGCCATAGGATACCAAACAATCAACAGTAAATAATGCAGATGTACAGTTCAGCAGCCTCGACCTACACTCTGTACACTATCCCTTGGGGGTAAAGACCTCATTTGACACAATAGGATGTAACTGTTACATAACAAGGCATAATTGACACCATCACAAGCACACCGACAAACAGAACAGTCTGTATGGCAGGAGGAAGTAGGCCTGAATTTACCCAAGGTAGATTGTATGGTAAAGTACATCCAGATACCTTAAGGCAGCTTACCCCTGATACCCACACATGTTGTAACACCCTAGGTTAGTTATGGTGTATCCCCCCTAGACTCAATAATACAGGGCCATATACCACTGTTACATACACTGGACTCTGGAGTGCATAAGGGCACACATGTATTGTGTAGGTGAAGGCCACACATATATGGTCCCAACCCCACCGTATGTGTGGGGGACACAACAGCAGTGGACTGATAGCAGGAATGGCAGCATGATATACTCACAGCCCACTACAGAACAACACCTGACAGCATGTCATATGTGCAAAGCCTGGTATGTAGGAGGACAGAGGCTGGAACACAGGCTCATATGTGGAACACTGTTGTCATACACAAAGCAAGTTACTGGTGTTACAGGATAGTCTGCAACTTACCCTTAGTCAGGAATTTGAAGTTAGGAACAGAAATCGATGTAGCCATGTACTGATAGCACTGAACACACATACTGCCAGTGAAATATCTAACACAAGACCTGTGTGGTGGACAGACAAAACATAATAGGCACACCTCTGGCCATCAAGAGGATAGGCCCACAGTTGAGAGCTATGTAGATAGACTGCATTCCAAGTTAAACCAGTATGTACACACAAACCCTGTAACACCAGTACTATACAATGCATACAACAACTCTACTCACACTCTGTCTGTAGTTCTGGAACCTCCTACAAATACGTAGCTGGCCTGAGTGTGCAGGTTCTCCTGTAATAAATATTGCTACCTGCTGTCTGTAACATTGATGCCCACACACAGGAAGGATGTCCATCACACATGAAAGTTAAAGGGACCATGCTCACATGATGTAGGGATTTATAGTAGGTAGTTGCCATGACAGTGGTAATTGGAAGTACTACACAGCAAGCTGCATGCAGGTAGCAAGTGGAGGACACTGACTGGTGCAGAGGCCATCACCTGATCATGTGCATCACCTACAAAATCCTTGCTGCAATCTATTCAAAGCAGCTCAATCCATTTACTGGAGAGAGACTGAGGGAGACAGAGAGATAGAGAGTAAAAGTGGAAGTGGAAGTGGAAAGCCATAGCCACAGCACAAAAAAAAAATATTCCCACAACAGGTATGTGAAGTATATATGCATGTAATTTAATGTAGTACTTGGTCCATAATAATTGGTTAGATGATGTGGAATGATTTATATGTGCCATCAGGTGTTGTTATAACGATGTTAAACTGAACAACAGCTATGGACAATAGTGTCTGTCCCTGTGGTTAGTGGGCCATAGCCATCAACTGTGCACATCAGCACTGACTGACAAGATGTACGCCTTCATAGTGTATGTTGTGTAATGGGAAGTATGTATATTACGTGGCCAATAGCTGGTGGTGGAAGTAATGCCATTATGATGGACACGTGGGATCCACCACCCACCCCTTGCAGGATACTCAGGTTAATCTGTGATGTAGCATGCAGGAATGCCATAGGTGTGTAATAGGGTTACCTGCAATCTGGTCCTACATATACCCCTCTAATGTCAGGCTGTTTCCATATGTGGCACTTGTCTGTGTTGTAGCAAGGCGGAACAGTGCAACTGTGCAGGAAGGTGTTGTAGGTTTGTGGACCTGATGTCTGAATCTACCCAACATATAGGTATGCAAATGTGTACATATGAACACATATATAATGAATATATATAAATATATATATATATATATATATATATATATATATATATATATCAACATGTATGTCCACAAATATACAGATACCCATGTGTAGACATATATATGAGCACATATATACATCACATATATCTACACATATATAGATATATACCTATATGCACATGTCTACATAAATACAAACACACAAACATATATGTATGTAAATACATGTACCCTATATTACTACCACAGTGATGCATGCTATGTGCGAAGAAACAGCACACATAGCAATACACACAGATATCTACATCTGGCAATGTGTGAAACATGGACGGGTATATCACATGTTAACCTCTTGTTGGGACCACATTGCCCACGTCTGTGAAGTATGCAATGGGAATATGGGGAAGTATGGCAGGTATAGTTGTGGAGGTGGTCAGGGTTGGTAGATATAGAAGACAGCCTACAGGGGTGGTATGTGACACATGTGGTGGGTAAACACCCTGGATGGTGTGTGTGGTCTGTGATGTGGACACCTCAAGGGCCCCAATATGGACGCAATTGGAACAAGCCTCCCACCCACTGCTACTCACAACAGCAGTCCACGTCCTGAAGGTGCCTGGCCTGGAGGCTGAGCAGGAGGAATATGTCAGCCCTGTGAATGTATGCTGGGTGCCTCAGAGTGATGTAGCACATCCCACATGTGTCTGTGGAGCCCATTATGGAACAGACCCTGGACCTGACTTCAGGGGACAGGAACATGTCTTGTGTGTGCTCCCGGGGGGGGGGGTGACAGCATCCCCTGGGTTGGTTCCACCTGACAATATTGCTGGACCAGAACATGAGGAGACCCCAGTGTGGGACACACATGTGATGTGGCCAGGTAACATGGGCGGATGGGTTTGGAGAGGTAGTTCTGCTGGGCAATAGTACATATACATGTTATTGTGTCACTGTTATAGAGCATATGTTGGTAGTAATATTCTACACAATCCCAGAACATGTCCAACAGCATGCATAGATATCCCCAATAACACAGAATTTCAGATGTGCAGCAATCACAAAGCAGCCATGCCACAGGCATATATGGAACCATAGTGGCCCTGACAATACATGGAGGTGAATAGTCTGTAACAGGCCAGCAATGATATTGTCCAGACAGGGAACATGGCTACAATCATAGCAGAAAGTGTGGTACAATACAATATCTGTCCCACTGGTAGGTAAGGTGTAGCCATACCTAATGAGTTGTGTCTACAGTTTGTTGTAGCTGATATGGTGGAGTGGTGACGGAGATGTGTATTAAGAACTGTGGTAACCTTGCTGTATGAGTTGCTCAGCCAAGATGTCACATGCACGTCTGCCAACATATTCAGCAGCCAAAAATGAAGTGCTAATCATGTATTTCATCCAGCACTACCCTGTGCTGTTTGGCAGGGCCACCCATGACCAGTAGGAGTGGATCACCCTGTGGAATGACCTAGTCCACAGGGTCAGTGATGTCGGACTGCACAACCGCAGTTATGAACAGGTCCAACATAATTGTACTGACCTGCTTTGCAATGCCCGTCGGTGTGCTGCTGCAGTCTGGGGGGATCAACTCACCAAAGGGGGGGCCATGCCATCCATCCCCCCTAACATGTGTGGAGGAGCTCCTTGCCAGCCTCATGGTACCTGCCTGCCTGGCCAGCCACCAACCGCCAGACACCTTTGTGGAGGTGGGTGCCATCCACACACCGGCTGAGGAGTGTGCAGGTAAGGACCCAGGGCACATCAGTAGACCACTGTTGTGTATACATCCGCATCTGTACAGGTAGATCATGCATATCTGACATGTCATAGATCTATAGATATATTGTGTTGCTGCAAAGTAGTGATAAACAGATGCCCAGATGTGGTAGTATTGTGGAACTGTACTGTTGATGTATTGTAATACTGCACCCATACTGTACCACTGCCACAGGTGTGGCCAATGACATTGCATCTATTACCCTCTTATGTAGGTCCCTCCAGTATACCACAAAGGCAGCAGCCTGTAGCTGGTGAGTATGGTTCATCTAGATGCTTGCCAACACACTGGGCATGTAATGATGATGGTATATTCCATGCACACATCTAACACACCTACCCAGAAAGCATGCTGTACATGTGCACATATTGTTGCTGTGAAATGCACAGCATCACAGGGGTGTCCATGATGAGGTATTGGAAAGGTATGTCAGACACCTGCATGATACCTAACATCCTGTCATTGTGGAATGTGTCCACAGGGAGTAACATAATGGTGTGAGACATGACCTATAGTAGGGACATGTTTGGAACAACACCCATATACAATGCAACACCAGTGTATGCACTTGTAGGACAATGGCAACTGCTGCAGAGATACACTATGGCATAAGGCATTACAGTAGTCCACATTATCAGCTAGGACTAGGTTGTAACATGTGGTGTTCATTGTATGGGACACTGCAATACATGTGTAGGGCTTACTTGTCATGCATCTGCAAAAAGGCTGAAGGGGGTGTCAGCATGACACACCAGTGCACCGCAGCAGGGATCCTAAGGATACTAGGAATGGTTCTATCTGCACATAGTCAGGTTCAGGACCTGTGGCAGCAATAACCCTACCCCCACAGCAAAAGTGACTGCAGTGTGTGAGCACCATGGGATGTGCACATGAGTAGACCTTGCAATCATGAAGAATAGGGGGACATGTGTAGGGCAGACTGAACATACACTGGCAAATGCAGATGGCCCATGCTGGTATACCTCTGCCAAGAGTAGTGACTGCTGTAGTACACACAAGAGGTGCAATAAACTGTCATGATAAGGGTGTGCACACATATGGCCACACGGTGTGTATGCATGGCAGTCACCAGCCGCACACCTAACACAATCCGTACACACTGCATGTGAAAGTACAGGACATATGTTACGTATCTGGCTCATGTACTGCTAAGATATTCTGTGATGTCGTCCCATGGTAGATCAAGTATGGGTGCATCAAATCAATAAAGGTGTGTACATCCCCCCATAGCCACGGTATGCTCTGATGATTGTCAGTGTAAGAGTATTGGATTGGATATACATGGTCCGCTGATGTTGAGAGCTGTGCATCAGACATCAGGCATTCACAAATGACATCTGTCCACATATCATACCAGGTATGCATTGCTAGAAAATATAGGGGCTGTGAGCATTAAAGCTGACATAACCGACACAGTAGTACACATTCAGCAATGGGCCGTACACCTGTGAGGTGTGGTGCACAGTACATGGCAGGGTGCAGAACAGATGCACTGGCATACCGTGTTCATGGGTGCAGTGGTATCCAGGGGAAGGAGCTTCACCTAGTGACACAGCACATACATCACATACATGTATGCTGTTGCCAGCATGGATTGACTATAGCTGCACTGCATGCTGTAGGGTACCATATGTTATGCATGTTGACAAAGGGTTAATAGGAGGACTGTGTGTACTTTCATTGTGCAACCTCACTTGTATGTGTGTGTGTGCATCCTGGTGGGTAGTCAGTTTTTCCTGTAGGGTCACTCTGGTGAAGTGGAGGGAGGATACTTGTGTGCATTTGTGTGTGTTTGTGTGGCTGGTCATGTATGCACATGTGTGATTGTGGGGTGTTCATACAGCAGTACCTGCCTCTGGGATCATGCAGTACATGTACATGGACTTCCACATTACACACCAGGAATACCTCTCATGTGTGTAATCACAGGACAGCTGATAGTATAATATGGTCTGTAGCATGGAACAGGCATCCAGTGGGAAGGTAGATACCAGGTACACCCTTAATATCGCATTCAGCAGAGAGGTCACCTACAACCAACATATGCAGCACTACAGATGCATTGGGGAAGTACTAGTCAACACCAGAGAGTGTATCCAAATATTACAGTTGTTACATGATAGGCAGAAGGAGCAGCATATCTGGCATGTACTTACCATTACATACACATGACACACCAGTGCGTGATATTATAGATAGAACATAGTAGCCCACACATATAGGGGGCCATGCTCATGATGTCCGGACATATAGAGGGTGCATACCGAATGACAGCAGTAAGGCCATGTAAAACCACTACACACAGGTCAGGCAGGTAAAGTAGCAACAGGCCTTGCATTGTGACCGCTTGTGTAGGCATTTAGAGGACTGATATGTTAGTGGTATTAATATGTGTATGTTGACAAGTGTGATGCAGGATGTGGTACTACATGGACATATATGTGGGACTGTCTGTAAAGCCATGGACAGGTAGGTATTATGGAGGTGTGTGTGTGTGTGTGTGTGTGTGTGTGTGTGTGTGTGTGTGTGTGTGTGTGTGTGTGTGTGTGTACACTGTTAGGCAATGCTGTACAGGTGTTAAAGTGCATTTATTGTTTTCCCCCACAGGTGGCGAGGTGGGTCAGGTTCCCTCCTGCATGCAACTTGATGTCAGTGTCTATACAGACACTGAAGATGATGATAGTTCTGTTGAGGCACAGGTGGGGTTGTCAGGGGCCGACACTGCACCAACATCTGACATCCCCCTTTTAGCCACACCAACCCTGCACACAGTTTCAGTGTCTATACACACCCCGTCACCAGTGGCCTTAGCAGACAGACAGCTGGCGTTTGGTGGCAGTGCACAGGAAAGTGTGGTAACCATGCCTACTGTGTCTGGTCACAGCAGCCATAGCCGGATATCTGGCAGGGAACTACATAGGCAGATGTCCCAGGGTGCTCATGGTAGGGCCGCTGGACATCATGTCCCTGGCAGAGGCGACATAGCTGATACCAGCAGGCGCATGTTTCAGGCTGTCTTGGCGGTGTAGGCAAGTATAGAATGTTACCAAGGACAGGGCCTGAGGCTGCAGAGGGCTGCTGTCACATCTGCAAATGACAATGCCCATGAACTGGCTGGTGCCATCCGTGGATTAACTGAGTTCATGGATAGATGGTCTGGTGAGCTGATGGCCCTAATTGACCATGGTCTGTCCGTGTTTGAACACGTGGTGGGAGTGCAGTGATGGCTGTGTGGACGTAGGCCAGCATCGCCAACAGCTGGTAGTCAACGTGGACATGCTAGGACTCCAAGGGGCTCCCGTAGTGGCAGTACCAGCCCCAGCACTGCGGGCAGGCTCTGTCCACAACACACCACAGCAGGCCACAAGCACATGGTCCTGGCCAGTCCCAGGAGGGACCTGGTACCAGCAGACATTTGTCATTGTCAGGTGAGAGTAGCACATCAAGGCCTGCACCTGGACATGCCCATGGAACCCCTGGCAGGCACAGTCCCTGTGTCCATGGCCTGAGGCAGTGAACTGCACACCCTGCTAGGTATGGTCTGCAGCTGTCCATAAACACCTCTGTATGGCAGCCACATGGCAGAACTGTGTGCATGCATACCCACACACTATGCAAACACACCTAGGGCAACCTCATACCTACACACACCACATCAACACACCCAGCTCACCACAGTAAACACCTCACCCACACACATGGTGTCAAATGTATGGCCCACCCTCAGCCTCTGGCAAACCGACATCACACCCTGTGCATATGATGATACCTGTCCCACATCCCTGTCATCCATACCATCAATGCAGGAACAGTCTAATATGGTTCTGATGCACACAGTGATTGTAGTACAGTGTACCAGTGTAGGTGTACATATGTTGTAGGTGTACATGTGTCAGCACAAGGATGCCCTGTGCATATGATGGTACCTGTGCCACATCCCTGTCATCCATACCATCAATGCAGGGACAGGCTAATATGGTTCTGATGCACACAGTGACTGTACTACAGTGTACCACAGTACTGCAGTGTAACATGTTGTAAGGAGTAAAGTGTAATGCATAAATGGCAGGTAGTGTAGCCATCCAGCAATGATGCATTATACCTGTTAGTAATACTGGTTGATTGCAGTCCCTATAATGTTATCCATTTGTATTGTAAGTGTGCGTGTGTCAGCACGAGGATGGTCTGCAGTCATATTCCACAATACGGTATGGCACTGTGGTGACACCATGGCTGTGACATATCTGGGGTACAGTTGAACACATGTCACAGGTTACTAAAATAGTTATTGCCTGTGTCACATGGACAGATGACTTGCTGAGGCATGTATACCCTGCAACCTGATGTAGACCCATCCACATACACGCACACTGTTACTTGGCAACACTGGGACTAGACCCCTACCTAGCTATGTAGTGATACTGAAGTGTGTGGCTTACTTTGCACACACCACACAGCGTTTAGGGTGAGGTGTGTCCCAGGTTACATGTTACATGCAGAACATCCCCGGACATGTACAGTATGTTAATAGGGGATGTAATGGGTGTATATGGACAAAACGTTGTGTGTCATACCATCAAATACACATTAACAGAGACATAACAGCCAGACACACATCCAAGATACCAGGGCCTATCGCTGCTAACTAACTTGACTGTGTGTCCATTGTGTTACAGGTAGGCTGCGCACAGCACATGCATAACTGGCTTGGATTGTGGTATCAGTTACCTGTATGGTTGATGGTGACTATGGTAACCATAACGTGGTACATGGGACATATACCGGGTGTACCTTGATGTAATGACAGTGTACATAGCACCCGCATCCCCCAGTGGATATTGTACTCCCTGTAACCCATGATGACACTCTGCCATACCCACCATCATACATTGGCCCCGACTGAGATACAACCCATAGTATACCTCAACAGTGGTACTACAGGAATATGCATCTAATGCACATGCCACACACGTAGTAGGGTGTTGCATTGTCATGCCTCACCTATGGGCAGCAACAAAACTATCTGTACTACTGTGTGGCAATGGGTATTGTAATAGAAGTATGTGGCTGCGGAATGCTGTACCCTACAGATATACGGACATGCACAGCCACACACACATGCAATATCAAAATGGGTATCCCATGCCTATTAACCCATTTGTAAAACACTGTTGTGCTGGTACTGCAAGGCTTGTATAGCTGGTATGAGGGAGAGCTTAGCAGGGTACCTGTAATGTCCCATACAGCAGCAACCACAACTGACTATGGCAATGGGTGTTGAGTCGGTTGTGGAGGCCCTCATGGAATTCCCATGTACAGGTGTGCTAACACACAGACACTGCTATACTCAGTCATGCACATGTACACATGTGTCAGTACAGGAGTGCACCACTGCAGGTGGTCATAGCTGTGTACCTAGCTATTGTCCAAAGGGAGATTGGTTGTGTAGGGGTTGTGTGTACAGTGATATCCTGCCACCGGCCAGGTGGCAGCAGGCAATCTGTCGACAGACACTACTGTGGTGACCCTTAGGGTAAATGCATCAGCCAATCCTCCAGGTGCCTCCTGCACATGGCCACTGAGGTGATCAAGTTGACATGTATGTAACATGCATTACAACACATTATTAGTGTCTGTGATGGAGACCTGTACCAAAGCATGTTCTGCTAACTGTGGTAGTGCAGTGGAGGTACCCATGGCATGTGGTGCGTACAGGGTGACATCTTCTATATGTGCCAGTTCTTACACAGCTGGGCAGACATGTCAGTGTCAATCAAGCTTAGGTTGCCTGTACATATCCCAGCTGGATACCTGCCATCTGCACATCTGTACAAAGACTGACAGTCATCAGTTTGGTAAGTAGCTATGCAGTAGCAAGAGAGCATTGACAGATAGACATCTGACAACAATATGTATGCCATAACTACATGTCGGAAGCCCTCACTAACATGTGCTGTACAGATGGTAGTCTACAGTTACATTCCACATGACTGATCATTACCCAGTAAGGGGTATATACTGTGACACAGCTCACCACCAGGGATACAACAGAGAGTCCTCAGTGCCCAGCTATGCCCGCAGGTGTGCCTGTTGTCAGCACTACATTTAGCACTCTGCTCTTGCCTGGGTTAGCATTGTCAACAGTAATACTGCCATGATGCACTACATGCCAGTGTGACAGCACATATGCTGGGCTACTACATCTGTATGTAACACATTCACATGGATAACAGTGATGTACAGGCCTCATATATGTCTGTGTCCCACACATGACACTCACACCCCTTGCTACTGTAATGACAGCACATAGGCGCATGTATTGTACATGGCATTACATACACTTATTACAGAATATCAGACTGGGTGGTGTGACCTGGTTAACAGGGCTAAGCCATGCTTAGCAATTATCAACATTGCTGCAATTTAACAGCTGAGCTGTTTTGCACACTGGTAAGTGAAGCCTACACTGTGTAAGAGCCCGTACATTTAGCCATAGCTCAGCACTGCTTAGCTTCATGTAAACCCATGCAAATGCACTTAAAGCTGCTCAAAACTGCCTTAACCACTCTGTACCTGACAGCCCTTGTTCTGCCCAGCAACAAAATGAACAGCCTTTGCAGGTCCTGAACCCAGGACCCTGTACACTGAAGTCACAGCACTTAATCACTACGTCATGACCACTGTGAAGACAGATGTTTTACCAATATAGCTGTCAATACACATATTGAGTAGTACTGGACAATTGCCTTTAGTTCCCAGATTGTGTAGTCCTTGTTATTAATATGACTGTTGCATCACATATGTTGTTTTATCAAAATGTACACACGGCAGATACGTACGATGAGATACATCTGGGAGGGTATACACAACTGTGAGGTTTACTCATGACAGGAATATGGTTGCATACATATAATAGCTCTATATATAGCTACATGTACATACATATGTCTGTGTACATCTCTTCGTATGTATATATATATATATATATATATATATATATATATATATATATATATAAATATACATATATGTATATCTAGATATATGTATATATAGAAATACGTATATGTATATATAGATATATGTAAATATAGCTATATATATATATATGCACATCCTATATGTATGCACATCCTATGTGTAGAGATATGCCTAGTTATGTTGGTATATATGTAGATATCTATAAATATATGTGCATACATATCTATTCTGATATACCTACTACTGTCAATATATATGTAGATATCCATACATATATGCGCATATGTATCTCTAGCTGTATATGTGTAGACATATATTGCTCTGTATATGTATATATATGAGTGTTTATATGTATATCTATGTACATATACATATCCATCTATGTATGTAGATATGTATATGTGTATATATCTATATAGATATCTGGAGAATTATATATACATATATGCTCACTATATGTCCTGAACATGGAGTGGAGCCCTACCTCAGCCCCTATAGTCCCAACTTTGTAGTGAACGGAGATGTCAGGTATGTATTGCAGGTATATTTGTAGACTATTGTTACTGTAATAGGGAGTGTCTTCACAGACATAGTGTGTGTGGGAGGTCACATCTGCTTTTAACATGTGCACCATTGGCTACTGACAGACATCCTAAGGACATCATAGTACAGTACCACTGCTAGCACAGTAATGCTCCTGTGGACTACATCAGAGATACTGTCCAATATATGTGGACAGTCTGACACACCCTGGACAGTCCAGAGATATACACAGAAACCCTTAGTAGAAGACATGTGGACCAAGCCTGACAATGTGGATGTTAACAGCCATGTGGATGGGTATAACACGTACCTACTGGTATATATTTGCCCCCATAGGTTATGCATTCACACCCCCCTGTCTGTCCTGACCCATAATAACTGCTGGTGAAGAGGTGCTATGGCCATATAGTACCCACTAGTTATTGACATACATCTGTACTGCATCCCACGTCTTTGTCTGACATACATGACTGATAGGGTGGCCCAGCAGCAGTACATCTGGCAAGTATCTAGACATGACATCTCACTGGGTAACTACACTAAACTGCTAGGCAACAAAGCACTGTGCAGGCTATAGGTATACTGGATCAACACTGGCCAACATTTCCTATGGGAGAATACACATGTACCTGCATATATAGCAGGCTCTACAGGCATGTCACAGCACAGAGTAACAGACACCTGTGTGAAAGTGCATAGCCACAACTAATGTGAACACAGCCATAGCCACATATGGTAAGCTACTGTAATATTACAGTATATGGACTATCTGTTCAACACCATCCTCATATGTGCCACTCACACACTAACCATACATATACTGGCCCACTACACAGTGTGGTCTAATGTCTGTCTGTGGCATGGGACATGTGTGTGTTTGGCCCTACAAACATGTAAGCCGATAAGGTAACATACAGTGGAGCAGCATGTAACATCAGATAGACCAGGACCAAGAACAATGACATTTACCACAGTCTGTACACAGGCCAAGGTACATATTAACAATGCACACACTGTCAACAATCACCATAAGTACACAGACCACAGCACTGTACACACAACCACAGAATGTCCAGGTTATGTCATCAAATATAACCCCTACTATACATAACATGTGTAGCAGTCTGATATCTCACTGGCTTGTTATTAGATGCAATGTCACTAAATATGGTCTACAGCACATATGCACCTCTTACTGCACGACATATGTACAAAGGGTGACAGAGTTGTGGCTGGAGGCACAAACGCAGGGCCAATATTGACATGTTGCTGTGATAACCTCATACATTTACTGTTGTAACGTAGCGAAACTGTAGTGGTTTTATATATATTATATATATATTTTTTAGAATTTTATAGATAGAACATTAATATAATATGGTTGAAAGAATGTTTTTTTAATAGTGAACAATGTGTCTGGAAGTATTTTGGTATTAATGTATTGTTTTTTTGTAAGTATATGGCTTGTTAAATATTTTGCAATGCAAAAATGTGGGTGAGGTTTTTAACATTTGTTTTTTAAAGGAGTTCAGTTGAAGTAATTCTGACTGATTAATTAACTTAAATTGAAGCAATTAAAAAAACACCATGTGACCAATGGTTATTGTATTTAAGGGCATTACTTTGTTATGTTTGTATCTTGATAAAGCCTGGTAGGAACCAGGTGAAAGCGCTCGAGATATTCAATGTTTTTTGGGTTTTAAAGATTATTAAAAGACTTCAAACTACAGTTTGCTGCAGCCTGTCATTTCATTGCTGTGGACTTGGCTGTTGTTGCAACATATGTCCTATGAGCGATATGAAGTCAGTGACTCTCACGGCTGTCACTATCTACAGACTGCAATCATCACACAACCTTCTGCAGTTCACTGATAGGTGCTCTGTGGGTAACACATGAAACAAAAGGCACCACACACTGCCCAGTCTGCAGCTGACCCTCCAGATGGGGGTTTCCTCATAAACATAGCACTGACTTGACAGGTATTAAAACATGTAGGGCAGCCATATCCACACACACCCTGTTAAACCAACATTACTGCAAATGCAGTATAGCAGCACTTACAATCTGTAGTCAGGTCAGGCACATCCCCCTCCTGTGTGTTAGCCTGTTTCCACAGTGTATGTTGTTAGAGGTAAATCCCCAATCCATCTGTGATGTGGTTTGCCAAACAACAGATCGAGTTCCTGCTTATAGTGAATGAAAAGGCCCAACACCAAAATGATGTTCCTAGATATTGGAATGTGTTACCATGCAATTGGCTATGGGAATGTTACCACAGCTGTTCCACATGAAATCAGCTAGAGGATGGCTGCAATTTGTGTAGAGGCCATCAGCTGATCATGAGCATCACTTAAAATACACATGCTACTGCCTAAGCAAAGCAGGTGTAAGTCTACACATCCACCAGAGAGGGAGTGAGAGAGGCAGACAGAGGCAAAGATAAGTCAGGGAGGGGTGGGAGAGTAGAACATAAGCATATTTGTGTTACACACCTACCAGTACTGGGTATCAAACCCCTGAAGACTATGTAGTGCTATCACATGTCTATGCAGTTATTAGATGCACCACATAGGTTGCATGTTGAGGAGCCCTCCAAACTTATATGTGATGGTGAGTAACATCTGCAACAGTGATATGGTAGCTATATGGTAGGTGTAGTACATGTGGCTGTCCCCATGAACAGGTGTCAGCGTCAACTCAGCCACACTCTCACAGGGATGCACACACATTGACACACTTGGCAGGGCCAGGAATACAACTCATCACTAGTGAGATTGCCACAACACAGTACTGTGCAGGTATCACATGCACCACAGGAGTCATACGGAGGTTATATGGGAAAAGGGTATGTGGAGGTGTCTGACATCAGACAGCATGCTTCAGTATGCCAATGGGGGTTGCAGTGAGGGTGAATGTGGTCATAGGCATTGTACAATACACACACACACACACACACACACAGACACAGGGTGCCAGTACTGACATGCATGGGTACATTGCTTCATGGGTGTGTAGTGGTCAACTGTGCCAGATGTCTATACAGGGCTAGGTGATGGGTATATCTTGGGATCAGGCCACATGACAATGGTCTGCAGTGTGGCTTGTGGGTGTCGTGTCTGCATTTGCCCACACAGGTAAGTATTGCATTTACCATCCAGTCACCTGGGTAACCATTGCATGTGGCCAATGCTGTGCATTGCTTGCCATGTATGTCTTCCTTAGTCCATGACATGGATGGTGTCTGGGATGTGCAAAACTCCCACATGCACGTACAGTGACATGTGGAACTGTACCTGAGGTGTCTGGCCCATGTTGTGTACACAGATTGCTATCATCAGATGTCCTGGTCTCATGTGGCATGAACTGTTAATGGACAGCAGGTTGACCCTGCACCTACATTGATAGCATGCTACCAGTATTCCCTGGTGTCAGTGGCATCTGTACATACAGGGCATGTTTTTCAGGTATGGTATGTCCTTCGTGGGTCACATTTGATGGCACCACAGGTGTTGCAGATGTCCAGTGGGGAACATAGGGAAGGTGCACTGTCGGCATGTAAGTGCCTATTGGAGTGATGGACCGGATGCCATGCCCTCTGTAGCCCACTGCAATCACACCATGGTTACTATCAGTGGACAATATGCAGGGTACTACCAACATGGCAGCTGTTGCCTAGGCAAGTGTGTGTGTGTGTGTGTGTGTGTGTGTGTGTGTGTGTGTGTGTGTGTGTGTGTGTGTGTGTGTGTGTGTGTGTGTGTGAGACATGGGTTTAGAGTGTTCTCTGGGTAATACAAGGGTTGCTAACTTTGTTTGTCTGGCCTTGATGTCACATGTATGGGTAAGGATTTGCACCCCAGCCTCTCAGCTATTTCACATCTGTTATTCCTGTATGCTGGACATTGTGATGTATACTAGGGCCAACATATAAGAACTTTGCAAAACCTGCTCCACATTGAGTCCAGTTGTTACACACTCACATCCACCTAGGATATGAATGACAAACATAGGCACACACACACACACACACACACACACACACACACACACACACACACACACACACACACACACACACACACCTGTCATGTCTCAGATTAGAACTCCTACCTAACTAGTTTACTACACTACAGTACTACGCATTTATAGGATGCACCATGGAGATCAACCCTACCAGAGTTCTTTATCACACTACAGTATGAAGTTGTTATAGGACACGCCACAGGGATTACTGGAGTATTCCTTCCACAAAGGTGCATTTCACAGTGAATGACATCAGCAGGATTGCCAAAGAAGGGCATTTGACTTGTAGTGTGTGTGACTAGCCTAAAATTCATTGCTCCCTACACAGACATACACAAAAACATCCACAACTGCCATGTGTGGGAATAGATCCCCTACCAGAGTTCTATATCACACTACAGCATGAAGCTGTTATATGATGCACCACTGGGATTACTGGAGTACTCCTTCCTCAAAGGTGTATTTCACAGTGAATGACATCAACAGGATTGCCAGAGTTGGGCATTTGAATTGTAGTGAGTGTAACTAGCATAAAATGCATTGCTCCCTACACATTCATAGTAACGCACAAAAACATCCACGACCGCCATGTGTGGGAATAGAACACCTACCAGAGTCCCATATCACACTACAGCATGAAGCTGTTATAGGACACGCCACCAGGATTACTGGAGTGTTCTTTCCCCTAAGGTGTATTTCACAATGAATGACTGCAGCAGGATTGCCAAATAGGGCAACTGAATTTTACTCAATGTAACTAGCATAACATGCATTGTTCCCGCCACAGACAGAAGCACACATACACAATTGCCATGTCTGGGATTAGAACTCCTACCTAACTAGTTTATCACACTACAGCAGTACGTAGTTATAGGACGCGCCATGGAGATTACTGGGCTACAGCTTTCTTAAAGGTGTATTTCACAGTGAATGACATGAGCAGCCTTGCCAGAGTAGGGCATTTGAATTGTAGTGAGTGTGACAAGCCTAGCTCTCTTCACAGACAGAGACACACACACACACACACACACACACACACACACACACACACACACACACACACACACACACACACACACACACACACACACACACACACACACACACACACTTGCCATGTCTGGGATTAGAACTCTTACCTAACTAGTTTATTACACTGCAGCAGTGCACAGTTATAGGACATGCCACAGAGATTACTGGGCTACAACTTTCTGAAAGGTGTATTTCACAGTGTATGACATTAGCAGCCTTGCCAAAGTAGGGCATTTGAATTGTAGTGAGTGTGACTAGCTTAAAAAGCATTGCTCTCTACACAGACATAGAGACACACAGTTGCTGTATCTGGGATTAGAACTCCTACCTAATTAGTTTATCATACTGTAGCAGTACACAGTTATAGGATGTGCCATGGAGATTACTGGGCTACAGCTTTCTTAAAGGTGTATTTCACAGTGAATGACATCAGCAGCCTTGCCAAAGTAGGGCATTTAAATTGTAATGAGTGTGACTAGCCTAGCTCTCTACACAGACACACACACACACACACACACACACACACACACACACACACACACACACACACACACACACACACATGCACATGCACGCATGCACGCACACACACACACACACACACACACACACACACACACACACACACACACACACACACACACACATACACACACACACACTTGCCATTTCTGGGATTAGAACTCCTACCTAACTAGTGCACAGTTATAGGACATGCCACAGAGATTACTGGGCTACAACTTTCTGAAAGGTGTATTTCACAGTGTATGACATTAGCAACCTTGCCAAAGTAGGGCATTTGAATTGTAGTGAGTGTGACTAGACTAAAATGCCTTGATCTCTACACAGACCGAGACACACACCCCCACCCACACAGTTGCTATGTCTGGAATTAGAACTCCTACCTAACTAGTTTATCACACAACAGCAGTATGCAGTTATAGGACACGCCACAGAGATTACTGGGCTACACATTTCCCAAGGGTGTATTTCAAAGTGGATGACCTCAGCAGGCTTGTCATAGTAGGGCTATGGTGAGGGCAGTGTGTGTGCACGGGCCATAACCAATTCATCTAGAGGTTGACACACCACATGCGGGCACACGCAGGGTTATACTCCACAGGTACGTGTATACAGCTGCTAGATGACTACTTCCTTGTACAGTCATGTTGCACAGCTAGCACTTGCACCACATAGTCTGTAATGCTGACAGATACTGGTGGCTAATGTCTACAGTGAGTGACATCTGAACCTCATGTAGTTGTAGCCATTTGGCTGTGTGCTGGGTGGGACAGGCTTCATAATGGATGGCTCCTTGTCACATTCACTCTCTTCCACACATTTATGTACGTCTACTTTTGGCTTATTATAGTGTGTTGTCCTTGGATATATGCCTGTATTCCTATCCACTGTGTGTGCAAAGCATGAGTGGTGCATACTGAGGAGTGTCTGCACTAACATCTGCAACTGCCAGATATGTCTGGTCCACTGTTGTTTGCAGACATGGGCTTCATTTGTTTAAGTGTGTGAGCATGCCCAGTATGCCCTTCTGTATTGAATGTGTGGATCAATTCCAGGTAGTTTGCACTCCAGTGCAGACCTTTGTGTTGTACACCTACAAATAACAAACTGTTTCTGTAGGGTATCTGTTGATCATTTGGCAATATGGGGACAAACTGTGCACGGGATAGTGTGTACTGTACCTCACAAGAGAAAAGCAGCCACACCAGTCCAGTAGCTTGGGGCCAAAAGAGCTCACAATCAGGCAAAAATGTTCCACAAACCAATTTATTAACATGTAAAACTCCTGCAGTAGGCAACACACACGTTTTCGTCTCTCAGGAAGACTTCATCAGATACATCAATTTCCTGTTTGCACTCAGATTAAATACTTAGTTCCAAAACACTAATTAATTAATTAATCCATTTAACTAGGGTAGGTCAAAAAACCTAGTTTCAAAAAAACATTTTCCTAAAAGGTATGTGAATGCACAAGCACAAATACTTAAAATACATATATCTAAGTTTCACAACTTAAAATAAAAAACTGATAACATGGAATTGGTTAAAAATCTTATTAAAAACAAACAAATTCAACTTACATATTGAATACTAAATATACAAATATATTTGCATTTAAAAAGTTATATATGTGTGAATATATTCTAAAAATATTACACATTAGGAACATTTTACTTGATATACTGTGCCCTAATTTTCAAATATGGAGCAATCGAGATGGATTCATTAAGGCCAGGGGATTTGTTGGCTTCCAACAAAATCTGCCAGTATGTTTCTTTATGGGCAAGACGAGCCTCCCATGGACCCCCCCCCTAATGTCCTTTGGAACTACTTCAAGGACAAAAAACAAAAATTTTGCATTTTCACACGAGGTGCTGTGCTTATATAAGGCACTGGTATTTTTACACTTAGAGATATCATATATGTGCTCATATATGCGTCTGTGAAATAGCCTTTCAGTTTTTCCAACGTAAAATGCTGGACATTTTTGGCATACTGCCAAATAAACTAAACCACCTGTCTTACAATTGTAGTGACCCCTTGCCTTGATGTCCCTACTTCTGCTTTCCAAAAAAACATGACTAGCTTGTAAAATGTACTTGCAGGAGGAGCAATGGCCACACTTGAAGGTACCTGTATTGGTTCTAGGGTATACATTGGAAAAATCTGATTGTTCCAGTGTCTTTTTGATGTTAATACCCTTCCTAAATACAGTTTTAATGTCTCTGTCCTTGAAAACATCTAGGTCAGTCAATTCCCTGAACATATCCCATTCTTTTTCAATGATATTCCTTACATGGGACGCATTTCCACTAAACTCTGTAATGAATGTAAAACTACCAAAAAACTGATCTGTCCTATTACATGTGGGAACATTTTCAGTATTGACTTCAGTTTTACCTAGAATGGGAGCAAATCTGGATGTCCTAGCCAGTGTTACTTCCTCTTGCACCGTATTAATCAACGATGCAGGGTAACCCCTTTCCAAAAATAAATGTTGCAGTGTACAACATTCTTGATGGTAATCTTCATCAAGGGAAGTCATCCGTGAAATACGAACATATTGTCCCTTGAGGATTCCCTTTTTTTGAAAACTGGGGTGGGAACTCTGGTAGTGTAGGTAACCATTAGAAAATTTGGGTTTACGATAAATGTTGGATTTAAATCCATGGTCACCCACAGTAAGTGTCACATCCAGATAGTTAACACTGTGTTGGGAAATATGATGTGTGAACTTTAAAAAATTAGTGGTAGTATGTATGTACTCAATAAATTTTCCTATACCATCCATTGGTCCCGTCCAAAAAATACAAATATCATCGAAGAATCTACAGTAGAAGTTCCAAAATTTTGAAAAGGGGCTGTCCAAGATGAATTTCTTTTCCGAAATATACATGATAATATCAGCATAAGTAGGTGCACAATTTGCCCCCATAGAAACACCTGTCACTTGGTGAAAATATTCACCCATAAAGAACACAAAATTGTTCTTTAACACAAGACCCATCAATTCAGTAATAGCATGCACATCGCTGTTAGTAATATGGGGACATTCCCAAAGGGCTTCTTCTAACCATTCAAGTCCCAATTCATGGGGAATGACAGAAAAAAGATCCACTACATCAATGGTTAAAAATACCATATTAGTTGCAAGCAGATCTGGAGTAATACTCCTCAAAAAAGCCCATGAATCTTTGAGAATGTATTCCTCTCTACCCCATAACTCCTTCATTCTCCAGTCCAAATATTTAGATATGGGGTGTGTCTTTGAACCCTGTGATGCTACTATGGGTCTTAATGGTGGGTCTAGGGGGGTTTTGTGCACCTTGGGTATCCCAAAAATAGATGGTATCCTGGGAACCGTATTTGAGAGAAAAGTATAAATTTGGAAATCAATAACCTCCTGGTCAAATAAATCTTGCACAACTAGATCTATCTTGTGATAGGATATATTGATTTCATTCAAAGAGGCGGAAGTGTATTTTTGATGGTCATGTAGGATCTCATACATTTTACCCTGGTAAACAAGACAATCCATAATGACCGTCCCCCCGCCCTTATCCGGTTCCATAACCCTAAGGGTGGGATCACCTTTGAGTTGGTCAAGGAGTTGTCTTTCCTGGTATGTTAAGTTGGCCACCAAATGATCCAACCCCAACTCCTTCCTAAACCTACCCTCTATCCTTTTCTCAAAGTTTTTTAATTGTGGATGGAGGGGGGGGGGGGTTGAAGGTACTAGATTTTTTCAAAAAGAAACCAGGAGCACCATTGGAATTCCCCATCAGGTGTTCCAGGTTTAGTTTACGGGTAAAAAGCTTGAGGTCTAAAATGGCATGAATTAAATTGCTATGTTTATTAGGGACATACTTAAACCCCTTAGTAAACAACTGAAAACAATGATCAGAAATCACAAAGTCACTATAGTTGTAAATGTGATAGTTGTTACAGGTGTGTAAAGTGTATTGTCCCAAAGCTGTAACGACATGCTCGTGGTTATTTACCATTTCTGCCTCTGGTTTTTCCTCCACCCCCGGGAATACCCCCTCCCCCTCCCCCTCTTTGTGCCAGGGGGGCTTGATCTAAAGGGTGGCAATTGTTGAGGGGTTGCTGCCCTTGTTGGCGTATACGCTCTGACCTACGCAGGGCATGCTCCCTGTCACCAAATAATTCATCCCCTTCACCATGTGGGAATTCGATATTCATCTGTTCTACAGGAGCCTCCGTGAAGGTACTGTTAGGGGGAAATTCTTGCTCAGGGTCATGATGATAAAATTGCTGTTTAAATGGAGGTGGATTAGGGTACTGACGCCCCTGTTCATACTCTACCAAATCCCTTCTTAGTTTTTTGTATTTGCGGTTTAATACTATTTCACAGTGTGAGTCAACATCCCTTCTAATTTCATAACATTTGCCAGAATCAAATTGCAAATCATCAGACATACGTTTATAGTATACAGAAATATCCTGCTGTAAAATAACAAGTTCCTCATTGTTCTTTTTAATTATTGCTTTCACAATACTGCGCCCACATTGATCAAAAGCCTCAATGAGGTCTTTGTGAAAAGGGCTTCCCGATATAACCTGATTCGGGTATTTATATACCCTTAAACCCTTTGGTACAGTACCTTTGTTCAAATTTTCCGTAAGGTATAAGTTGTCCAACTCTAAAGTCTTGTAGCGATACAGGGCGTTCTCAAAACGCCATTGAAGTTCAGAATAAGTAACGCCGCTAGTGCCACGGCCCTGATAGTGCTCCTCATATTCAAACTTGGGTTTTGACAAAAACCATTCATTAAAGGATGAGGCAGGACGGTGGTTAGATTCCATATCACCGACCGGCTGAGCCACTGGAATAGGTGGAGAACCAGTGTTACGTAAAGCTGCTGGCGTACTATTAAAGTCAGTAGAAGGAACAGAAACACAATTAACGTTCCCCCTTACTCGGACTGCACCATCGTTGAAATCAGCAGCAGGTGGATTTCTCTGAGTAGGAACAACCAATTTGGAAAGGTTCCGTTGCTCGTGAAGTAGTGTCTGAATTCCCATTCCAATGGGAGTCAAGAGATTAATCAAAGTAGTCAACTGGCCCGTGAGCTGGGTAAATCCGTCCAATTCGGACCTGGATGGATCCACAGGGGGACCCCCCTGTTGTTCCTGCCCCAAAGAAGCCGTCGGACTAGCAGCCATGACAAACAAACCCAAAAACAATGCTGCAAAAATAACGAACCTCACAAGAGAAAAGCAGCCACACCAGTCCAGTAGCTTGGGGCCAAAAGAGCTCACAACCAGGCAAAAATGTTCCACAAACCAATTTATTAACGTGTAAAACTCCTGCAGTAGGCAACACACACGTTTTCGTCTCTCAGGAAGACTTCATCAGATACATCAATTTCCTGTTTGCACTCAGATTAAACACTTAGTTCCAAAACACTAATTAATTAATTAATCCATTTAACTAGGGTAGGTCAAAAAACCTAGTTTCAAAAAAACATTTTCCTAAAAGGTATGTGAATGCACAAGCACAAATACTTAAAATACATATATCTAAGTTTCACAACTTAAAATAAAAAACTGATAACATGGAATTGGTTAAAAATCTTATTAAAAACAAAACAAATTCAACTTACATATTGAATACTAAATATACAAATATATTTATATTGTGTACTGTAGGTGATTGTGTCTGTGCTGCTTCAGCTGCATGGTACTGCTGTTAGCAGAGATATTCAGACATGTGTACTGTTATACACAGTGATGTTTTCTGTCCTCATGTACTGCCAGGTGGACATTCTTGCTCACAGTGATTTCTTGGGGGACAAGCGTGACTGCAGCTGTCTCTGGTATTGTGTGCAGACACCTACATATTCTTGACAAGTTATGCCATTCTGGAGGGGGAGCTGCAGACACTTGCTGCTGGGTCAGTGTATCCAGTTCAGCATCTTGGTACAGTGTTGGCAGAGGATTCCATAGTTGTACACCCATTGACATGACAGTATGTGCTTATCTTGCTGTGGCAATGCCTCACAGCTGTACAGATTTGCACAGGTTACCCAGAGGCAGGAGTCATGGGTCAGGACATTACCCTTATTGTGTTGTACTGGCAGGTGTGTAGCCACCCATTTATGTGTTTTCAGCCAGGGAGAGTGTGTGCACACAGCTTGGTGTCAGACCCAGCACATTCCATGCTGCCCATGCTCCCAGCCCCCCTCTGTTATTCTAACCTCTTCCATATATTATGCATACATTCTCTGCTACTTTCCCTAAGGTTATCACCCCATAACAGGTGTGTGTTAATGTTGGTCCGCAGTTCATGCAGTGGGATATGGTGGACATGTTACTGTGGTTTGTCCACATGGCCTTGCATACAGCTTATATAGAGTGTGTTATGCTGTTATTTGGGTGTCCATGATATAACATGCATTGTCAGTACATGCGAGACACAGGCTTTTGGCAGAGGCCTATGGGGCATTAGGTGTTGCTGCAGGCCAGATGTGGCAGGCCATTGTATTCTGTCAATCCTACAGTCTCAGACCACCATACAGTATATTCCCATGGGGTGACAGGGTAGGTGTGATAGGTATTCATGCCAATATCTTCTATCAGTCTTGATCAGGTGGTGTGGATGCTGGCAAGTTGCTACCCACAGCTAGGGACACACCTGCATTGGATACCTGAACTGCATGCTGCATTCTTCCGATATTGCCATATACAGGTGGGGTCATACTGTACCCATTCCCCACAGCAGGGATATGACCAGAGAGGTACCTGTGGGTGGTGTTTCCATGAGCTGGGTGCATGTGTACTATGGACACTACTTGCACCTGACACACAGATATGCATGGGACATTTCAGTTATGCTGGCATGCGCAGGTACATCAGCTGTTTCCCAATACATCAGTCCTACCTCCTTTGTGATCTGCAAGTGTTCGGGCAGACATAAACGGTAACCCCTACTACAAGACCAGTTACTGTGATGCAGGAGGGTGGCTTAATGGCTAAGGTGTTTGCCTTACAAACCTAAGGAGCAGGGTTTGAGTCTCACAAGGGATAACTGGCTAGGCTTACAATGGCTCGCAGGGGCAGTTAGCCTAGTACTAAACTATGAACTATGAACCTATGAACCTATATCTGTATGTACAATTCCAAGGGTGTCTCCATTTCACAGTGACACAGTATATACTGTATGTCTGGGGTACTTTCTCCTGTATACTGCTTGTATATCTAGCCCAACAGCCATGCCATGTCAGTCTTTCAGATGGTGACACATATTACCACCATACATTTACAATGGCTTACTGCCAGCATGTGTTATACTGGTGGGGATTGTCTTTGGCACTACAGTTGTGAGGGCTTGTCCTTGTTATCAGAAGTAGTGGGCAATGGCCACCAGGTATTAGCTCAACATGCATACATACTGACCACTCAAACACAATATGAAACACACACCATCCTAACACACACAGACCTGCATATTGTGCAAATGTTACAACCTATCCTGCTACCTTGGCCACCTCAGGGCATCTGTGCTCCACTCATATTATACCTACTTATATATGTTACTACATTTCTACACAGGACTGGGGGGAGCACACCTGACTGTTACTACATTTCTACACTGGATTGGAGAAGGGGCACACCAGACTGTTTGCACATGTCTACACAGGAGTAGGGTGGCACACCTGACTGTTACTACATTTCTACATAGGATTGTCGGGGGACACACCTGACTGTTTCTACACTTCTACACAGGATTGGGGGGCACACCTGACTGTTACTACATTTCTACGCTGGATTGGGGGTAGGGGCACACCTGACTTTTTCTACATTTCTACACAGGATTGGGGGGCACTCCTGACTGTTACTACATTTCTACGCTGGATTGGGGGTAGGGGCACACCTGACTATTTCTACATATCTACATGGGAGTGGGGAGGGGCACACCTGACTGTTACTACATTTCTACACAGGATTGGGGGGCACACTTGACTGTTACTACATTTCTACACAGGATTGGGGGACACACCTGACTGTTTCTACATTTCTACACATGATTGGGGGGGCACACCTTACTGTTTCTACATGTCTACATGGAATGGGGAGGCACACCTGGCACTTGTACACATTTCTATGACTGTACTGGCACATCAGGTACTCCATTTCATTCTGTATTCTAACCTATCATGCTGACTAGAGGCATATCAGTGTACTACAGGTCTTAGCTTTGGTTGACCTACATATTAGTGTCTGACTTCCTACCCTTCAGAACTAACATCCCACTGCCTGACCTGCTGTAGTCTGTCTGTATAGGCCTGGGGGGAGGTAACCCATAGGCATCATTCAGAGGCCATAGCACAGCCTCTTTTTGTGTTTGTCTACCCCTGTCCTGCTGGCTGAAACAGTTGTTGGGTATGTGAACCTCCCTGACTGGCATGTGTGAGTCATATGGACACACATGTCACCCAGCACATTTTCTGCAGTGGGTTTTGTCACCCTGTGTAGTACTGGCTAATGTGGTGACTCCAGTATTTGTTATAGATGTCATGGTGCCACTATGGGTGTCTACTATCTGCTGGCATACCATTCAGCCACCCAATTCCCTTGCATGCTCACATCCATACCATAGATACAGGTAACGACACATTCTACTTCATTCGGCAATTGGTAGGTTGATTGACTTACCTTGTGAGTGTGCCAGTACTGAGTACTGGAGGGCTGCCTATGTTGGATGCACATAGTACACTCCCTATACATGGCTGAGCACAGGTAGTGTCATGTTTGGCATCCCTTTTACTGTATGTGCGAGTCAGAGAGAGGTGTCTTTCCCTGGGTCCCTACTGTGTCAGTGTATGTGCTATGTGTTGCCTCTTTGCCAAGGCCAGGGCATACTGGGCACACCTCCATCTGCCTACTGGGGCAGGCTCAGATTGTTCCTCCTTGGAGTCACTTTGTGCCTGTGCAGGCCTTGGCATTGGTGGTGGGCTGTGTGGCCCTGCCCTGTGTTGTTCCTGCTGCAGCTGTTTCCACAGGATCATATTGTGTAGCATGGTACATACCATAACAATTTGAGTACATGTAACTGGTGAGTACTGCAAGGTTCCACCGGATGTGTCCGGCACCAGAACCGTGACTTGAGCATCCCAAACACACGCTCTATTATAAGTCTGATCTGTGCATGTGCCTCATTATGGCATTCTTGTTTGAGTGTGTGTGCATTTCTGATGGGTGTCATCAGTCATGGCTCCAGTGTGTAACTAGCATCCCCTACTAGGTGAACGTAAGGGATGACCCCATTGGCAAATCTCTCGTATAGCTGTGTCAGATGCCAGATGTGGGAATTGTGATGGCTTCCAGGGCAGCCAGAACACACATTCATTATAATGCCCTGGGCATCCCACATGACCTGGAAGTTGATGGAGGGGATGCCCTTGTGTTTGATGTAGACCCTACCCTGATCACCTGGTGATGCTTTGCTGCATATGTGAGTGCAGTTTATAGCACCCACTACCTCAGGGTATTCTCCTATTTGGTGGAAGAGATGCATATAGCTGGCCAACACCTCACGGGTGTTGAGGAAATATACGTCTCACCAGCATGTGCTGACATGGCATCCAGGAACTGGTGGAATACTCTGGATGCTGATGCCTGTGAGATCTCCATGATATCCTCAGTTGAGCTTTTGGGAGGTACCTGTGGCTAGTATTCCTAGGCCTACACATACCTTGGTATCCACTGGGATGGGTTCCCCTCTGTCAGTTCGGTGTGTCAGGCGTGGCAGGCACAGTTCAACAATTTGCTGTAGGAGGTCCCTGTCTGCCCTATAGTCCTCCACTATCTCCAGCTCATGTATCCCCTGGTAGGTTATCCTGAGTCTGTACACTCTTCTCCGTCTACTCACTGTGGGTTTGTTGACAGCATTCACATCCTCACCACCCTCAGCCTCTTCCACATGTTGTTGTATGATGCCTGCTGTAGCTCCTATCATTTTCTTGTTTTGTTTTTTAAAAGTTCCCCGCTTGTATACACCGGTGGTGTAGAGTACGGGAGGAAATAGAGGGGAAGGTGTTTGCATAGTTTATAGTAGTGTTCTGGGCTGGGCTGGTCTGTTGCCTGTGTAATTGGCTGATTCTGATACATTTCACCTGCCAGCTATGCTAGCTCTCCCAGATTACCTTCCTACTGCTGTTTTCCCTTCCCATTGCCTTCCTGTTTACTCCCGGGGGCGCACTGTGCAAACACAGTGCTCAAATATGCACAGAGCTGCTATTTCTTGGTTTACTTTTTTTTTCTTTAAAACCTGGTGTGCGGTGTGCACACCCACTTAGGCAATGGAAAGAATGTTAGGCAGCCTCAGACACACACCCTTGCCTAGCTGTGCTAAGCTAGGAGCAAACCTGAGCCACAGGGCTCCAATCCGCTTACAGTATGCCTGATACCCCCCATGATGTCAGTTAACTCCTAGGCTTGCACCAAGCTATTCCTGCTCTTACACTGTTGGGAGCTGACTAGCATGCAGAGGAAATCTGGGATTCACAATCATTCCCCTCATTTGCATAGGATTGCCTGCTAATGCATAGTTGCATGTCTCACACTGAGCTTCACCCCTTAGCAACTACTATTCATTGGCCATGTTGTCCTCTGCCTTCCATTGACTATAATGGCAGAATAGTGATTTTAGTTAGAATGCTTATTTTAGGTTTATTTTCTTATTTTCCCACTGATCCCATTTGCGTGCTGCTGTCCTACGCTTAAATAGCCGAGATGGGCTAAAAACAAATAGAAGTTGATTTTTTTCTTTCAACTGTTTTCCATGCCAATGGCCTTATACTTGGCCATTGGCATGCTTTCTAAATGATATGCACCATTTACTTGGAGCTGTCATGGCTCAGTTTTGGAATTTGCAGACATGTACTCCGTTACTGGCGGAGTACATTTCTGGAGATTACACTAGTCCTGCACAGCCGGTTTCCAGCTTCCTGGATCGCAAATTCACCTCATTTGCATGGATTTCTCCTGAAAATGGAGTAATTTGCATACAGGGGCTGAGTCCATGCAAGACTAGTGCAGGAGCACTCATGCATGCCCCCTACAGGTTATTCCTGGATTGCATGGCAGATATATTGTCTGCTGGAGCTCCTGCACTAATCCTGCATGCCATGCAGGCCTTGCAGAATCTGGGGGATTGTTTAGATCATACTGCATTTTTATGAAGAAAATGCCATTAGGAAGGTTACATCAGAGTAGAATAAATGTAGTTTGACATAGTGCTTTTTATGTTTTAATGGATACATCATTTTACAGTCGAGAGACACAGCTATTGGCAAACACATATGCAGTCTTGTTCATGTGCCTTCTTAAGGATACGTGCATTCATGATGATCTATAATTTATCTAAAATGTATTTTTTTACAGATCTTATACAGATGATTTATTTTTATAGTTCAGATCTTGAGAGATTATTTCAATAATATTTTTAACAGGTTCAATTTTGAGATACTTCATATCTCTTTTGTCAAGAACTAACAGGGCTCCTCAATAGAACACTTAGTTTTCCTGTTTATATTAAAAGTGATAAAACAGTTTCTGCTATATATTAAAAGCCAACATCTGCTAGTAGTTTTGTCCTAGCTATTACTGCCCACCCAAAACATCTTGTCCAGTCTTTGCCCTATGATGAATTTTTCAGGGCACAATGAATTTGCTTTGAAAAAATGTTCAATGTATACCTTCTAAGATTAAGGAGTCACTTAGGTCAAGAAGTTAATTCAGAGTAGAACCTGGATGAGATTTCACAAAAGATGGGTCAGTGTAGGGAACACAGTTGTGCATGGAGCATGCTATTTATGCTCTAATATTTGGAAAAAGACAAATCAGTTAAGCTCTAGAGCAGGGTAGGACCTGACCTTAAGAAATGTTAAGCACCCCCTGCTGAAGTTGTCTCAGGCTAGGCAGTAAAATCTGCAAGTAAAAATGACAACAGCAAAATAACACATTTGCTTCTACCTGCATTCCTGATTTTTCTGCAGGATACAAAATCTGAAACATAAATGTATGCCATTGCTTAGTGACATTGGTCCTCAGCACTTTGTAAATCACAGACTTTATGAGGAATGCACTCAACAAATGAGGTAAAAATCTGCACATTCTATGAAAACTTGGACAGTTGAGAGGCATAGAAGGTGAGTGTAAACATGAGGGACTGTGTTACACTACCTTTCTGAAAGCACTTGCTAAGTTGATTTTCAGCTTTGAAAGCTGGTAAAACACATATTGTTTTTTTCTTTTTTCATTTTTACTGTAACGTCTAGTACATGGAGCAGCTAAAGCTCCATACACTACAAAGAATTATAAGTGGATCGCCAATGCAAACCTAATATTATGTGTTGTCAACATGGATTCCAAGATTTACCTCTCAAACCTCTCTTTCAAGATGAGTTTCTTGGCATCTATGTCTCAAACACATAATAACTCAGTTAGCATCAATGAACTGCTCATAACACTCTCTATAGAGGGAGTTCCTTTAATGATGCAATTTAGATAAATGGTCTGACAGGATGTTTATTTTGTTACAAAGAAGTGGTAAATAGAATTCTAAGACAACACTGGAATAGTGTCCTGAGTGATCATGTCTTAAACTGTGTACTGTTTTGTTTTTAAATAATAACTTATGGGAACACACTAAACATGATAGACCAGATAACCAGCAAAGCGCTGTTGTACAAAGACATTATTTAAGAAAAGTAAATAGTTTTTCCTTAAATAATGTCATTGTATAATAGCAATAACTGACCCCATGGTTGTGGTATATTAAAATTTATCTATGGTTGGATTTATTTACCATGGGTAAATCTTAATATACAACACCAACATCGTCAGTTATTGCTTAAGTAAAATATATACACTTATACTAATGTATCAGTAATGAGTAATTAATATTCAATTCTGACTTCTTTTTTAAATGAAAATGTTTGTTTGCCCTTAGCTCAGTTTTGCTAAGCACATGCTAAGCCAAGCTAAGTAATGTTTAAACAGGACCTGTCTGAGCAATACTTTGCAGTGCTCAGCTCTTCTTAGCTTGTTTGAGCATTGCTAAGAAGTCATATTCTAAGCAGTATTCAGCTCAGCTAAGCGGATTTGCACACTGCTAAGCACTGCTCAGCATTTGCCACCTTAAGCACTGCTCAACTCAGCTTAGCGGACTGCTCAGCTTTGCTCAACATTTTTGAAAATGGTCCAATGATGGTAAAGGGTTGGAATATGGCCTTATTTAAACAACACAGGTAGGAATACTGGCAGAAACATGATGAAGTTAAAGCTACCAACATAAAAATTTCAACAAAACGCATATTAAAGGTCATGATGCTAAATTCTAGGAGCCTAAATATGAAACTGCACTCATTGCAAGCATTCTTAACCCTGGGAAATGCTGACATCTGCACAGTCACAGAAACCTGGTTCAAAGCTGCAGAGAGCACCCCAGCCATACCTGGTTACTCATCCTATCATACATTCAGACCCCGAACTGTGGGTTGTAAAGCCAAAGGAGGAGGAGTTTCAATATATATTAAAGACATACACTACTCCAGGCTGGTCAAACTGTATGATGCACAGGAGACACTCCAGGTGATAAGACCCCTATACAAATCATAGCTAGCTACTGACCCCCAAATGTGACCCAAGATGCCAAACTGCCTATCAAGACCTATTTGAATCTATCAAGATTCAACCCTTTACCCTGATCTTGGATGACTTTAACTACCCAGACATAGACTGGTAAAACTACTCATGTCAGTACACAAATGCGCTGAGATTCCTCAATTTTGTAAATGCAAATGCTTTGGAAAAGCTAGTCGATACTCCCACAAGAGGTGATAATATCTTGGACTTGATATTAACCAACATGAGCGATTACTGCAATTTCCCTGTAGTATCATCCTCCCTTGTAAGATCAGACCATAAAGCGGTCATGTTCAAAGTCACCATCTCCGTGATCCCCCTTTAGCTAGGGTCAAACAAAAACACTTTTCCAAAGCTGATAACAGCCACCTGAGGGATGGTATAAACAGCTTTATGGCCCCTCCCCTCTCTAGGAAATGGCACCAGTATCCAAAACTATACCAAATTACAATACAAACATTTATATAGATGCATAGAATCAGGAATACCTGACAGGACTAAATCATCCTGTGCAAAGAAGAGTAAACCTGTCTGGTGCATATCTTCAATAAATAAACTCTATAAGAAAAGAAAAAATGCTGTCCAGGATCAAGAAGGAGCAGGTGCCCAATTGGAAGCAAGCTTTCCTTAGCCTAAACAAGCAAATACGAGCACTAGTGAAATCCTCCAAAGCAAACTTCGAGTCCAAATTGACCACATCTACTAGAGACAATCATAAGGCCTTCTTCACACATGTCTGTAATCTCAAATGTTGTACTGGTGGTCAAGGACACCACATATACAAATGCTGCCGATATAGAAAATTTGCTGACTACCAGATTCAGTGAAAACTTCATCCCTTTGTGTCCCCATCAGTAAATCAGGACATTCCCAATACCTGCCCCTTTCCCCTTATATCTAGGGATCAGGTCATCACTGATCTCTCAAAGGCAAAAAAATACAGCCTCCATGGGACCTGATAACATCCCATTAGGCACCCTGTTCAACCAAAGACTGAGTACGGGCTTTGTCCCAGCTGAGTGGAGGACAGCCAATGTCATCCCTTTACACAAATGTGGAGTGTCCACTGATCTGGGAAACTATAGACCCATCAGCCAAACTAGCCTGATCTGCAAAGGCATGGAATTGATTATCATGGACCTCATTAGCAAGGACATTGAAAACCTCCAACCACTTGATCACACACAGTTTAGCTTCATCAAGGGGAGGTCATGTCTTTTAAATTTATTGACTTTTTTGAGACAGTCACCAAAGTCATGGATGAGGGGAAGGAAGTGCACACTGCCTACCCTGACCTGGCCAAAGCCTTTGACACTATTCCCCAGTCGGGCATAATAGATAAACTTTCTCAACTAGGCATCAGTCTGTATGCTACCAGATGGGTAGCTAACTGGTTCACTGAAGGATCCCACCTAGTCCAAATAGGGGACGCCACTTCAAGCAGGAGACCCATATCGAGTGGCGTACCCCAGGGTTTGGTCCTGGGGTCCCTGTTATTTGGGATATACTTTTCTGAGGTGCAGGCTAAAACTAGTGGGCTATGGCTGACCAAGTTTGCAGATGACTGCAAGCTGGGAGCTGTCATCAATTCTCCTAGTGACATGGACATCCTCCAAGAGGGTCTCACCCAAACAAATGACTGGTGCCAGAACCATGGCCTCAAGCTGAATACAAAAAATGCATCATCATCCCCTTTGGGGAGAGTGATGTCCCCACAAATTATCACATTAATAACAATGTCCTAAGGACGCAGTCAGTTGTAAGGGATTTGGGCACTCAGATTGATAGCAACCTGACTTTTGACCACCATGTTGCTTCCATTGTACAGAAAGCTTTCTGCATGGCCCACCTTATAAGTAAGGGTGTCTCATCCAGGGACAAGGAGGTCATAACATCCCTGTATTCTTCCCTTATAAGGCCCATTACTGAGTACAATGTCCCATTTGGCATGTACCTCACAAAGCACGTGCAGCAGCTTGAGAGACCACAGAGGCTCCTCACCAAGAGAATCCAGGGCCTCAAAAATCTACCATACACAGATAGGTTAAAAGCCCTATCCCTCTACTCTGTTTTATACAGACTCCTCAGAGGTGATCTCCATCTGGCATACAAAGTAATCTCGGACCCCGCCATGATGGGACTGCTGCATATCTGCCAGTCAAACTTCACTCGAGTAACACACACACGGGGCCTCAATCTAGTTTGTGACATCAATAGGACTTGCTGGCAGGACAGATCTGCTTCTCAGAGACTCCCCCTTCTATGGAATAGACTCCCTCTCAACATCAAGCAGAGTACCTCTTTACCCCTTTTTAAGTGCAACCTGGATAACTGGATGGAGGCATTGGGTGCTGATTTGTCTATACATGGGCTAGGCTTATAAGGGCCTCAGGGCCAATAGCCCAGTAAGTTTCTATGATCCTTATGAACCTGTTAGAGTTTGATCCCTGTAGGAAGTATGGCAGGAGCAGGAGAGTGAGTAAGCGAGCCTGAGTGCAGTGCTGGGGCATCCTTGAGTCCAGAGTCATGGCTGGACTCCTTGTGAAAAACCATGATGACAAACTGCTGCAGTGCTAATACTAGGGTTCAGAATACAAGTCTGAGGCCTGGGGCCATCTGGCATGTCAGCTCATCAGTGACACTGGCATCCCCCTAACTGGTGAGGAGGTCCGTCATCATTATGACAACGTGAGATGAAGGAAGGGGCAGTCTTAGCCCAGAGGATCCAAGATGCTTGGACTCAGAATGCCCCAGAAGTTTGTAAGTATATCTACTGGTAATATATCAAATTATAGTATGAATATCTGATAGACAAGTATACATAATGGTGTGTTTTCTCCCCACAGCTGCAGAGGAGAGGGCTCGTAACATGGAGGCCCACGCAGGAAGACTAGTATGAGACTGTAATAGGTGGAGACTGCAAATATATGATGTGCAAATGTGTATGGGTTGAGTATGTAACCCAGCAGTTTGCTATGGTATGTACAGATCACACATAATCACATCCACTAGGGGCTAAATGTCTACACCTACATGCAAAGTATTAATACATAGTTCACTTACTATCCATCACACATGACACTGTGACAGTTCACTTATTTTACAAGGTCAAAATGTGTGACCAAGTTAGTTGTAGGCAGAAATCAGTCAAGCAGTAGACAGCAGTGCCCCAGTAGGTCGGTGTGATGAGCTATACATATATCTGTTAAATTCTGCACACATAGACAACGGTTTGGATCCAGGGAAGTGGGAATAAGCACTACTAAGCAAAGCTAAGGGAGCTAAGCATCTCTTGGCACCACTTTGCATCATGCAAAACCGAGCAAATCTGCTTAAAACTGCTTTAATCACTCTATCTCATTCAGCCACTGTTCTGCCCAGTAACAAAATAACCAGCCCTATCAGGTCGCAAGCCCAGAACCCTGTTCACTAGAGGCACAGCACTGTACCACTGCATCAAATCTGCTGTGAGAATGACTCATGCTTTTGTAAATATATCATACATTACAGGCATTTAACATTAGGGAAAAAAAGTCATTACTGGCTGGTTTTGAATCCTGGCCCCTATACACTAGAGTCAGAGCAACACACCACTATGTCAAATCAGCTGAGAGAATTACTAATGCTTTTCTAAATATATCATGCATTACATTATAGTCATTTAACATTAGGGGGAAAAGCATCATCACTGGTTGGACTTGAACCCAGGACCCTGTGTATTAGAGTCAGAGCAATGCACCACTATGGAAAATCAACTGTAAGAATTGCTAATGTTTTTGTAAATATATCCTGCATTACAGTTATTTAACATTAGGGGAAAAAGTCATCACTGCCAGGTCTTGAAAGCAAGACATTATGCAGTAGAGGCAGAGCAATGTACCATGACACCAAATCTGTTGTCAGAACTGCTGATTCTTTTGTAAATATATCATGCATTACAGTCATTAAACATTGGGGAAAAAAATCATAACTGGCAAGTCTTGAACTCAGGACACTCGACACTAGAGTCAAAGCAGAACACCATACACCGAATTAGCTGAATGTGCTAGCACTGATTTTGTGAACATATTATGCATAACAGTCATGTAACATTAGAGAACAAAGACAACGCTATTATGTTTTGAACCACAATCACAGCAACACAACACTATGCCAATTCAGCTCTGGGGAGTTAATGATACATTTGTAAATATATCTTGCACTAAGCGGATTTAACTTTAGTGAAAAAAATACATCAGTGACAAATTTTAAACCCAGACCCATGTAAACTACAGTCAGATCAACATACCAGTAAGCCAACCAACCTGTGGAGTACAGCAACTGGTTTTACTAACATATCCTGATTGCCAGTCATGCACTACTCCTGTATATACTGGCCCAAATCACAGTGTACTTGGGTCTCTGATGCAGACAAAGAACCAGTACACAGACAAATAAATGCATCTGGATGTATGGGAGGCCTACAATATCTGGTAGAGCTGACAACTGCACAGACTGTTGCTGAATATCTACAGTTGTGCCCCCTATTCATGGCAGGGTCCTCATAAAACCTACTCTGTGTGCACACATACTGGCAAGGCAGTGCAGATTGGGGATACAAAAGCATGACAGACAGCTCAGTGTCACACATCATACCCATCAGAACACACATGTCCACTCTAATCCTGTGTCACACACTGTATGTATGCACATATGTCTTACAAATTCACCTTAGGTTCATAGGTTCATAGGTTGGTACTAGGCTATCAGCCCTAGGGCCTATACAAGCCTAGCCATAACAATTCCCTGGCTATTTCTTCCCACATTATTTACTTTCCTGGACCCCTGTCTAGCAGGGTGACTGACGTGATCCCTGGGGTGAACTTCCTTTCTCCCATCCAAACGTCAAGGTTCCTCTTGAAGAGGTCCAAAGAGGCACTCTGCTTGACATGTATGGGCAATCTATTCCAGAGTCTGGGGAGTCTCTGGGTCAGGAACCTATCCCTCCAGCATGTTCTGTTTATTGTGATGACAAGGTTTAGATCCCTGGAGCGTGTAGCTCTGAGGGATTGGGATTTCTTTAAGTGTAGCATGTCCAACAGCTCTGGGTTTGACATGGCCTTGTATGTTAAGCAGAGAACGCCTCTGAGTAGGCGATATGCGACAGAGTATAGCTGGAGGTTTTTAAGGCGGTCAGTGTAGGGCATCTGCTTTAGGCCTGTGATTCTTTTAGTGAGGTATTTCTGAGGCCTTTCCAGTTGTTGCAGATGTCTTGAGAGGTACATACCAAATGGGCGTTGTATTCTATAATGGGTCTAATGAGGGATGAGTACAGTGGGACAATGACCTCCTTTTTTTGGATGAAAAGCCCTTCGTGATGAGGTGTGCCACATAGAAGGATTTCCTGACTGTTGTGGCGATGTGGTTATCGAAGGTGAGACCACTGTCCACCTGTGTCCCTAAGTCTCTTATCACACTTTCTGTGTTTAGTGTACTGCCACCTATATGGTAATTCATGGATACATGTTTTTTTCCCAAAGGGAATAACAATACATTTCTTGGCATTGAGCTTGAGCCCATGGCTCTGGTACCAAGCATCTGTTTCTGTAAGGCCCTTTTGTAGAGTATCCACATCATTTGGGGATTCAATAATGGCTCCCAGTTTGCAGTCATCTGCAAACTTTGTTAGCCAGAGTCCCTTAGTGTTGACCTGTACTTCAGAGAAGTAGATGCCAAACAAGAGCGGCCCCAGGACTGAACCCTGAGGTACTCCACTTGTCACTTGTCTGGAGCTGGATTTGGAGTCGGCTACTTTTACAGTGTGGGTTCTATCAGTAAGCCATTTAGCAACCCATTGGGTGACATAGGGATTAATACCCAACTTAGTAAGTTTATCTATGATTCCAGAGTGGGGATGGTGTCAAAGGCCTTGGCAAGGTCTAGATAGGCTGTGTGGACCACCTTACCCTTGTCCATGGCTCTGGAGACTGATTCAAAGAAGTCAATCAGGTTCAGGAGACAAGATCGGCCCTTCACAAACCCAAACTGGGTGGGGTCCAGTGTTTGAAGGTTGCCAATGTCTTTGTTTATAAGTTCCATGATAATCGCTCCATGGCCTTGCAGATAAGGCTTGTCAGACTGATGGGACGGTAGTTTCCGGGATCCAAGGTGGATCCCCTTGTGGATTGGGATAACTGTAGCTCTGCGCCACTCAGTGGGCACGAAACCTGAGGTGAGGCTATGATTAAACATGACACTTAGGTGAGGTGCCAGTTCATATTGTAGTTCATGTAGTACACAGCCGGGATGTCATCTGGTCCCATGGATGCTGTATTCTTGGCTTTAGAGAGTGCGTTTTGTACCTGTGTGGCCGTTATTACTGGAATTTGGCAATCTTCCGGTATTGAGATCGGCCGTTTAGGGGTGAGTGGGGGTGAAGTTGGCACTGAATCGATCTGCCAGGATATTGGCAATATCCTTTGGATCAGTATATTTATTGCCATTCTGTTTTAGCTCAGAGCAGATCTGAGCATTGCCATTTAGATTCTTGACATAGTTATAGAATGCTTTGTGGTTGTCTTTGGAATCTTTGGCAATTTTATTTTCATAACTAGCTTTGGAGGATTTTATGAGGCATCTCAGTTTCTTACTAAGGCTAGTAAGGGAGTTTTTTGCATCCTGGGATTTTCCTCTTTTCTGCAAAAGTTTCTTCCTTTTGTTGTAAAGTTTGTTTATGGCAGGGGACCACCAGATTGGCTTCCTTTTTTTGGATGGGAGCATTTTGGTTCTATTTGGGATGGCACGATTCATGCATGAGTGGATGTGCTCGTACAGTGCCTTAGTGTAGGATTCAGCAGTTGAACTTTCAGTTCCCGTCTGCATGGGTGTCATGAAGTTTGTCACTTCTGACTTGAGTAGCATGAAGTTGGCTTTGGAGAAGTTTTTTATGGTGGTTTCTTTACTGGGGGGTGGGGGTGGGATGTGGATGTTAAGGGTGATTAGCTTATGGTCAGACCTGACTAATGAGGGGGTGACCACAGGTATGGAGCATTGATTTGCCATGTTGGTAATGACCAGGTCTAGGATATTGGAGCCCCTGGTGGGACTATGGATTAGTTGATCCAGGGCATTGGAATTTATGAATTCCAAGAACCGTTGTGCAAAGGTGTTGGGACATGAGTAGATGTTCTTCATTCCACATTGCTGCAGTCCTAACTATTGGGTAGTCCGCTGTCCAGTCGGCCCGAATACCAAAGTATATGGCTGACGTCGGTCAGGGCGCATTAGACTGACGTCAGTACGTCAGGGTACTAATGCGCATGACCGACGTCATATCCTCAGTCTTTTTTGCCGCATGGTCCGATGCAGAAGCAATTTTGCGAGTGCAGGTTGGCGTTCTGAAAGTTTCTGAAGTCAGAGTTTCAGACCGAATCAAAGTTGGCTAAGTACCCGTTGGGAATATTTTGGTTTTTTCTTGCCTCAGTATTTAACCGGATGTCAGAAAAAGTGAATAACTGTATTTCTTGTGGGAAACAGATACCTCATAGGGATTACCATACTTTGTGTATACCTTGTTTAGGGCCTGAGCACGGCGTTGTTGGATGCCGCTCTTGTGCTAGATTTAACAAACGCACTATTAAAGAAGGTTAGACTGTGCCAGGTTAGTGTTTGGGAAGCGTTGTAATTATAAAATGCCGTCGGATGCTCCGGCGCGGCTTCGACTAAAAAGCAAAGATAAAGCAGCAAAGCCTAGGGTGGAGGAACCGACAGTCCCAGGCGTCGGTTCTTTGGAAGGCTCAGTGGAGCGGAGGTTTTGCCAGGTGTCTCTTTGGAGTCTCAGGGAGAGACTTTACTGTTACAGGATGTATCCTCTCAGGAAGTAGGCCAGGCTGAGGGGCTTCTCAGGTGGCTGTTCTTCCCTCTCTTCCTAAGGTGGTTAGAGCCTCCCCTTCAGTTTCCAAGGCTTCTTTGAGGGGCAGGCCAAGTTTAGCTTCTGTGGGGTTTCTCCTAGTGCTTCAGGATCTTTGCCTAAGAAACATATGCTTAAAATGGCAGAGGATTTGATTACTATGATTAGGGGTTCTATGCCCCTCCTGATAAGAGGCCTAGGGTGGAACCTGAGTTTGAGAGTTTTGAGCAATGCTCGGAGGCTTCGGAGTCTTGACTGAGGACTTGCAGGAGTTCCCTCCTTATTCTGATTCTGATGTGGATGATTCTACTCCTTCTGCTTCTCCTCCTGAGGATTTTTCATTTTCAGAGACTCTGCATTCCATGAGGGAGCATTTTAAATGGGAAGGTCAAGATTTCTCTGATTCCAGGAAAAGGCTTAGGGAATTCTTGTTTTACCCCAGCATAGGCCTTTAGCTATACCTCCTGTTTTGAATGTGGTGGAAGATGTGTTTGCAGAGGCTTCCCTGAATCCTGATTCTTTGCCTCCTGCCCCAGTTAAACTGGATAGGTATTATAGGGTGCCTGAAGCTCATAAGTATCTTTTTAAGAGTCCTAGGGCAGACCCAGAAACTGTCTCTCAGGGGCCTAAAGGTGTGAAGGCCTCAGTTGTCAAAAATCCTGTCCCTCCTGATAAAGAGGCAAGGGCTTTGGATAGATGGGGAAAGAAAGTGTATACTTCTTCCACTTTAGCCATGAGGGCATTGAATTGTCAGTTTCACATGTTAAAATATCAGAATTATCTTCTTTCACAGCTGAAATCTAAGGTGGATGCTCTGGCTGAAGGTATTGAGTGTAAAGAGTTGCAGGATTTAGTTCATGTGTCTGAACAGGTGGGTAAACATTCCTTGCAGTGTGGTTTTGATGCTGTGCAGGCCTCCTCCAGGGTGGCTGCCACTGGTTCTGTTCTTCGTAGGCATGCCTGGCTGAGAGATCAGAATTTAGCTGAGCATGTTAAGACAAGGATTTTGGATGCTCCTTTACAGTCTGATGTGTTGTTTGGTTCGCCTGTGGAAGCAGTTTTGAAGAAAATGGAGGACAAGGCTAAGTCTATGCAAACTGTTAAAGATTTTTTGCAGGTGCAGCCTCCGAAGTTTAGTAGAAATTGGCCTACTAAGGGATGGACTTATCCTGCTTATGATTCCCAGTCTAGGGGTAGGTCTAGACGTGGTAGGGGCAGAGCTCAGGGTTCTTTTAGGCCTAGGACAGGGAGTTCCCCTGCTCAGACTTCTGGTGAGGGCAGGGGTCAGTCCTTTCGTAAGCAGACCCAATGACCTGCCTTTTCCGCTGCCAGTACGTTCTCGCCTGGCAGCACCTTTGGGAGGAAGGCTGTCTCTTTTCAAAGAAAATTGGGATTTAATTACCCAAGACAGATGGGTTCTGGATATTATTCACCACGGTTACAGGTTTTATTTCCATACTTTGCCTCCTTTCAAAGGCATGCCAGACATTCCTCCTCTTCAAAGAACAGAGGCTCACAAGCAAATTTCTCTGTTGCTCCAAATAGGGGCCATTCAGTCAGTTCCTGTGCCGGAAAGGGGCCTAGGATTTTATTCTTGCCTGTTCCTAGTACCAAAGAAGGGGAACACGTGGAGACCAATTCTGGATTTATCTATCCTCAACACTTATCTGGACATTCCCAAGTTCAAAATGTTGACGTTACAACAGCTTTTACCTCTGCTGGGCAAAGATCACTGGATGGTAACTTTAGATCTCAAGGAAGCTTACCTTCATGTGCCAATAAGACTAAGTTGCAGGAAGTATCTGCGTTTTCGAGCTGGAAATTCTCATTATCAGTTCTCTGCATTGCCCTTTGGCTTATCTACTGCCCAGAGTATTCACAAAGGTTCTGGCTCCAGTGATAGCTTACTTCAGGCTAAAAGGAATCCAAATCTATCCTTACTTGGACGACTGCCTGATTCTGGCTCAACAAAAGAAGATCTTCTACAGCATCTGGAATATGTCATAGCAGTGCTAAGATGCCTAGGGTATTCTGTGAACGAAATAAAGTCCAGTCTAGTACCCTCTCAAGACATGTGCTTTCTGGGTGTGAGACTGAATACAGCAGCCCAGATGGCCTTTTTAACCCCGGACAAACAAAAGAATCTTTCCAGTTACTTCCATCATCTATCTCTTCAGTCCGGGCTGACTGCAAGGACAGTCCTTCAAGCCTTAGGGTTCATGGCATCTTGTATTCTGGTGCTTCCCAATGCCAAACTGCATATGAGGAAGCTACAATGGTATCTCAAAAATCTGTGGACACAACACTGCCAGGATTTGGACACTGTCATTCAAATAATACCTTGCATTCAAAAGGAATTTTTGTGGTGGGCTCAGGAATGTCACCTAAACAAGGGACTCTGTGTGACCCGGCCAAAGTCAGATTCTAACGACAGATGCCTCAGATATTGCTTGGGGAGCTCATCTAAATGGAAAGTGGATACAAGACAAGTGGCCTGCCAGACTACAGCATCTACATATCAACATGAAAGAGATGTTAGCAGTTCAGTTTGCATTAATTGCTTTCAAGGAGTTACTTCTTCCAGGGCAGGTGTTGATTCTAACAGACAACACAACTGTCATGTGGTACATCAACAAACAAGGGGAACACATTCTTACCCATTGTGCAGACAAGCAATGATTTTATGGGAGACTGCGCTCAGTCTGCAACTAACTCTTCAGGCAAGGTTTCTGCCGGGAGCACAGAACTCCTTAGCAGATGTCTTAAGCAGACAAATCATGGATCCCCACGAGTGGAAACTGGATCTTCATGTATTTCAAAATTGACAGTGTCATGGGGAACTCCAGACATAGATCTGTTCGCTTCTCCACTAAACCACCAGCTGCCAAAGTTTTGCACGAAGGGATTTCATCACACAGCTTGGAAAGTGGATGCTCTTTCTTTCAGTTGGAAAAATCTTCATGTGTATGCCTTTCCACCTCTGCCTCTTCTTCCAAAGGTGCTTCTAAAGGTCAGACAAGACAAGCCATGGATGATTTTAATAGCTCCAGATTGGCCTCGGCAGCACTGGTACCCATTACTGAGGAGTCTGGTAAGGAAGCCTCCATGGCCTTTACCCTTGATTCCACACCTGTTGTCTCAGAGGGACGGTCATCTGCTCAATGTCAAGCTTCACTCTCTACATCTAACAGCCTGGCATATTCTGTTTTGAAAGACAGCAGGTCTCAGCTTCCTCAACAAGTTTTAAATGTGATTATGGAAGCCAGAAGACCTAGTACAAGGAAAGTGTACGCAGAAAAATGGAAGAGATTTTTGTTTTGGAGTGCAGCAAACAATTTGGAGATTACTGAGCCAAATTTGAGTGTGGCTCTTCAATATCTTACTGAGTTACTGGACAAAGGTTTGTCTTTCTCTTCCATTAAGATTCATGCTGCAGCAATTTCAGCTCACTATGATTGTGACCCACCATTGTTTTCGCATCCTTTGTTCAAGCAATTTCTTAGAGGGCAAAGAATATAAGACCCCCACGTGAGCTCCTACTCCTGCTTGGGATCTCAATTTTGTGTTGGAGAAACTTACTCTACAACCTTTTGAGCCTGCCGCTACTGCTGAATTGAAATACTTGTCATGGAAGACTGCTTTTTTGTTGGCCATTACTTCTGCAAGAAGGGTTTCTGAGTTGCAGGCGCTTATGGCAGTGGAGCCTTTTTTGATTTTTCATAAGGATAGGGTGTCTTTACGTACTAATCCTTCCTTTATGCCTAAGGTGGTTTCTAGTGTGGCTTTAAACCAAACTATTCATTTGCCTACCTTTTATGCAGATCCCCAAAATAAAGGGGAAAAGATTTTGCACACTTTAGATGTACACAGGCTATTGCGTTATTATTTGAGCAGGACTAAGGATTTTAGGCAGTCTCAGCAGTTGTTTGTTTCTTTTGCTTTGAGTTCAAAGGGCAAGCCTGTGTCAAAACAAACTATTTCTAGGTGGATTGGGTGTTGCATTACTTTTTGTTATTCCCATCATGGCAAGGAGATTCCAGCTGGGATTAGGCCTCATTCCACTAGGGCTACTGCCACTTCCACAGCATTTCTAAGGGGTGGCAACTAAGGATATTTTGGAGGCAGCTACTTGGAGTTCAGTGCATACTTTCTCTAAGCATTATCACCTTCCTCTCTACTCTAAGTCTAGGGCTGGTTTTGCCACAGCTATTTTGCAAGGCATGTTGTCAGTTCCTGCTTCCTTATGATTTGCCAGCCTCCCTTACCTCTGCTTTGGGATTCTACCCAATAGTTAGGACTGCAGCAATGTGGAATGAAGAACATAGTACAGTTTTGTACCTACCATAAATGTAGATGTTCGAGGATCCACATTGCTGCAGTCCAATTTACCCTCCCTCCTTCCCCTCTGTGTTTAGGGGTGGTTGTGTAGGTGAGGTTATATTCTGCTGATTGTGTATATATTGTATATATATTTTTTGGTGCAGGTATTTTGGGAGTTTTTGGTTTTTGGCCTTATCTTTTCAGGGTCTTCTGACATCTGGGGCAAGAAAAGACTGAGGATATGACGTCGGTCATGCGCATTAGTACCCTGACGTACTGACGTCAGTCTAATGCGCCCTGACCGACGTCAGCCATATACTTTGGTATTCGGGCCGACTGGACAGCGGACTACCCAATAGTTAGGACTGCAGCAATGTGGATCCTCGAACATCTACATTTATGGTAGGTACAAAACTGTACTTTTTCCCAGTTAATGGCAGGGTAGTTAAAATCACCCAGTATTAGGGTGTTTGGTTCTATCTTAATATTTTCCAGTATGTTTAAAAAGGTGTAGTGAGAATCTTGGGGTATGGTGGGGGATCTGTAGCAATCTACAATTTGGATTGCAGTCTTACCTAGTGTTAGTTGCACTTGGAGAATTTCAGACACATTGTGTTGGCCAACTAGCCTGGTGGTGTGAATATCCTTGGTGAATATTGACACTCCTCCACCTTTAGTGTTTCGGTCCTGGTTTGGTGGCCGAAAAGTGTGGTAAGAGTTGTAGCCTGGTATTGCAGGGGTGCTCTCTGGAGCCTTGAACCAGGTCTCAGTTACTGCACAGATATCGATGTTCTCCATTTTTAGGAGTGCCTTGAGAGAGTGCATTTTGAGGTTTAGACTTCTAGCATTGAGTAGCATTACCTTCAGATTTTGCTTGCTTGTACCTGTTATGGTGGTGGTTTTGTCCTTTGAAGTTTGCCTAAAAAAGGCACTATAGGGGTGGCAAGAGCCTTAGCCAGTAACCTGAATCCCAGGGGCGACAGGTGCAGACCATCTCTGGACCTGCTATATGAATGGCTTAGTAGCGCAATCTGTTACAGTTATAGCATCTGTCATAGCTAGAAACTCACAGGCCTGGCCCACAGCCCAGTGTGTGGCAGACCCCGGGAACTACCACCCCATTAGCCTGATGAGCCTGGTCTGCAAGGCCATGGAACGTATCATCATGGAACTCATAAACAAAGACATTGGAAATCTCCAGTCTCTGGACCCCACACAGTTCGGGTTTGTAAAAGGCAGATCATGTCTCCTAAACCTGAGAGACTTCATTGAAGTAGTCACCAAAGCCATAGATGAGGGTAAGGTAGTTCACACAGCCTATCTAGATCTCGCCAAGGCATTCAACACCACCACCACTTTGGAATTATATATAAACTCACTAAACTAGGTATAAATCTCTATGTCACAAGATGAGTTGCCAGCTGGCTTACTGACAGAACCCACACTGTGAAAGTAGCAGACTCCAAATCAGACTTCAGACCAGTGACAAGTGGAGTACCACAGGATTCAGTCCTGGGTCCTCTCCTGTTTGGTATCTACTTCTCTGAAGTACAGGCTAACACAGAAGGTCTTTGGCTAACTAAATTCACAGATGACTGCAAACTAGGAGCCATAATCAAAACTCCTAATGATGTGGACATCCTACAAAAGGGCCTCACTGAGACAGATGCCTGGTGTCAAAGCCATGGTCTCAAGCTCAGTGCCAAAAAGTGCATTGTCATCCCCTTTGGTAAAAACTCTGTACCCATGAACTACCACATAGGTGGTAGTCTACTTAACACCGAAAGTGTGATAAGAGACCTTGGGACACAGGCGGACAGTAGTCTCTCCTTTGATAATCACATTGCCACAGTGGTCAGGAAATCCTTCTACGTGGCACACCACATCACAAAAGGTTTCTCATCCAGAAAAAAAGAGGTCATTGTTCCCCTCTACTCATCACTCATTAGACCCATTATAGAGTACAATGCCCCTTTTGGTATGTACCTCACAAGACATCTACAACAACTGGAAAGGCCACAAAAATACCTCACAAAGAGGATTACTGGCCTCAAACAGATGCCTTACGCAGACCTTCTCAAAAAACTCCAGCTTTACTCCGTCGCATATTGCCTATGCAGTGGCAATCTCTCTGCCTAACTTACAAAGCTATGTCAAACCCAGAGCTGTTGGACATGCTCCACTTAAAGAAATCCCAATCCCTCTGAGCTACACGCCCTAGGGACCTAAACCTTGTCACAACAATAAACAAAACATGCTAGAGGGATAGATTCCTGTCCCAGAGACTTCCAATACTCTGTAACAGACTACCTATCTATATCAAACAGGGCTCCTCATTAGCACTCTTCAAGAAAAATCTTGATGATTGGATGGGTAATAGGAAATTCACCCCAGGGATCACTTCTGTGGTTCTGCTTGACAGGGGCACAGGAAAATAATGTTCTTGGGTGGTGAAAGCCATGGTACCATTTTGGCTAGGCTTGTATAGGCACTAGGGCCAATAGCCTAGTACCTACCTATGAACCTATGAACAACTACATGCATTTCAATACAACATAGGAATAATGGAGCCCTGCCATGTCCGGCAAAACTGGTTGCTCCTACTGCAGTAACTGCCCCCACAGTAGCACATTAAAGCCCTGCAGGGCAGGACACATTTCACAATTATGAATATGCATACTAAATGTTGCCTAACATTCTGTGGATAACATTCTGTGGATGGCATTATTATGTAACATGCACCACAGGCACATGCCTCACCTGGGCTGTTGTGAATATCCTCAAACAGGCCATGCTATGACACAACAGCTGACATGACACCCTCACTGACAGTAACAGCTTGCTCTCCCCCAATGTCTTCACAACCCCTTTTGACTCCTGGCCAGGATGCAGCAGCTTTGGCCTGCTACACATGCAGCAATATGTCCAACTACCTGCTACTGACCTAACACTGCTCCCAAAAACCTAGAGCAGGGCATCCACACAACAGCCAAACATAAAGAGTTGGGAGGGAATGTTGAGGTTTTAAGGGACATACCTCAGTCTGTCCCTACAAGCATAGACAGCTGATAGACCAACATCAATTGTAGCAGCATGTACAGTCAGATAGAAAAGGATCTATGACACTCACATCTGCCTGTCTCCTTACTCACCCCAACACACATTTACACAGTACACTGCTACAGAATCTGAAAGTCTGTTAACAACAGCCAGACATACATACCTCTCAGCTGTACAGATTTCCACAGAATGTCCAGGTTGTTGCCTCATAGTTTTGGACTGTTCCACATAACATTTGTGGTTTTCTACCAAATCACTAGGATGATATGAGGAATGATGTCACTAAATTATGATATACATTTGAGTTTCAGACTTCAAATCCCTCAGAAAATGTATGCCAAAACAAACCCTGTTACTCTGACACATTTCTAAGTTTATAAGAGCAATATTTAAAATCTCTCCCTAGTTATGACCCTTTGTCCCCCCATTTTGTTGTGCTTTGTCCAGATTTCTTGTGCTAAGAGTTTGAGAGGTATGCAGACATAGCATGCAAACCTGTGAACATAATGCATCAATCCAAACAGTGGACAGTATTTCCACCTACCCTCTGTGATGCTGTAGCTCCCACACCTCAATAATGTCCTCAGAGTCCGGGAAAAGGAGCAAGGCCCACATGAAGTCCTTAATTATAGCACTGTGTTGCCATGCCATTGGCTAATGGAAAGGCAACACAGCTGTTCTGGATGCAATTAGCAAGTGGGAGACACAGACTGTTGCACAGGCCATCACCTATTCATGAGCCTTACCTACAAAAGGCAAGCTGCTGCCTATGCTAAACAGGTCTGACACTTTCTTCCTGAAGACAGGCTGTGATTCATTAAAACACCACTTGTGGATTTCACCTGACAAAGGAGTACAGCATTGTATCAAGTATGTCATACAATTAAGCATGTAATGGAATGCAGATGGGGAGATGCAGTCATGTGAAATAGGATTTTAAACAGTAGGTCTCAACAACACTTCCTGGACTGATATGTTCCTGTTAGTCTGATGTGCAGCACCTGTGACCATCCCTGATGGCTCTGTTTGCCGTGATATAGATCACAGCTCTGTCCCCTAAGTCACCCCAGCAAGGGTCAGCTCATGCATCTATATCATATTATCGTACGATGAAATAACATTTGCTATTTACATCGTACCGATAATATCGAAACAACAAAACATCGAACAAATGTAACAGCAAATTTTTTCCCAGGGAAAAAAATTCGCTGCTCCATAAAAAAAAAAAAAAAAAAAAAAAAAAAACTTAAACACAAATTTAAGTAGGGGGCTAAACCCCCACACCCCCCTACTTAAATATACCAACTCCGAGATCGCACCATAGTGGAGGAAATGGCAAAGTCCTGAAGATGACCCACCAAATTTTTTCCTGGGAAAAAATTCGATGTTCCATGACATCACTATTTTGCCATTTCGACAGTATCGAATCGACTAAATAGCATTCACTATTTAGTCCATTCAAAAGCGTCATATAGACCCTCAGCTCACATATGACTACTACTGGATTGTCTGTTGTATAGTACGGACTGTGACACTGCCAGCCCAGCAAACTGGGATGTTGTAAATAATCATGTCATTTGTGAATATCAATATGATACATAGGCTTGTCTTACAAATGTAAGAGACATATATATATATATATATATATATATATATATATATATATATATATATATATATATATGTTATTTGGATATTAAACAACTGGTGCAGAAGTGTGTGTTGAACTATATGTTATGTACTGAGCTCATGCCTCTCAACTGTCCAGGGTTTTGCAGACTGACCACGTTTGCCTCATATATTTAGTCATGTACTCATACATTTGTGTTTTATCTGGCAAATCTCTGGCAAGTCATTAAAGATTGAGGTTATAAAATAATAGCACACATTTGAATGTCAGATGTCATATCCTTCAGAAAATTCATGCAAATGGAAAACCTTGTATTCCATCAACTAAGTGTGTAACAGCAATATTTATAAAGTGTCACTACTTTCTGGCCTTTGTCCCCCCTTTATTTGTGCCTTTGTCCAGATGTCTTGCTGTAAGAGGTTGAGAGGTATGACTGAGCTTCAGGAGTGAAACCACAGTGTACTGTACTGGCAAAGAACAGAAATGTATATAAACTATTACCTGTGCAAATGTATGTATTAATAGTAGAAGCTGGAAGCCTCAAACATAAATATATAAGTTGCAAATCTTCAAGTAAATAAACTGAACCTGTTTTACGAATGCGTTATCTCAGTATCAATGCAGCAAGCAGACATAAATGTCTACAGCTACAGGTTTTTATATTGTCTTGAAACATAAATAATTAATAGATTGAAAATGTAAAAGTGTTTAACTGTGTTATGGCTTTCAGTTCTACATAAACATCAGACAGATAAGGACTTCTGATGCAAAGATGTTAAAATGTATGTTAGTTGCTGTTAGCCTGGGAAGTTAAGGTAGGTGACACACACTGATGTAATCTGAGCTAACCCAGCATTAATGTTGATTACTTTCAGACCTGTCTCAGAGAAAGACCTTTGCATGCTTTATGTGTCTGTGTATCTGACAACATCCACTCATCTGCATTTGCCTTGGTAATAGTAAGGAACTAGGGAAATGTAAAGTCTTTTAAATATAGATGGGAATATAGTATATCTGTCTGATATTTGTGTGGTCGGCAGTTCCCTGACTATCAGGCATCTCTGCATTTAATGTTGAATTGAAGTCCTTTATTTAATGTTTGATCAATTCTATTTTGTATCTTATTCTAGTATTACATTTGTTTTATTTTACGTTTTCTGTTCTGTTGGAGTTTTAAGAGTTCACCCTACCACTCATGTTCTTAAATATGGTGGCTTTTGAGTTGCCCGCCCCACTATAAATCTCATTTTGGACAATCCTCTCATTCCCATCCCACCATCTTATTCTACTGAGTAGAGATAGATCATTTGGGAAGCCCCCCCCCCGGTTTCCCCAGACTTAAATTATTGTGTTTCACCCCTTTCCTCAACATAAAAAAAAATATATACTGTATTTGTGTTGCTTCCTACTTTATTAGTTTATTTTGCTTTTGCTGCTTTTTCTTACAAGTACTCAATTCCACTTATTCTGCTGCATTTATTACTGCTTGTTAGTAGCCTGATTAAGTTGTAACTGATATTCTAAGCCTTTTGGTTTAAGCACTTGGACTTCAGGCCAGTTATTTTATATTAAGGTTTGTGGTATGCACTCTTGTGGGAGGAGGGGGTAGATTCTGTCCTTCTGAGATGGGAATTGCTGGTTAAAGGCTTATTGTGCCTGCTTATTTGCACTGTTTCATTCTGAAATTGGTGCACCTTGTTTGCTGTAGCATAGACTAGATCAGACCCGCTGAATGCTGAATCTAGCTTTTTTTTTGCATAACTTGAGTACTAATCCAGGCCATCTTTTTTGAAGAGGGTTCCCCTGCACCCTAGTGGCAGGAGTGTGCAGTTAGAACATGTCTGATTGAACACCGCTGGAACAAAGCTCAGTTTTGAGCTTTTTTATTGGTTAATTTGTTTAAATCAGTTTGCTCTTGTTTGATACTTTATATTTAAGTGTGTATCTGTTCTCCTTTGTTAAATTGACCTAAACAGAGCTGAAATATCTTTAGCATAGTCTGGTTACAGGTTTTGCTGTATTCAGATCTGTTTGTGTGATTCCTGTGTTTCCTGCAATGCCATCTTGTGTTGGCCAGGGCCTGCCTGCACTTAATGGGAGTAAGTGAACTGGTTGGAACTGGTCTGGCATAGGGTGTTGAGCTAAGAGCTTAGGAACAAGGGTTGGTTGGTCAGTTCCAGTGTCTCTATTTTACCTTTGTTTTTGTGGTATTTAAAACCGTTATCTGTGTGGGTTTGTGCTTATTTGCCTGTTGTTCACCGCTGCTGTGCTGTTTTAACCCATTGTGAAGTATCTCAGTTGCATTCTTTCCCTTACCACCACTCCTGTGTGAGTGAGGCTCTCACCTGCAGCTACTGTATTAACTTTATCTAGCCATACTCACACATATAGGTACTCTTCTCAGATAGTAAGCACTCTACTATCCCTGACCTCTGTTCCAAGGATTCTGATAACCATGGACGGACAATGTGAGACAGTGTAGCAACTGCCTTATGTACATAGACAACCCTCTACTATGACCACCTAGGAACACAATATGTGAGAGATACAATCACATTAAAAACCTAGGATCCTTGCTCTCTCAGTAAAAAGCCAGTACATGATTGACAGACCATGATGCTTTGCCACAGATGGCCTTCATCTGTCTACCCTAGGCTTTAGGCTTCTGGCAAAGGGTCCTGCCTCCCCCATGTTCCTTTTTTAGGCAAAGTCATGACCACAATATTACCAACATGAATAATTCATATAAACAAAATTAAAGGTCATGCTGCTAAATGCTTGGAGTTTTAGCATGAAACTGCACTCATTGCAAACATTCATTGCCCTGGAGGATTCTGACATTTGTGCAGTCACTGGAACCTGGTTTAAAGCTGTGGACAGCACTCCAGCCTTACCAGGTTATTCATCTTACCATACTTTCAGACACCAAATGGAGGGCTACAAAGCCAAAGGAGGTGGGGTTTCAATATTTATCGAAGACAAACACACCTCCAGGCTGATCAAGCAGTATGACACACAGGAAAAACTGCAAGTGCAGTTAATTGTTGACAAAACGCATATTCAAATCATAGCTAGCTACAGACCCCCCAACCATGACTCAGAATCCCCACTCCACATATCTGGACTTATTTCAGTCCATCAGGATTCAACCATCTACCTTGATCCTGAGTGACCTTAATTACCCAACCATAGAGTGCAAGACCTATTCTAGCCCAAACATGAATGGCCAGAGATTCCACAACTTCATCAATGGCAATGCATTGTATCAGCTGGTCAACACCCCTATGAGAGATGAAAATGTCCTGTACCTGGTCCTAACCAACATGAGTAGCCACTGTAGCAGTCCTACAGTGTCATCCTCCTTGGTAAAAGCTCTGACCATAAAGCGATCACTTTTGAAGACATCATCTCCCCTGAGCCCCCCCCCCCCCTTGTCAGGGTCACATGAAAAAACATGTACAAAGCTGACTACAATCTCCTCAAAGCAGGTATAAGGAGCTACACAGCCACCATCCCTTCAGTTGGAACTAGCACTAATGCCCAAGCCTACACCAGGAAAATATATAAGCACCTACATAGCTGTATGGACTCAGCAATACATGACAGGGCTAAGTCATCTTCCTCAAGGAAGAGTAAACCTGTCTGGTGGACAGCAGCAATAAACAAAGTCTATAACCTCACCACACAAGCATCTCTTATACAGTACGCAGATGACTCTATTCTCATTTGCTCTGCCCCCACCATACCAGAACTACAACAAATCACACAGGAATCATTCTCTTCTGTAGAAAGCTGGTTATCCAATGCTCAGCTTCTACTCAACCCAAGTAAAACAAAACTTCTCCTGTTCCAACCTTCCAAAGCCACTCAAAACACCCCCCACTTCAATATTCTCACCAAAGACAATACCATCATCTTTCCATCAGAACACATAAAATTACTCGGTGTGGAAATTGACAAAAAAACTTAGATATGACACCCACATATCTCTCACAGTAAAAAAAAGTTCACAAAAAACTTGGTGCATTATATTGAAGCCGTCAGTTCCTAACCAAGGCAGCTAGAATCTCCATAGCCAATTCCCAGCTAATCTCCACCCTACTCTATGCATCCACTATACTTACCAGCCTTAGACATACAGACCTACACAAGCTGGATGCTTGTTACAACAAAATTGCTAAATTTGCCACTGAAACCTTCGACCACAGCCATCATTGTATCTCCCTTAAAGAACTAAACTGGCTAGAACTCCCACAACTCCTTCACTTTAATCAACTCACCCTCACTCATAAAAGTATTAACCACCCCATTAACATCTCTTCTCTTCAACCCCTTCTCCAACCCTATCACTCCACTAGCCCCCTAAGATCAAGCAACAAAAAATTAACTCAATGTTATCAAACCCAAAAACTCAGCAGAAGAAGCCATATTTTCATGTACCATATCTAAACTTTGGAACAATCTTCCACCCTCTATAACTACTCTATCCTCCAGCAGCCTTTTCAAGTCTGCACTCAAATTCCACTTATATTTGCACTGGCTTTGTCCTTGTTCTAATCCAGACTAGCACTTCTACCATTACCTTCCTCCAACCTAGACTCTTAACCCAACTATACTACTGCCACTACTAACCACAGTCATAATTAGCTAGTTGTCTTTATATACTTTAAACTCTTGTCTGACAACTTTGTTACTAATATTATAAATGACAAGAAACTATCTTAACTTGCAACATTTACTGTATATACTGTTGATAATCAATATCTTGCTATTGTATTAAAGCCAACAGCCTGTAATGTTGTTTACTATTTCTGCAACTTTGCATCTCTATTTATCATGTACATGATATGGAGTTTTTCTCCACAGGCATCCACTGAAAAAGGACCTGTGTCCAATCGGAATTTCCCGGTAAACAAATGTAAATAAATAATAATAATAAATAAATAATAACAGAAGGAGGAAATTGCTGTACAGGGCCAAGAAGGAGCGAGTGCCAAGTTTGAAGCAATCTCTCCTTTGTCTGAACAAACAAATAAGGTCACTGGTGAAATCCTCTATGGCTAACTTCATGTCGAGTTTGGCCACATCCACCAAGGACAATCACATGACCTTCTTCATATATGTCCGCAATCTCAAAGGCAATACTCAAATCTGCTCTAAACTGGTGGTCAATAACACCACATACACAAACGCCATAGATAGCCAACTTGCTGGCAGACAGGTTAAGTGAAATGCCCCCCCCCCACCGTTCCCCCCATCAGTACACTAGGACATCCCCAGCACCTGCCCCTCGAGCTCTCAGCTCCATTAGACACCCTATTCAACCACAGCCTGAGCACTGGCTTCATCTTAGCTGCATGGAGGACAGCCACTGTCTTCCTTCTACACAAAGATGGAGCACCCACTGACCCTGACAATTATAGGCACATCAGCCTAACTAGCCTGATCTGCAAGGCCATGGAATATGTTATCATGGACCTTATAAACAAGGACATTGGAAACCTCCAAACAATGCACTTCACACAACTTGGTTTTGTCACAGGGAGATCACATTTGTTAAAGTGGCTGACTTCTTCAAAACAGTCACCAATGCCATGGATGAGGGGAAGACAGTGCACAGTGTTTACCTTGACCTAGCCAAAGCCTTTGACACTATTCCACACTCGGGCATAATACATAAACCCTCCCAGCTAGGTATCAACCAGATGGGTAGCTAACTGGATCACTGCTAGAACCCACTCAGTCAAAGTAGGGGAAGCCACCTCTAGTAGTAGACCCATAACAAGCGGTGTATCCAAAGGATCAGTCTTGGAACCTCTACTGTTTGGCATATACTTGTCTGAGGTGTAAGCCACAACCAGTGGTCTGTGGCTGACCAAGTTTTCAGATGACTGCAAGCTGGGTACTGTCTTAAATTCCTCTATTGATGTGAACATCCTCCAAGATAGCCTTACCCAAACTAATGACTGGTGCCAGAAGCATGGCCTCAAAATGAATGCCAAAAAATACATCGTTATCCTCTTTGGGGAAATTGTCATCCCCACTACTTATGATATTAATAACAATGTACTAAGCATGCAATCAGTTGTGAGGGACATGGGCACCCAGGTTGATAGCAACCTGACTTTTGACCACCATGTTGCCTGCATTGTACATAAGTCTGCCTACATGGCCCACCTCATAAATCAGGGTATGTCATCCAGGAACAAGGAGGTCATGACATCCCTGTACTCCTCCCTTATCAGACCCATTATCAAGTGCAATGCCCCCTTTAGCATGTATCTTGCTATGCACATGCAGCAGTTGGAGAAACCACAGAGGTTCCTGACCAGGAATGTCCAGGGTCTCAAACACCTATCCTATACAGATAGACTAAAAGTCCTGTCCCTCTACTCAGTCTCATACAGACTGCTCACAGGTGACCTGTGTCTGGCATACAAGGCCATGTCTCACCCAACCTTGATGGAGTTGCTGCATATCTGTAAGACAAATTAAACTCATGCAACCTGCATGCAAGGTCTTAACCTGGTTTGTGACATGAACAGAACTTGTTTGTGGGATAGATTTGTAACCCAAAAGACTTGGCCATCTGTGGAATAGAGTCCCTCTCCATGTCATGCAGAGTACCTCTCTAGCCCTCTTTAAGAGGAACCTAGATGACTGGATGGGAAACAGAACATACACCCCTGGGATCCCACCTGTATACCAGCTGGACAGGGGACATGGGTGCTGACTTTGAAGGAACATGGGCAAAAGTCTTGTCTAGGCATATAAGGGCCTCTGGGTGAATAGCTTAGTATCATCGTATGAACCTATGAACGTATTACCATAGATGTTTGATGTAATTATTTCAGACTGTCCTGCAATGTTGGCTGAAATTATTCCCTGCGAGTATGAACTCTGTAGTTACTGTATTGATTGAGTATTGTCTTGCTCCTTTATTAGTTATTATTAAATATAGGTAAACCTTGTAATTGTGTCTGGTCTGTATAGAACTAACTAAGATCTTAGAGTACTTGGATATGTATTTGGTGACACTATATAGCCCACTACAATAGGCTAAGTCTTGGTCACACTTAGCATTTAGCTAATGGGCACATCACACAGTAAGATTCATCACCCTTTGGTAAGAGCCTTACAGTAGCTGATAAAGAGCTAGATTGTGGCAGTCAGAACTACCTTTAAGTGTGGGCAAAAGGGGCCATAGCTGGTAAACTTGTGCTAGCCTTTCTTAGGACTGTGTGTGTTTGTGTGTATATGTGTGTGTGTGTGTGTGTGTGTGTGTGTGTGTGTGTGTGTGTGTGTGTGTGTGTGTGTGTGTGTGTGTGTGATTCATAAATCAGATCTCAGAGTGTGAGTGCCAGCTAATTGGGCAGGGACGCAAAGCACTGGTCAGACAGAGAGGGTGATGGATGTTTTGGCTTTGGTGCTCTGCTGAGATGTTAACCATATAGTTGTGCCAGTGGGGAGTCTTATTGGGGATCTGGAGAGAGAGAGAGGGAGAAACCAGCCCTAGACTGATTGTGATCTATGTGGGCTCTGAAGGGCAATTGTACTTTACTGTGTGTGTACTTGTCATCCTCCCATTGTGTATGTCCCTCACTGGTGGTAGTGGTGAGGATTGAGTCTCCTTGATTACTGGGTCAGTGCAGGGGCACCACGCTGATGGTACGTGCTGGTGGCTACAACTGGTATATCACATCATGTACCATCCTTGAGCCCCTCTCAGTCTGCCAATGTCATACAGGATTATTTCACTGATTGTCCAGGTCTCACTAACAATTCCCGACATAATCTGGTTAGGTCAGTGTGTATACCACACCTGTATCTGTTTGCCTGACACCTATGGCTAGCATACCTGGTGAGCCCCTGCAACAGGACAGTAGATTATATTTACTAGTAATTTGGGGATGCTGGCTCTGGCTCAGCAGCAGTGCATACATACGGAGCATCCAACATAAGGAAATGGATACAGTACCAGATGTTCATGTACCATTACTGTGCCCCAGGGGTCTGGCCTGTCACAGACAAATTCCCCAAACTATGTGGACAACCATCACATATTGTCCACATTTGTCTGATAGGGGTTCTACATTTATCAGGTTCATAGCTTCATAGGTTCATAGGTAAGTACTAGACTATCGGCCCATGGGCCTAAGTAAGCGTAGCCAACAAGGTTCCCTGGCTTACGCCACCCAAGAAAGTTATTTTCCTATGCCACTGCTGAGCAGAGCCACAGAAGTTATCCCCAGGATATATTTCCTATTTCCCATCCACTCATCAAGAATTTTCTTGAAGAGTGCTAATGAGAAACTTTGCTTGACATAGATGGTTAGCTTGTTCCAGAGTATAGGAAGTCTTTGGGACAGGAATCTATCCCTCCAGCATGTCCTGTTTATTGTGGTGACAAGGTTTAGGTCCCTAGAGCATGTAGCTCAGAGGGATTGAGATTTATTTAGGTGTAGCAAGTCCAACAGCTCTGGGTTTGACATAGCTTTATATGTTAGGCAGAGATAACCTCAGAGTATATGATATGCTACAGAGTAAAGCTAGAGTTTATTGAGACAGCCAATGTAGGGCATCTGTTTGAGGCCAGTAATCCTCTTTGTGAGGTACTTCTGTGGCCTTTACAGCTGCTGCAGATGTCTTGTGAGGTACATTCCAAAAGGGTCGTTGTACTCTATAATGGGTCTAATGAGCGTCGAGTAGAGGGGAGCAATGACCTCTTTTTTCCTGGATGAGAACCCTTTTGTGATGAGGTGTACCATGTAGAAGGACTTCCTGACTACTGTGGCAATGTGATTATCAAAGGAGATACTACTGTCCACCTGGGTCCCAAGGTCTCTTATCACACATTCAGTGTTAAGTAGACTGCTGCCTATGTGGTAGTTCATGGGTACAGAATTATTACCAAAGGGGATGACAATGCACATTTTGGCACTGTGCTTGAGGCCATGGGTTTGACACCAGGCATCTGTCTCAGTGAGGCCCTTCTGTAGGATGTCCACATCATTTGGGGACTCGACTATGGCTCCTAGTTTGCAGTCATCTGTGAACTGCATTAGTTAGAGACCTTCTATGTTAGCCTGCACTTCAGAGACGTAGATGCCAAACAGGAAAGGTCCCAGGACTGAACCCTGTGGTACTCCACTTGTCACTGGTTTGAAGTCAGATTTGGAGTCTGCAACTTTTACAGTGTGGGTTCTGTCAGTGAGCCAGTTGGCAACCCATCTTATGACATAGGGATTTATACCTATTTTAGTGAGTTTAGCTATAATTCCAGAATGGAGGATGGTGTCGAAAGCCTTGGCAAAGTCAAGATAGGCTGTGTGAACCACCTTACCCCCATCTACGGCTTTGGTGACTGCCTCAAAAAAGTCAATCAGGTTCAGGAGGCATGATCTGCCTTTCACAAACCCAAACTGGGTGGGGTCTAGAGTTTGGAAGTTACCAATGTCTTTGTTTATGAGTTCCATGATGATACATTCTATGGCCTTGCAGACCAGGCTCATCAAGCTAATAGGTCAATAGTTCCCAGGATCAGTGGTGGCTCCCCCTTTGCGGAGTGGGATAACTGTTACTGTGCACCATTCAGTGTGCAAAAAGCCTGATGTGAGGTTATATTGAACATAGTGCTTAGGTGGGAGCCAGTTCAATCTGAAGTTCATATAAAACACAGCCTGGAATGTTGTCTGGTCCCATGGATGCTGTGTTTTTGGCTTTAGAGAGTGCAGCTTTTACCTGCATAGTTGTGTACCCATTCTGCAAATATCTGGGTACTGCAGATGTCAGACACCTATGAGGAGGTCACCATACAGCACATATGCACCACTCTCTGTTATTCTGTACCCCAGATGTTCCTGGAATGTCCACGTGCACCTGTAGTAGCACTCACCTATTTGTCGGATGTAGGCTGGATGACATGGTACTATAATGTTGCCCATAGGGGACACCCAGAAGTTGATGGCAGTGATGTGTGTGGACACATAACAATGCAGTCTGTCACAGTGGTCAGGCCATTTCTGGTAGTCCTGGTACCATCCCAGGTTACTAGGCTATGGGCCCTGAGCAGCCATATGGCTAGGCCATATGTCAGCCCATGTGTATGCCAGGGAACAGCTGATGTCCCCATCAAACAGGAGCACAGGTGGTATCTCAAGGGTGTATGTGCTGTTAATCATCGATCTGACCAGGTTATGCCTGGAAAGGTTAGGTAGCTACCCTACCTGATGTGGACAGGGTGCCCATTCCACTGTAGGGTGATTGTGTGTGACACACATGTGAACTGCCAACAAGGCTAGTCCAGGTCACTCACCAGGTTGAGGGTGTGTGTGTGTGTGTGTGTGTGTGTGTGTGTGTGTGTGTGTGTTTGTGTGTGTGTTAACACAGTGGAACATGTCTTGCACTCGTGCAGCAGTCCCTGCAATGTGGAGTCCATGATTGCCTTGCATGCCACAGTGAGGTCACTCCTGAGGAGTATGTATGACACTGGGTAGAGGGTTGGCCTTATAGCCTGTAGGTGTATGGTAGATGTTTGATGGCCTGGTGTTCCTTGGTGGGGAACCTATGTGATGTCCCCAGCTGCTGCATGTGCTATGTGATGTGAATGATGAATGGAGGATTATGCAGATTAATGGTCCTCATTGGGGGAACGTGAAACATCAGGATCAGGGGGAAATGCATGCTGTAATGCCAGTATGTTGACAATACCCACACACATACTGTACTGATGGCAGGTGTTTGATGTGAGTTTTAGCAGTGGATAATGATAGCAAAAGTGGATGTGCAGGGTCTGTACATAATGGTGGCCAATGTATGTGGTCCTATGATGTGTTCCCATGTTCATGTCTTTCAGGTGGGATGTACTGCAGATGCAACCCGCTCTTCTCAGACTCCGAAAATCATCAATGCCCTCAGACTCCAGCACAGGGTACTGCTGGGAAGGAGCTGGCAAAACCTGCAGGAACACACTGCCCCATGGGCGGAACTGGTAGCAACAATCAACAATGTGGGATACCAGAACAGGACCTACGACCAGGTCCAACCTTGTGTCACAGATCTGGTACAGAATGCATGGGAATGGGCTGCAGCTGTGGCCAGGGTCTGTGCTGGCACAGGTGGAGAGCCTGCTACTCAAGCACCACTCACAGCCACTGAGGAGTTCCTCACAAACCTTGGTGCAGCCACTGCCTCCCAGGGAACCATCACTACATATGTTGTGGAGGTGGGTGGTACAGAGTCAACAGCAGAGGAGCATGCAGGTAAGGCCCCAGTGGGCATCACATGAATACTGTAGCATTCATAGTGTGGGTCTTTGCATACCTGGATGCATATGTCAAGTCAAACTGCATTTGCAAGTGCAGTTTTGTTATGCACACAAGTGTACACCTATTGTGAATGTCAGCAATCTGGGTAGTATCACAGCTTGTACTGTACATGTTCATGATTGCACATATTATCCTGCACCAATGCCAAATGTGTGTGTGCTAAGAATACCTCTCCCCCACAACTTCATAGGTTTCTGTGGTGTGGCTGGGGAACAGCAACCTGAAGCTAGTGAGTGCGGAACTGTCTTGTTGTGGCTCACCAATACCCTAGGCATGTTGAGGGCAGCCAGTTTTCCATGCACACAACTGTTATGCTTAGCCATACTGCAATATGTGCATGCTCACGTGTGGTGGGTTTAATTGTGGTGAATCACATTGGTTATCATGGGAGCCTATTCACAGGAGCTGTAACATATTTGCACGTACTGTTGTATAGCTGTTGCCACTCTACTGTACAGGGGTACATTAGTATTGTGTACATGGATGCACTGTGTGTTAGTTGAAGGTCCATCACATACTGCCACTCCTCATATATCTCACAGTTGCATAGTAGTGGCAACATTAACTGGACATAGCTGCACTTCATGTTGTTGAGGGTCTGTTCAGAGTGTATCTGCTGTGGTCCGAATATGTGTCGTGCATGTCATAATTCAAAAAGTGTGGTCTGTATAATGTCTTTGTGCCACCTGACTTGTATATGTATGCGTGTGTGTGTGTGTGTGTGTGTGTGTGTGTGTGTGTGTGTGTGTGTGTGTGTGTGTGTGTGTGTGTGTGTGTGTGTGTGTGTGTGTGTGTGTGTGTGTGTGTGTGTGTTCGTATCAGCAAACATTATAGTGCAGGTAGTAATTTACATATGTTATCTTTTCCTCACAGGTGAACATGGGGGTTGGGGTATCTCCCCCTCACAACCTGATGTCAGTGTCTTATCGGACTTTGATGATGGTGGTCATAGTGCGGCATAGGTGGGGTTGTTGGGGGCTGAATCTGTACCATGGGTTGACATCCCACTTCCAACAACAATGTCCCCGTACATGGTCAGTATGCCCACACATGCCCAGTTCCTAGTAACCACAGATATTGGACAGTCCGAGGGTGGTGGCATACAACAGACTAATCTGGCGACTATGGCATCTGTGAATGCAGACACTAGCCATTGCCAGAGAGCTGGTGAGGTCCCACACAGGTAGATTGCAGGGGTACTCAAAGGAGGACTGCTGCCCATCCAGCCTCTGTCAGAGGTGTCACAGCAAGTGTCACCCGACGCATGTTTCAGTCCATCATGGAGGCACAAGCACATTGCGAACATTAAACCAAATGGATGTTCAAGGTCATGGATGCAACACTACCTGCCATGTGTAACAACCTCCATGGCATTGGTGATGCTGTATGAGATTTTGCTGATGTTGTGGATAGACAGTGGGGTAAGACATTGTCAGTGCTCAACTGTGCAATGTCTGTGCTTGAACATGTGGTGGGAGTAGAGTGTCAGACACATGGACGTAGGTCAGCAGCAACATCAGCTGAGAGCCCAAGTGGCCATACACATTCACACTCCCATAGTGGCGGTACCACCAGCACTATCGAAGGGATGGTGCTGTCCACAACACACCATAGCAGGCCATGGGCATGTGGTCCTGGCCATTCTCATGAGGGGCACAGATCAAGCAGACAGTAGTCACCATCAGGAAGTAGTACCACATATGGCCTTATGCCTGGTGGTGCCACTGACACTCATGGCAGAACCAGTTCCCGTGTCCATGACTAGAGACGGTGAACTGTACAACCTGCCATCTATGGTTCACAGCTGTCCAACATACCCATGTGTAGGGCTAGCACATGGCTTGACTGTGTGCATACACACACTCACACATCACTATCACATGCATGTCACCACCAGACACACACAGCTCTTCTCCATGGCCCAACTGAACACTACCCCTCCAGACACATGCACATGATGTCAACTGTATGGCCCAGCCTAGGCCTTTGGCAACCCCACACCACACTCTGTGCATGTGATAATACCTATGCCACATCCCTGTTATCCATACCATTGATGCAGGGACATGCTAATATATGTCTGATGCACAGGGTGAATATATGCCAGTGTGTAGTGTAGTAATGCTATGCTGTGTAAGGTGCTGTCTGCTGGCAATTGTCATGGGTACACATCGAAGTGTATGTACCTCTATGCCATGATGCATTATTGCTGTAAGCACTGCTGACTGACTGTTGTCTTACATACCTTATTCTGTTTCTGTTCCAGGTGTCTGCATGTGTACAGCTTGGGGAGCTGCTGACATTACTGAAGCCGAGTATGGTGGAGTGTAAACACAGTGACTTTTTCATCGCCAAGGTACAGCTGTATATGTACATGTCTACCTAGGTGCATATGCATGCAACAGTGTGTGAGGGACAATGGGGGTAGACAGTGTAACCTTGCATGCATACCCTTTGACACAGCCAGCTAGCCTTCATACATGCCACCTGGGTGTTCTGTAGGACCACAGGTTCATAGATACAGAGGAGGTTACTAGAGTACTGACGCTGGGTCCCTTACAAGCCTAGCCATTACTTTATCCCTAACAGTATCAGCATGCAGCACCTGATGCCCCTGCCATTGCTGGATACAGGTTGAACCACAGGGACAGATTTTTTTACCCATTCACTCAACCTAGATGGCATTGATGAGGGTATGCACAGTACTGTGTTTGACATGTTTGGGAAGTGTAGTCTTGACACAGGGCAGCATCTGGGAGCCAAACCTGACTCTCCAGCATGTGTTTCTAATATCTCATATGCAAGTCAGGAATCTTGTGCCAGGGATGCTGTTGAAGGGCTGAGCACAACATTGCCATCTAGGCATGCCACAGACACCTATCGACAACCTGACTGGTGACCAGTGGGGCAGTACTTATTACAGGCTTTCTGCATGGAACAGTGTTGAGGGCCATGGCTGACCTTTGTGGGTGTTAACATAGACTTTACTGTTTCTGCAGATATTTGCATAGGTGCACAGCGGACCAGCCATGCTGCTAATGTAATGTTGTAGTGACTGAGGACCATAGGTGCCGGAAGCTGTTAAAGACGGGGGGGGGGGAGGGGGGAGGGTGACAGGGGCACTTAGTGAACTAAAAAGGGTAATTTTTTTAGAACTATTTGCTACCACAACATAGATTCACTTGGAGGACATTTTAAGCTTAGCCAGTTCCCTTTTGGTGCTTGAATTAACATTTTCTGATTGGTCTTAGCTATCCCCATGGCTGATGATTGTATATTAGCCCTAGTGAGAACAACTGTGATCATATCATAGATAATTTGAGGGGGCCATGTAAGGGATGCAGCATTTAAGAACTGCCTCCATCCATTAGTTGCATGAGGGGAAATCCTGGAGTACATTTTCTATTACCCGTCCTTAGATCCAAGTTACATTTGAATATGGATGGATGAGCTTTACTTTATTTTTATGGATAGTCTGTTCCAGAACAGTGGTAGCCTCTGTGATATATATCCATCTCTCCACAACATTCAGTTTAGATACCTGGACTGAGTATTTCTGATGCCATTTGACTTGCTGATGTTCAGTAGGTCCATCTGTATTATGTCGGAGGATGCTTTGTATGCCAGACATGTCACCTCTAAGCACTCTGTAGGATACTGAGCATAGTAATATATCTTTGAGGTGGTCTATGCAAGACCTATTGTTTAGGACTTGTATCTTTTTAGTAAGGTATCTCTGAAGGTATTCCAATTGTTGCATGGGGCTGGACAGATACATGCCAAAGTGGGCATTATACAAAATGATTGACATAATGAGAGCTTTGTAAAGCTGGACAACAACATCTCTAGATCTCGTCGCAATCAATTTGCTTATAAGCTGTGCAATATAGAAAGGCTTTCTTATTAATTTGGGCACATGTTGGTCAAATGTTAGGTCACTGTACACACAAGTTCCCAAATGCCAAACAATTGGATCAGTTCTCAGAGGGCATTGTCATGATTTTGACACCAGTTATTATTTGGGACAACCTTTCTGCATGATGGTTAAGTCATTTGGGGATTCAATAACTTCTCCTAGCTTGCAGTCATCTCAAACTTAGCTGGACAAAGCTCTTTGGTATTTCCTTTTACTTTTGAGATGTATATGCCAAACAGAAAAAGTCTCAGCACCGAACCCTGGGGGACTCCATTGGTGACTGGTCTCTTCCCCTGTTTTGATCTCCTGCATCCTGTGAGCCAAGTTGGCAATGCAGCTGGTGATGTAAGTGCTTGTTCCTACATTATTCATCTTTTTGTACTACACCTGAGTAGAGGATTGTGTCAAAAGGTTTGGCCAGGTCAAGGTAATGTGATGTGAACTGTTTTACCTTCATCCATTACATTAGTAACAAGAGTAAAGCTTAACATTTGCCCATGATTTTGAGCCTTTCACACTTTCCTCTGGGCTGTTTTCAAACACATTTTTAGGGCCATGCATACATGTATGCATTCCTTGATTCACCTTCCTGATTGTATTAAATTATATTCCTTGTAAAATACAGCACACTTGTTAGACTTAAGTTAGAGCCCATTTTAAATTTGTTTAAACATTTTTCCAGTAGGCAATGAAACAAAAATGCATTAACCAATAATAACAAAACTGCGCTATTCAGAACATTTCCATCATAAAGGTCTACTTCCACACACAACTGCATTTTAAATTTATTGTTTGAACATTTTTCCAGTAGGCAATGAAGCAAAATGCATGCACCAATAATGACAAAATTGCCCTATTCAGAACATTTCCATGATAACAGTCTACTTCTACATACAATATATAAATACAAAATCACAGTAGTGTACAGCTTCTTGAACTTATTTTCAGTTGGGGGAGGGGGCAAAAGGCCAAAAACCAGGGACACATTTTAAACATTGCTTGTATAATTTTGGAAAGTTGCCTGCATAAAATGTGTTGCCACCATGCATTTCACTGCCAAGTCTTGAAACCAGACCCATGTGCACTACAGTCAGAGCAACATACCACCAAGCTAAACCAGTAGCGTCTTGAAAAACAGGAAGACAAACTTAAATGGCTATCATATCATTTAGTGAATTCAATTCTCACTTCTCATCATAGCTCTCAACCTCTTATCACAAAAATATAGAACAAAGCCAATAATGGGGGAATAAAGCACCAAAATAGGGACATATTTCAAATACTGATTTTATAACCTTAGAAAATTGCTAGAATAAAAGGTTTTGTTTTACCACTCCAGAGGAACAGAACAAAAAGGTGAGATATAAATTAACAAGTGATGGTGGCTAGGTACTTTAGGCTTTTTTTACCTGTACCCAAGGTACAGAGTTTTAGCCTGAGTATCTCTAGCCACCAGATATAGCCTGTTGGGGGCATTTTCACAAACACACACACACACACACACACACACACACACACACACGCGCGCACACGCACACGCACACGCACACACACACACACACACACACACTCTCTCTCTCTGAAATCAGTCAGTCCATGAAGCTACCGAGTAAATCTGTTCCTGCTTCTGAGTTACTCCGTGCGAGTGCAAAAGTGGGAGGGGGAACTCCCCTCAATCTATGGTTCTGGTGGCCATGAATTGTCATATGGTGCACTTAAAGTGTGAAATACTTTGCATCCATTCTTATAGAATGACTCTGTTTTTAAATGCATTTCTCATTATGTAGCCCCTTTGCTCTAAATTCACAATATCATCCCATCTGGTACACTTTGTCCATGATGCCAGGCATTTGCAAAGGGCAGCTGCACTGACACAATGTCCTATTTAAATAGTTTTGCTCTCTTAATATACCTGTGAGCCTTTCTTTTTTAGTGTCTTACTTCACCACCAAATGTTTTCTCAAAACTTTTTTAGTTACTAATTTTTCTTTTGCCTCTGGAAATATATATTCACTCCCCTCTCCTGCCATCTCTCCTTGTATTTGTATCCTCATGTGTAAAATTACTTTGTTTATATCTACCAATTTTGTCACCATGCTGATGTAGTTACTCAATGCAGGTCAGTATCAAGTAGAACATGGGTGCAAAACTAGATACATGGAAAAATGTGGTTGACATCAGACTTCAGCACTCCCTTAAGCTTTTCATTCCATGACACATTCATCTGAATAAACTGTATACATTAGACTATGGGTTTCATAAAGAAAGGTCATTGTGTCTGAAAAAAAGTGACTTGTCATGTAACTTCCAACATTTAGCTTTACTTCTCTTAATATGCACTTTCTGATGTTTCACACCATCACATATTTTGATTCTGTTTACTGTATCTATTTTGCTAGCCAGGTAAACTCCCCTTGGAGTTGGTTCATAATAGCTCACTTTGACAAACACTTATCAAGCTCAGAGCACACTTTGTATTCCCAGAAGTATTCTGTCTTCCCTTTTATAACAGCAAACTTCAATATGAATTATTGCATCTTCACCTGTGAACTGACATACGCCCTTTTACAAAAACCATTGCTGGCAATCCACTGCAATAACAGCAATAAACATTTTGTGAAGAGAGCAAGTGACCTTGATCTCAATCCTAGGGGGCATTTATATTGTTATCGAAATCTTACTACATCGAATCAATAAAGGTCAAACTTTATTGATCGAGGTAGTAAAATATCGAATAATGTAAAAAAAGAAACAAATCAATAAAAAAAAAAAAACTAACTGGCCCCCTGCACCCCCCACCCCCCTACTTAAATATACCAACTCCAAGACTGCACTACATTGAGGTAACCGGAAATCTCCCCCTTACAGAGATTTCCATTTACCTGCGCGATGTTCTGAGCTTTCGACATATCGTGCTGACAATATCGTATTCGATATTCTCAGCTTACGACAAAGTGAAGTAGACCCCCTTGGGGGAGTGGGGTTCAAGCTTACACATTTGCAGACATATATACTCTCTGATGCCTCAGTAGTGGAGAATGGTTAACAGAGTGCTCTTGCAAACATAATGTTCCCAATCTACCTAACAGTTTAGCTTTGTAAGCCTTCAAAATAGCGTTTACAAAACGTTGCGTTAGATAGTCAGAATCCAGTAAAACTGCTCATTGATTACTTGTAGGAAACCATTTCTAAAGGTGCAGTTCACCTCTCAGTACTTTCTAGCACAGCTGTCAGCTTTTAGTTTTTACAACATGCTTACATGTATCTGCTGAAGAGCGAGAGAGAGAGAAGCCAAAGCACCAGAATCCAGGACAGGTTATTTCTGCCAGCAACTGTAGGTAATGCACTCAGGATATGGACACACACACACACACACACACACACACACACACACACACACACACACACACACACACACACACACACACACACACAAACACACTCTGAAATCAGCCAGTAACACACACACACTGAAAAGCTTCTCTGTGGTACATCTCCCAAACACACTAGCTTACTCATTCTGAAATCAGCCAGTCCAGGCAGCTTACAAGTAAATCCATTCCCACTCGCATCTGGCAGATTCTGAGTAACTCTGTACCCACTCGCATCTGAGTAACTCTGTTCTCACTCGCAAAAGCATTTGAAAACCCAGAAATACGATGACATCAGCTAAAGCATCCTTGAAATCCTGGAAATATGTGCGAGGCTGGTAGCCCTGATGAACTACGCAGTGACATCAGCTAAAGCCTGATTACATTGAAAGAGTTGGATGATCTGCAAAAGTGTGTGGGGGGGTCCCCTCCCCCTTTGCTCTATGGGTTCTGGCCCACATGCTGAGGACTATTCAGAGGTAATGTTCACCTTTTGTCTGAATGGGGTCCCTTTACCTATGTGGTAAGCCATATACAAGCAATTCCTGCCCACTGCCACTACTTGTTGCCTGAATGCAACATTGCTGCCATCCTGAGTATCCAGGTCTTTCATCACAGTCTGTGTGTTTATGGGGTTGATGCTGATGTGGGAAATACTGGGGACATGTTCTTGCCATATGGCATGCTGACACCTTTATCTGCATTCAGCTTGAGGCCAGGACCTTGACACCATTCCATACCCACTGTATGTCCCATTGCAGTGTGTTTACAGCAGTTTGTGGCTCAATGACAGACTGCACAATACTTACAGTTGACACACCCTACGTATGTGGGTGGTGGCAGTTATCATTCATGCCTGTATACATGTGGATAATTGGGGGCAGCGGATAGTGACAGGGCCTTCACATGTCTACATATTGAATGCACATAGGTGACACTGATTGTGGTTGTCACCTTATCAAATGTGGACTGTGGGACATGTCTTGTAGTAACGTGCCAGTTGGCAGGACATACCATACCCACCACAATTGCAACCCACAGGACTTCCTTTGCTTTGCTACTACGATACCTTATTGTGTGACATTACCTTAGCTTATGCTATTTGTCATAACATTACAGTGCTTCTGATGTGCAATAGCTGCTCTATGAAATTAGTAGACAACTGTATGAAAATATTGTCCTACACGCTCAGGACCTTTTTGTTGTTTCAGTTGTTGTCACAGTTCACACCTTGGCAAGCATGGACTGCAACCTGCAGGGTGGTACAGAAGGTGGCCATGCCTGTGACCTCTACACATGTCTGCAGATTGTCCAGATGTTTTACACAACTTTTACTTCCATTTGTCAAAACATTTTGGTTTTCTGGCAAACTGTTTGAAAACCATGACACACTAACATTACAGATTAATGATGAATATTGTAATGTAACAACACATACCCTTTGGAAAGCGCATTCAAATGCACAACCTGTTCTGGTATCTGCTTTCCATGTGTGTCACAGCAATATGTGAAGGCTGTGCTAAATGTTTGGTGTTTGCCCCACATTTCCATATGGCTTTCACCAGATGCCTTTCTGTGAGGGACTGACAGGTATGTTGGTGTCCATATCACAGTTAGACTGCTGCAAGGGGAAGTACACACACACGGACATACACACACACACGGACATACACACACACACACACACACACACACATTCATGACCTGCCCTTGCTCATTGTAGAACCTCTACCTGCCTAGTTTTACAAGCAATACTGCTATATACATAACACAAGCACCACAGAACTACTATAGTGTCACAGTGTCTGCCAATACTGTTCAAGTGGGTGACAATTGTAGGGGTTGTTTGGATTGCTAATGGGGGTATCACAGGCCCTTAACATGGCGGAGCCATCTGAAACACACACACTGCTGCATGGGGACATGCATTAAAGCACACATGCACACAGAGTTGACACTTTTCAGATTAGAAAACCTTCCTATCTAGTTATGTAGAATGCAGACTGACATGACTATTGCATGCACCACAGTGCCTTTGTGTTAGGAAATGTATAACTGTGCTTGTAAGGTGGATGACATCTGTAGGGGCCGTGAGTTTGCTGGCAATGGGGGAGTAAACAGGGTGGAACAGGCACACAAAATGGTATAACCATTGCATGCATGCAGGCAAGACAGCCACAGGGTATATGCATACAGAAACACATCACTCACACAGTTGGCAATGGTTAGATTACAACCCCTACCTACCCCTCACATGTACTATAGTGCTAGATACCTATTGCATGCGCCACAGAGATTATATGCCAGGGACATAAGTCACAACATCCTACACCAATTAATCTTGGGAATGCCTTCATGGATGGTGGGATAAGTGATTGTTCCCACATATTGCCTTTACAAACCTGGACAAGTGATAGGGTAACAGACTTTGCATTACCATGATGTTTCAGACAGATATGAAATCTGAAGCTGATGTGTATAACTATGGCAACTGTCACATATTTGCCAATGATTTGTCATAAAATACCATTGTTAGGAGACATGGACCACATATATGCTGCAAACATCTGGACATTCTGCATACATCTGCACAGATGAGGGGTATGGCCTGTAGAGTTTAACATGGTGCATGTAAGGTAGATGACAGCAACAGGCCCTTTAAAGTAATGCCATGGGGAGGGGGTCAACACACCTTAAAATGGTATAACCAACACAGACGACAACCACAGGGGATATGCTTCACACACAAACACATACACAGTAGTATAGTTGGCTGTATTGAGATTCAAACCCCTCCTACTTAATTGTATGTACTATAGTGCTGCCTACTTACCACATGCACCAGAGAGCTTATATGCCAAGAAAGTGTCCAACAGTGGATCTAAGGCTGATGACATGATCAGGCTCTGTAATGTAATGCAATAAGGGTGGGGGCACCAGGGTGAAACAGGATTGAAAATGGTATAACCAACACACACATATACACACACACACACACACACACACACACACACACACACATGGGATATAGGTCTTACATAGTTGCCAATGCTGAGATTAGAACCCCTATCTATCAAGTTATTTGTACTATAGCGCTACATCATTATCACATGTGCCATGGAGCTTATAGGGCTGAAGAGTGTCCTAAGGTACTTCTAAGATGAATGACATTAGCAAGCCTTGTAAAGTAATGCAATGGGGGGCACCAGGGTGGAACAGGCCTCAAAATGGTATAACCAGCACACGAAGTTGCTAGTGTTGAGATGAGAACCTCTACCTATCTAGCTCTTTGTACTACAATGCTACATCATTATCGCATGCTGCACCATGGAGCTTATAGTGATGAAGCGTGTCCAAAGGTACTTCTAAGGTGGATGACATCAGCAAGCCTTGTAAAGTAGGTCAGTTTTGAAGTTTACTGGGTGGAAAAGGCCTCAAAATACTTTAACCTACTAAAACACACACTTGCCAGTGTTGAGATTAGAACCCCTACCTGTCTACTTATCTGTACTATAGTGCTGCATTTTTACCTACTTGTATGTACTACAGTGCTATGCATTTATCACGTGCACCACAGAGCTTATAGGGCTGAAGAGTGTCCAAAGAACTTGTAAGGTAGATGACATCAGGAAGGCTTGTAAAGTAGGGCACTTTTGACGTCTACTGGGTGGTAAAGGCCTCAAAATACTTTAATTTACAAGCACACATACACTTGTTAGTGTTGACATTAGAACCTCTACCTATCTGCTTATACATATTATAGTGCTATGTATTTATCACATGTGCCATGGAGCTTATAGGGCTGAAGAGTATCTAAAGGTACTTGTAAGGTGGTTGACATTAGCAAGGATTGTAAAGTAGGGCAGTTTTGAAGTCTGCTGGGTAGAAAAGGCCTCAAAATAATTTACCCTATACACACATACACACACACACACACACACACACACACACACACACACACACACACACACACACACACACACACGCACACACACACTCACACACACACACACATACACATACAAGGCAGGTGAGGTGAGATTACAACCCCCTGACTGACCACTATTACACAATAGAAGTCACCTTCATACTGGCACATGCCAGTGATTGCTAATGGTGTGCAACTGTATGCATGGGGACATCACTCTATGCCTTTCTCTCTCTCTGTGCCTCTCTGTCTCTCTACCTGTCTGTCTGTCTTTCTCTCTCTATCCATCTCTGTCTGTCTCTCCCTCCCCCTGTCCCAGGCAGTGTCTATAATTGATATATTTGTATATATTACCTGTGTGTGTGTGTGTGTGTGTGTGTGTATATATATATATATATATATATATATATATATATATATATATATATATATATATGCCTATCACACTCAACAGATGCATATATATCACATATGTACCACCTCCAGGTAGCTGTTGGTAATCCTGTCTGATGAGGGTGGGGAGACACTGCTATGGTGTACCTAGCTGCATGTATGTGAAGACATATCTGGACAGCAAAGTTGTATAGTCAGATGTTGGTTTCTACATGGGCTGTAATTGTCTAAGTGTAGGATCATGCCCAGTAAGACCTTCAATAGTAAGAGTTGGACTTCATTCCAGACGTAGCTGTAGACCAGTCCAGGGTTTTGTGTGCTAAAGCTGAATGGCTGATGAAGCTTTGTAAACAGTCCACCACCTCAGTGATATACTTTGTAAGGAATTTCCTGGCTGTGTGCTATCCTTATTAACTGAGTCATATCCTGGTGTGGGTACAGAGTGCATTGGACAGAGCAGAGTTTTCCATAATATGTGTGGTATATTCTACATAGAACTGTGATTTCCTGGTTTGTGAGTGGCAGATCAGTATAGAGCTATGTGTGGGAGCACTGACAGACATTTGTTTACTGACAACATACACTGCAGGGAACTATGTTATAGCAGAAATTGTTCTAGTGTGCGCATTCTATGTTTGTCTGGCCAGTGGTTCCCCTCCCCCTTATATGTGTCTCTTTGTCTTTCTGTAGTACAATCACAGCCTTTGTCCACAGTTGCTGCTGTTATGTATTTGTAGTTATGGTGTGAGTGGGGTAGAAGTCATAACATCACACACAGGGTTACAGACCTCACACCTCTTGCTGTACCTGTTTAGCGGGTTGTGCATTATTGTGCCACATAGATCTGTTGTGGTCCTCAGATGGTTTGTGTTGCACTGTTATTGTCAGGCTACAGGTTGGCCATAGCTGTCAGACTTTTACAGACAGACATCTGGACAGGACCATATATAACAGTCAGACACAGGCCCAGACATGGGGGCAGACTCGTAATATTGCTCTTCTAAACTTACACAGTTGGTGGAATGGTTTTATATTAGCTTGCAATTACTTTTGGGGATGACATCTACATGTCTACTGCCTGTCATTGCTGTTTTCACATCAACCTTTATTGGTTTGCCAATAATTTGTAAGGCAAATGCAATGTTACGACAAGCAGAACAGATAATGAGGCATACGTGTGGACATTCCGTGACATCCTGTCATTCCATGGGTATGGATGGTGCCCACTTAATTGTTGTCAGTACTGACACAGTGACATGGCAGCCTTTATATCTTGGCAGGTGACTTGTCGCAACCTGCTGTTGTAGTAGGCACTGTGTAGGTTACTCAGACCTGTGTACTGTCCATATGTGTGGCTCCCTGTCCCTCCATTGTCCAGCATTCTTGCAGTAACAAATATTGAGTTCTGGCCAGTATGTAGAACTGCTACCATTGGCATAGCTAAAATGCAAAATAGTTGCCACGGCCAGTCTCAAATCATGAACTTTAACAACTACAGCACTGCACTTAGACCACTAAGCCACAATAGCCACCAGTAAGTGGTGTCTACTTCCTGATACTATTAACCACAAACATACATAGCACATTGGCCCCTGCATATTGCATAAATGGAACACATTATCAAGTTGATTGTGACAGCCTTGGCAATGTGTGGCCTGCTGCTATCACCTTACAGCCATAGATGTTACTGCAGTTCTATGTGAACACAGGTGTGTGGAGGGGAGGGGGGCATACCTCTCAAGTGTGCACATCTTCACATACTGTGCAGATGTTTAGCTTATAATTTGGAACCATTTTTCATAATATTGTGGTTGTGTGGCAAATGGTGAATACATTGCAGACTGAAGTTAGAAAGTAATGACAGATGTGAGTTTCCGACTTCTTGACATTCAGGGAATCCATGCTACTGCAACAGCTTTTATTCTATCAACTTTATGCTTGTAAGTGCAATATTTATGACTTATCCCTGTTGTATGTGTGGTCCCCTGCCCCACCATTGACCATCTTTCCTGCAGTAACAGATATTGCCTTCTGGATAGTGTGTACAATTCCTACCATAGGTGTAGCTGACACAGCCAGTCTGGAACCACAGACCCTGTCAACCACAGTACTGTACTTAGACCACTAAACCACAACAGCCACCAGTAAGTGGTGTCTACTTGCTGACACTATTAACCACAAATATACATAGCACATTGGCCACTGCATATTGCAGAAAAAGAACAAGTTATCAAGTTGATTGTGACAGCCCTGGCAATGTGTGGCCTGCTGCTATCACCTTACATACATAGTTGTTACTGCAGTTCTATGTGAACACAGGTGTGTTGAGGGAAGAGGGGCATACCTCTTAAGTGTACAAATATTCACAGACTGTACAGATGTTTAGGTCATAATTTGGGCCCATTTGTCATAATATTGTGTTTATGTGGCAAATAATGGTGAATACATTGCAGACTAAAATTAGAAAGTAATGACAGACATGTGAGTTTCAGACTTCTTGATCTTCAGATAATTCATGCTACTGCAACAACTGTTATTCTGTCAACTTTACATGTTTGTAAGTGCGATATTTACAACTTGTCCCTGTTGTATGTGTGCCCCCCCCCCCCCATCCCTCCATTGACCATCTTTCCTGCAGTAACAAATATTGCCTTCTGGACAGTGTGTTCAACTCCTACCATAGGTGCAGCTGACATGCAAAATAGCTGACATGGCCAGTCTGGTACCACAGACCCTGTCAACCTCAGTACTGTATTTAGACCACTAAACCACAACAGCCAACTGTAAGTGTTGTCTATTAACCATGCACAGACATAGCACACTGATCCCTGCATATTGTGGGCATAGAACAAGTTAGCAAGTTAATTGGGACATCTGTGGGAATGTGTGGTCTGCTGCTGTTATCCTACAAACATAAATGTTACTGCATTTCTATGGGAAAACGGGTGTGTTGGGGAGGAGGTCATACCTCTCAGTTGTATAAATTACCACAGACTGTCCTGATGTTTGCTTCATATTTCAGGTCCATTTAGCACAGTATTGTGGTTGACATGGAAAATACTGGCATATCATTACAGAATGGAGTTAGAAAGTAATGACAGACATGAATTTCAGACTTCTTATCCTTCAGAGAAGTAATGCAACAGCAAGACCCATTGTAATATCACTAAGTTTGTCAGAGCAATATTTCATATTTGTCCCTATTTGTGGGCCTTTGCCACACATTTCTTTATGGCTTTGTACAGATGACTTGCTGTGAGAGGCTAAGAGGTGTGTATGAGACTCCAACATTGACATCCATGCATGTAACCTATGACCCAGCAATGTCTTAGTCCCCCACATATACTGCAGTGAGTTTTGGCACCTTGGGGAATATGGCATATTCTGGGGCGGCCAGTATTTGGCGGACATTTCTGTCTGCTACTATCCCGGAAGCCCACCCCATTCCCTTGCATATATGCAGCAATACCATGGATATGCTACACAGTCTACTAATCCATTCATTTCTTGTTAAGAAAAGTGACTTATCTTGTGCCTGCAGCAGTTGGGAGGACAGTGCTTCAGGGCTGATTCTGTCATATGCATGCAATACACAGCCTATACATGGCAAGGTACAGGAAGTGTGATATGTGTGGCATCCCTTCTACTGTGTGTGTGAGTCGGAGTGAGATGTCAGTCACTGGGCCCCTAGGGTGTCAGTCTATGTGGTATGCATTGCCTCTTTGTCAAGACCAGGGTGTACTGGGCATGTCTACATCTGCTTACAGGAACAAGCTGAAGGGGTTTATCCTGCAAGTCACCCTGTACCTGTGGTGACCTTGGCAATGGTGGGAGTCTGTGTCCCCCTTCCCTGTGATGTTCCTGCCACAGCTGTTCCACAGGATCATATTGTGTAGCATGGCAGATACTATGAACATGTGTGTAGATGTAGCTGAAGAGTACTGCAGGGCTCCACCAGATATGTCAAGGCAGCGGAACCGTGACTTGAACATCCCAAACATATGTGCCTCATTATGGCATACTTCAGAGTGCGTGTGTGTGTGTGTGTGTGTGTGTGTGTGTGTGTGTGTGTGTGTTTGTGTGTGTGTGTGTGTATGTGTGCATTTCTGATGGGTGTCATCATCCATGGTTCCAGTGCATAACCAGCATCCCCCACTAGATGGCCATATGGGATGTCCCCCCTGGCAAATGCCTGGTACAGCTGTGAGGCGTGCCAGATGTGGAAGTTGTGATAACTGCCAGGACTGCCAGCAAACACATTGATGATAATGCCCTGGGCAATACACATGACCTGGCAGTTGATGGAGTAATAGCCCTTCCAGTTGATATAGACTATACCATCCTCACTGGATGGTGTTTTGATGTGCACATGTGTGCAGTCTATGGCACCCGTTACCTCTGGGTAGTGTTCTACATGGTGGAAGAGATGCATATTGGGGGTCATCTCCTCAGGGGTGTTGGGGAAATAAATGTTCTCACTGGCATGTGTTAGCATGATATCCAGGAACTGGTGGAGTATCCTGGATGCAGATGCCTGTGATATCCCCATGATGTCCCCAGTAGGCCTTTGTAAAGTACCTGTAGCTAGTGTTCTTAAGGCTACATATACCTTTGTTTTCACTGGGATGGGTTCCCCTGTGTTGGCTCTGGGTCTGAGGTGAGGCCAGCATTGCTCGGTGAGTTGCTGTAGTATGTCCCTGTCCATCCTGTAGCACTCTACTATCTCCAGGATATGTAGCCACTGAAAGGTTACCCTGGGTCTGAACACTCTTCTCATCCTCAGTCTGGGACAGTTGCCAGCAATATCCTCATCACTGCCCTCAGTCTGTAGCATGTAAAGATGTAGCAAAACAGCAGCAGCCCCTATCATTTTGTCAGTTAAGATTCCCAAGTGTGCACTCCAATAGTGAAGATTATGTGGGGAAATCAGATTGAAGGGTATCTGCATACTTTATACTGATGTGCTGCAGATGCAGCTTGTGTGATTGGCTGACTATGATATATTCCACCTGACAGCTACATTATTGAAGGGTTTGAATGACCCACTGTGAGTGGCAGAGGCCTTATTAGTCATTTATAGTTAACTGCCATTTGTCAGCTATTTCCTTTTATTTTTGTCCAATTTCCTCCAGTTTTAACCTGTGAAGCTAGTGTAAACACTGCTGAGCAGAAAGGGCCCTCCCCTGTATATGAGCACACTCAGCATTTCTCTCACCTGCTAGGCACAGCTAAGCAGCCTCAAATACCCCCACCCCCTTAGCTGTGCTTAGCTGAGGGCAAACAGAAGCCAAAGAGTTCCAATGTGCTTACAAAAAGCATGACACACCCACTTTTCATGTCAGCTGCCTCTTCTGTCTACACCACCACATTGTAGCCCCTACACAGCTATGTACCTGCAGACACGGTGGCCCATTTTAGTTTTATTTTATTTATTTTATTTTACATTTGTTGACCGGGCTAGTCCAACTGGATATATGTCCATTTTCAGTAGAGGCCCAGGGAGAAAAGCTCCAAAATTACATAGTTAAAGCATAATTAAATTTCCAATATGTTAAATTGAATCTCAATTAAGAAAAAACAACAATATATTAGCAACAAAAAACAGCTCCATTACATAGGTGTAGCTAGGTGAGAAAGAATACAAGGCATTTCCATTGAGAACAAAATTTGACAATTTGTTTAGCCTAAAAACTTCTTAAATAAGCAGAATTACAACAGGATATCACTGAGAGGTAGAATAAGTAGATACATATGGGGTATGTCTGTTAACAGGTTGTTAACTGAAAGCCCTCAGAGAAGGGCATAACAGATGAGTCAGAGCTGTAAGGAAAAAGGGAGTAGAAATATTTAATTGAAACAAAGAGTTTAAGTACTTTTTGTTACTAGAAAAATTCACATACTTGCAGGGTGATACTGAAAGGTACAAAGGAAGAATAATAAGGACCTAGAGGTGATAGGCAAGAAAGAAAAGCAGGTCAATCAGGATTAGTACAAGGGCATAGCCACTGGGATAGAAGGAAAGTTCTTAGTTGTTTCTTAAAAAGGGGTGTTGATGTAAGTGATGTAAGATTAGATGGAAGTTTGTTCCAGTTGGTTCCAACAAAGTTAGTAAATAGGCAGTCCCCAGATTTATTGCAGGATTTAATGGAGGCTACTAGTAACTTGCTTGCTGAACGCAATGTTGTAAGATTTTTATAAGGTTTGATAATGTTACAGAGTATGGGAGAGTTTATTGGATGATATAAGATCTTATGAGTAATTATAAGTTGCTGAAGAAGAATCTGATTGTGTAATTCCAGCCATCCTAGTTGTTTAAGGTTTTGGCAGTGATGAGTACGAAATGTGGAACCAGTAGCAAATCTAGCTATATTATTATATGAGGTTGATTGTTTGTTCAGATTGCTTTTGGAAAGGTTAGAGTAGATGGGAGAGGCATCGAGAAGGGTGGATATAAGGTGTGTTTGGGCAATAGTGGTCCTAGCTGAGGGAGTAAGAAAGGGTTTAAGCCTGTATAGGGAGCCAAGTTTTCTATTTACAGATTTAATGGTTAAATTAATGTGTGAGTCAAAGTTAAGATTATTGTCAATTGTTACACCCAAAAGTTTGGTGGTTGTGTCTGGTGCTATTATAGTTCCATTTTTTGATGTAACTGTGAAATATATAGGGGAAGACTTTTGTGTAGGAGTAAACAATAATAACTTAGTTTTGTTAGGGTTGAGGAGGAGACTGCGGTTCTGGAACCAATTTTCAACTAAGGTAAAAACTTTTTGGGTATTGGTCTGCAGTTTGGTAGTGGAGTCAGTGGCACAGATTAGTGCTGAGTCATTGGCATATTGTAAGGTGGTGGTTAGGGGAAGTGAAGCACTCAGATCATTAATAAAAATGGAAAAAAGGAGAGGTCCCAAGATTGATTCTTGTGGGACTCCCAGGGTGATGGGGAGTTGAAAGGATAAGCTACTTTCCCAGAGAACTGCTTGTTGTCTATTCTCTAGGTAGGATTTGAACCATTTGAGTGCTTGAGTATCAAGTGACAGTGATTTAAGTATATCTAACAATGACTGATGGTTAACCATGTCAAAGGTTTTGGAGAGGTCTAAGAAGAGTGCTGAGGAAATTAGGTTGTTGTTACAATTCTTTTTAATACAGTCAGTAAAGGTTAAGAGTGCAGTTTTGGTGCTATGAAAAGGCCTGAAACCATGCTGGCAATCAGCTAGTAGGTAATTTTGGAGGAGATGATCAAGTAATTGCTGATAGATACATTTCTCCATAATTTTTGCTAATGGAGGGAGAAGGGCTATGGGATGGAAATTTGATAGATCTTTTGAGTTACCTCCCTTATGCAGTGGGATAATATGAGAGACTTTCCAGAGGGGCTGGGATAGTACCCTCTGTAATGGTTCTGTTTATTAGAATAGAAATAGGATAGGCAAGTGCTTCAGCTGCCATCTGTAAATATTCAGCAGGAATGGCATCTGCTGAAGGAGTACATGATTTGAGTTTACGAAGTAGGGAAAAGATAAAAGAAGTTGGAACTGGCTGGAGCTGAAATACAGGGGATTTATTGATAAGAGAGAGTGGGTCAGTAGTGTTAGTATGTGAAAAGGTCTTTGCTAAAGACTGCACTGTTTCAGAAAATAATTTGTTAAAAGTATCAACAATTTAGTTGGGTGAATTCTGAGTAAAATTAGAAGAGGTGGGAGTTTTAGCATGTCCAGGATGCAGTAGTTTATTTATGCCTGACCAGAATTTTTGAAGGTTTTGATTTTGGGTTTGTTGGAATTTTAGGTAATAGTTTTTTTTTTGTCAAGGAGTATTCATTTTTTTTTCAAATTTCTAAGTTGCCTAAAGTTTTGATAGTCAGTTGTGTTTTTGGTTGTTCTCCATTTGTCCCAGATTTTATTTCTCAGCAGTATTTTCTGCCTGGTCTCTTTTGAGAGCCAGGGAGCAGGTTTGCTATTCAGTAAACTTAGCTCATTTGCATACACCTAACTCCATATACCCTAGTTACAGCACTACACGAGAGCCTATGTCCTTAGCAACCACTATAACCTGCCATTGTATGAGTGTGCATACTGGCCAATATAATGGGGACATTCATTTTACCTTTACTACGCTCCTTTTATAATTTTATTTTTTTTCTTTGCAAGATCTCATGTTTGAGTGCCACTGCACTCTGCTTAAACATGGCATATGTGCCAAAAAATAATATTGATTTCATATATTTTGCATCAGTTAAATATGCCAATGGACATAGTTTTGACCATTGGCATGCCTAATGCACCTAATACATACTTTACTTTTAGTTGTCACAGCCCCGTTTTTATTTTTTACACTCATGTACTGTCCACATACAATTGTAATGCAGACACAGCTGTTGCACGGATGCCTGTCTGCTTCCTGGATTGGTAAATCACCTTATTTGCATGGCGTTCACCAGCAAATGAGGTGATTTACATTCTGCGATCACATCCATGGCAGCATAGTGCTGGGAGGCTCGTGCACACCCCCACCTTTGCTTCCTGGATCGCTCCACCTCCGAACTCCATGTTCGGGCTACGGCACTATGCTTACATGGAGATTAGCTCCATGTAAGCATTAATGAATTACCTCCCATATCTTTTCATGTTTTCAAGTTTTGTGTATTTATGTAATTCAATAGTATATTGTTTGCTTTTGATTTTAAAATAACTAACTCGCTCATTAATTCTGATTTTAGGTAAGAATGTTTAGTTGGGAACTTTCTGACTGGTTAATGTTTGGTGTGCTTAACTGTATAGATTTTGTCTTTTTTTCCTTCTCGTTTAATAACCTAAAAAACAGAGTTGCTATCTCTATGAAATAAAGACTGTTCAAATGTTATCAGACTGCTGCTGTGACCCAGGAAATATTTGTTGGGGTCTCTTCTGTCTACGTACCTAATGTAGACACAGTAACATAGAATACAGTCAGTACATGAAAAACACATTGGGATACATATTTCTACTGTGGAGCAATGATTAAAAAATGCTTAATATTTTTGTAGAACATTATTCTTAGCTGTTTACTGCACTTGCCCAGAATGTTTAGCCCATATCTATTAAAAAATAATTAACTATTATAAAATCAGATGACAGGTGTTCTAACAGAACCCTACACCCATTTCCCAAAGAGAAACCGGGCTATCAACTCTGAAATTCTTCACAGCTTTACAAATATTGTAGTCCATAGAAATATATGGGTGGTTTTGGTGAAGCAACGCCCTCTACTGTAATAGGGACCTAGTAATGCAAGTAATGGTTAGTGGAATGCCAGACTGCTTGCAGATACAAGTCCCATGTACAGGAGGAGCTGTTCTTCTATATTGGGAGGGGCAGTTGGGCTGAGGACATGGACTGCAAGTATCCATGGTAAGACTGTACGCAATCCATCCCGGATTTATAGAGGGGATGGTACACACAAGTAAAATGTGTAAAAATAGATAGTATTATCTGGTGGATTAATATCCTACATGCTGTCCCAGTTCATTCATAGGAAGAATGCATGGGTGATAATAATGCTATCTGTCATGCATGCATTCTGCCACCTGTCATGCAGGGGGCACTGTTTTAGATGTTGATCTCATAGTCATTCAGCTCCACCTCAAGAACAGCTCTGGTACTGCAGGAAACTGCAGTGCACGTTCTGATCTAGAAGTGAAGTTGTCATACCATTCAACTTTAACCAGGCTCAGTAGGTTCACTGAGTCTTCTGGTAGGATTGTTCTAAACAAAGAATGGGTAATAAGGTTCACTACTGTAGCATATTACAGAATTTCATTACCTACTCCTGGCATAGCAGGACTCACATACACACTCAGACCTCAGCATTGCAAGGTACTGATTTGGGTGAAGTCTGCCATTAAAGATTATATTATGCCCAGGCACAGGGATATACTTCACCTTCTGGGCAGTGAAGCTGTGTGACAAAAGCTTGCCTTTATATAATTCTTAATATTTTAGAATCCATCTCATAATGTTTTTCACTGAGATTATGGTACAACAAACTGCAAAATAATCATATAAAACAAATTATATATTTAATAAAATTTGCAAGGAATTTGACAATAAAATATCATAACTTTTTCAGGACTAAAAAACAGCTATAATATTTGTATTTTGAAAATGGTTCTGTTACATTGATTGTAAATAAACCATCATACTTGGCATTCATCCCACATCTAAGATTGTGATTGTCAAAAACATCAGATGGCTACATGTCCAAAATGATTTTTTTTATTTATTTAAATGAATGCAACATATGTGCAGGTTTTCTGTTGTTCTCCTACTATGGATTGACCTTGAATATTGTAAGTGTTGACAAGAAAATTACCTTGATTTCAGAAATAGAAGTACACAATCCATATCCAATTTTCATCTGAAGTAAAGGATTTATATTATCTTTTGTTTGTCAGTTTACATAGGTTAGACTGCCTATTGCCAAATGATAGTCATGAGAACGCCAAATGATAGTCATGAGAACAGAAAAAAAAACTACAAGGTTAGAAGAGTATAGCAGTTTCATTTCTTCTTTAAACAAAGTTACAGTTTTAAAGATAATTTGCTGTTGTTCATTTTGCAGTGCATTTTAAATATTTAATTTCACTCAAAACAGTTTTCAAGGATAGATCTTTAGTATGATTTCTTGGCATCAGTGTTTCGTAGTATTTCTCTTTCATGTTCATTATCTCTTTTTATGTGAAATTCACTAGTGCACTTAACCTCATTCCTGCAAATAACATTTCAATCTCAAGCCATATTATTGTTTGCACTTTTAATTCCAGTTTTGTTTCTAATACCTACATTTGATAAGTAGACTCTCAATTGTTATTCTGTTTCTTAATTACCCTTGTGTACTTGCCATGATGTTCCTTTTCCATGAAATTGCAGTGACTATTCTTTTTTCTACAGGTTTTTGCCCCTTTATTTATGCTCAGGATAGGCATACTAGTTAAGACACAAGGCTAATATTATTTTGATTTTAAAGGCTTTCTCATACACATGCACATGACTGCATGCACAGAAACTCACACACACACACACACACACACACACACACACACACACACACACACACACACACACACACACACACACACACCGTGAGGTATAGGACATCATAACTATATTATATTATAGTGCTACAGTGGCTTTATGCAATGCCAAAGCAGGTCTTTAACTTACATGATTACTTAGTTGTCACCACATTATGACATATTTAATTGGTATGGTATCCATTACACATTGCTCACTTGACTAATAAGTAACTGCTATATTATATGTTCATAGGTTTCATGGATGTGTACTAGGCTAACTACCACTGGGACCTTTTTAAACCTAGTAATACATCCCAAATGTCTGACAAATTCTGGTACCCTTGATAGTGTAAGCAGGGGCTTGGGATATGAAACATTTGCAAGCAGGAGCCTAGGGGTTGAACCATTTATAGGTGGCCTGTGTCCATTAGAAATATAAGTGCCAAACCAAGGTTGTGTTTCCTGTTTCCCACCGAATTGTCTAAGTTGTACTTGAATTGGATTAGGGAGTAACTCTGTCTCAAACAGATAAGGAAATATGTTCCAGAGAATGGGTAATTGCTGTGATACATACCTGTCTCAACAGGAAGTCCTATTTATATCATAGGTAAGGTTTAAGTCTTTAGAATGGGTAATTCTGGTGCTGTTTTTTTTTTTTTTTTTTTTTTGATATGCAGGAGGTTAATCAAGGTCAAGGTGGGTTCAACAATGCATTTTATGCCAGGCATAGATCTCATCTCAACAGACTGTAGGGGACAGAATACATGGATAAAGCTTTGAAGGTGTCTGCATAGTACCTTAAGCCCTGTATTCTTTTTGTTGGATGTGCCTGGTTAAATACATACCAAAGGAGTACTGTACTCAATGACAGATCTGTTGAATGCCGAATACAATGGAACAATGACCTCCTTGGACGTAGATACCATGTCTTTGTTTATAAGTTGCACAACCTAGAATGATTTCCTCAGTACTGTGGACATGTGATGGTCAAAGGCTAGATTATTGTCAACATGTATCCCCAAGTCCCAGCCTACTGAGTCAGCTCTTAGGGGTATATTCTCCATATGATAGTTATCAGAGGTTGATTACTTCCCAAAGGATACTATTATGCATTTCTAAGAATTTAGTTTTAGGCCATGGCTCTGACACAAGTTATTTGTCTGTGTCACCCTTTCCTGCAGTACATTAGTGTTGGTGGGGGATTCTATGATTGCTCCTTTTACTTGACTGCAGATTTGGTTAACCAGAGGCTCTTGACATTGGCCTTGACTTCAGAGAAGTTGATGACAAAAAGGAGCAGTCCCAGAACTGATCCATTGAGGTTTCTCCTTGGAACTGGCCTTGTTGTAGAGTTGGAGTCCCCAAAACTAACTTCCTGGGTCCAGTCTGTGAGCCAGACATATCTCTCAACTGTCCAGATTTTGCAGGATGTCTAGATTTTTGCATCATACCTTTAATCTGTTTCTCATAAAAATTGTGGTTTTCTGGAAAATCATTCAGGGTTGAAGTCACAAAAAATGATAGACATTTGACCTTCAAAGTTCGTACCCTTCAGAAAGTACATGATCATAAAATATTGTTATTCTATCAAATTTTTAAGTTACAATAGTAATATTTAAAAATTGTTCCTATTTTTGGGCCTTTGTTCTCCCATTTTTTGTGGCTCTGTCCAGATTTCTTGCCCTATAAAGTTGAGCGGTATAGAGCTAGATGGTTATCACATGGGCGACATAAGGTTTTACACCTAATGTCTTAAGTTTGTCAACAGTGCCTGAGTGAGCCAGGTCAGGATAGGCAGTGTAATCCATTTTAACTCATCCATTGTTTTGGTGACATTCTCAAAGAAGTCCACCAGGTTATGTAGGCATAACCTGCCTTTGATGTTTTAAAATAGGGGCTTGCATCTTTAATATGCTTAATTGGGTAATTGTTTGATTAATCTGATGGGCACTTAGCTTGCATAAATGTGACCTTTTTGCACTGTTAGATTATTCCCAGAAGGCGAATGGCTGAGGTACCAAAATAAAGGCAAAGTTAATGGTCTTTGTTGTGGAGCTGCTTCCTGTTTTTTACTTTTCTGTTTTTTAGCAATAGTTCATGTATTCTTGTGTTTTACTTGATGAACCCAAACTCAGTTGAGTCCAGTGTCTGGATGCTTCTTATGCCATTATTGGTCATTTTCGTGATAATTCTTTCCATGGTTTTGCATATGACACTAGTGAGATTTGTGTGTATATAGTTTCCAGGGTCAGTAGATGTCCCACTATTGTGCAGAGGGATGACGGTTACTTTTCTCCATTTGTTTAGGATGAAGTATGCTTGGATGCCACCATTAAACAGTGATTTCAGAGGGCTTGATAGTTTATGTTTCATGCTATTTAGAAGAGATCCTCTGATATATTGCCTGGACTCATTGATCTAGTACTCTTGGCCTACAGAGTATTGAGGAAATGTTCCCCAGTGATAGTAAGGGGAATTATACTTGATGGTATTTCCCTTAGTGAGGGTAAGAAGGAGACAGGGGTAAAGTTACAGATGAATTTGTCTGCCAGTAGGTTTGCAATATTTTCTGGCCCAGTATAGGTGGGTCCATTAACAATGAGCTCTGCACACAACAGTGTATTGCATTTGAGGTTGTGGACATAGCTAAAAAATGTCTTGTGTTTCTCCTAGGCCTGGGAAGCCAAATTTGCCTCATATTTAGATTTTTTAGGCTTTATTTGTCCTCTGAGTTATTTGTTTAGCTTGATGATATGATGATAGTGCTGAATGCTATACTTTCTAATATTTGACATTGTTTTCTTCCTTTTGTTATGCACCAGGGTGGCTTGTTTATTGAAATCATTTTGTACCTATTCGTGGTGAGTACAGCTGCCTCTCTGCAGCTATTCATATGCTTTATATAAGGTTTCTGTGAACAGTTCTGCATAGACAGCAGTATTTACATGGTTTGGGTGGGCTTGAAAATATGACAGGTTATAATAATAGGAAGTTAGGTTTAGAGTAGTTCCTGAACATTCCAGTATTAGCTGGGGTCCCAGGTTTTATTTTTACTTCAGAATAGACTGTTTTGTGGTCATGCCTTCTCAGAGAGGACATTACACGAGGAGAGGTGTGCAACACTCTCCCATATTAGTGAGAACCAGATCCAGTATGTTTGCTCCCCTGGTTGGCATATTAACAGCCTAGTCCAGGGAGTTTGTGTTTACAAAATCAAGGAATCTCTGTGCCTGCACATTTGGTGTGTTGTATATGATTCTCGGTTAATTGTGGAGCAATTAAAGTCACTCATGAATTTGGTATTGGTTGGATGTTGAGTGCGTCCAGTAAGCTTAAATACATGCTGCAGGTTCCCTGTGTTATAGAGGGAGACTTATAGCTTGCAAGAAAATGGTAAGGGAGTTTGTTTTTGTAATTTAAATATTGAGAAGCTCAAGTGCATCATCCTGTTTGACTTGCCTTGATGTATTTTATTTCTGATAGAAATCAAGACAACCCCAACTTTAGCCCTTGCCTGTGTAGTAGCTGGTCTAAATGTGTATAAAGCATTATAGCCTTACACTGTTGGGGCATTATCCATAGTTTAAACAATGTCTCAGGTGACTGTACAGATGTTATCATTTTATAGGATGAGAAGAGCTTGTAAGGAGTGAAGTTTCTTGTTTAGACATCTAGCATTGAGGAGTAATACATTTAGATTTTCTTCATTTTGGTTTGCTATGTTAGAAGGATTTTCAGTTCTGTTGTCTGAAAAAGACACTGGGGGAAGATAATGTTTTAGCTAATATTTGAAAGCATAGAGGGTAGAGATGCAGACCATCCTTATTAGCATAGTATGGTCTGTTCACATTTCCTTCTTTGCTGACAAATATTGCACTCCTTTAGGATAACACCAGAAACTAAGCCAATTATGAAACCCATCTTCTGTTCATATTGTGGTGTCATCCTTAGAAAAGGTAGAATGCTGCTCATGCTAGACTCGTACCAGTCTTAGGTACATAATGTGTTTCTAGCACTGTTATAATCCTTCTTTAACCTGTAGTTAATTTGTGATGTACTCTAATTATCATTTCATTTTCTTCATACTGTAGATTTAATAGACAGCATCGCTCCATTTATGTGGGAGAAATATGGCTGTACTCTCATTTATTGCAGAACATAAAGCAAAGGCAGTGGGGAAATTGCACTGTTCTTTATGGAGTAGTACTGATGTGAGCAATGCAGGTGACAAAAGTCACATTATCAGCTTTAGCAACAACATTAACATCGTACATAGCATGTGTATTTCAGCCTAAAGTAAACAAAACCAAGATCACTGTAGTATTATGCACATGAAAGTAAACAGCCCTGATGAAGAGTAAAACCCTACACTGCTTGCCAGAAGGTACTTCACAAATACAATGAGCTATTCCAGATGTTATATAACCAATGTAATTTTCTTTATTTAGTAATGCCCAAAATGCTAAGTGACACCAATGCCACCCTTGTTTGCACTACAGACATCAAAGACTTTGAACATGTAAAATTAAATTTTGAATTTTTACCATAGGGTGGTAACTGCCACTCCCTACAGGACATCAGTGACTGGCACTGATGCACACAGTACCAACCATCATGAAAAAGATGAAGCAAAAAAATTCTGTTATTTATAAATTGGTGTGATGACCTCACAGTTATGTGGACTGATACAATTAAAATATGCACAGTCTGAACTCCTACTTTGACACAAACTTCACCATCACAAGGCTTAAATGCTTCACTTATACCATTACAATGACACATTTATAGGAATAGCATGTTGTGCCATCTGAACATTTAAATGAAAAAGAATAATATGAAGCAGGAGTGCTTAGCAGTGTACTTCTAACAGTTGCAGTTATTCTGATCTTCACCCATGTTATAAGAGTGTTGTACAGTATAGTCATGTGATGTGATCATTAAGAAGTGAAGATGCTAAAGGATGTGAGGTTACAAACAGTTGTTTGCATGACAAGAGTTTCGAAAAGCAGCTGTGAATTACTACCTTGTATTACCTTTGCAAAAGGAATGTATTACAATTTGCCATAAGTGTAAACCTTTTTTTTAAGTTGTAGATATACTAAAGGTTTCAGCCACTTTGTTAGCGATCATCATTCCATGTGTGTATTGGCACCTCATCTTCTTACTAATTGTTAACAGCAGTGTATATCAAGGTTCACTCATAACTCAGTGAATATAACTTAAAACTTGTTTGCAAGCCTTTTTTTCTCTGTCACACCTTATGTATGAGTCTTGATCATTATCAGGGATGCTGAAAAACTAATTGAACAGCCAGCACTGCTAATGAGGCACACTTGCAAGGCAGCACCTGGCCAGAAGTCTTAATACATGTTCTTGTACTGCTCAGGCATGTGCACACCATTGTATAAAATGGTTACCTGTCCATCAGTTTGAGCACATTGAGTGTTTCAGATATGATAATTAGTTGAGAACTAATTAAAATATTCAATGAGATCAGGGGGGTTAATCTACATCATTGGGCATGGGGCTATGGAACATTCATTGTGTTAGGGTTTACCATGGGCTGCCTAAACAAATTGCTGACAAGTGTCAGTTTGCAATACTTAAGATAACTATCTGAAATGTTTCAAGGTATGTGATCGTCCATACAACTACTGCTTCATGGTATATGTTAATAACTTATTTGTAACTTGTCAGTTGTTTTATAAAAATAACCTTTTTTATTACATTGATCATTTACTTGTATTTATTTTGATTTATATAAGGCTTTGTTACGTTAAACTGTCGCTACTTATGTTGTTGTTGTGTGTGTGTGTGTGTGTGTGTGTGTGTGTGTGTGTGTGTGTGTGTGTGTGTGTGTGTGTGTGTGTGTATATTTATATAAATATATATATATATTTTACAGTCCTGACATTCAAAATACCGACACTCAGAACATCGAGATTGTGGAATCTCGAAATTAAAAAAAAAGAATACATCAACAAACACATTGTTACAGGGAGTCAAACCCCCCCCTGCACCCCTGACACCCCCTGCAACTTAAATATACCAACTCCGAGATTGGATTACAGTGAAGAGAATAGTAATGCTCCCATTCCGCACTGTATGGTGATCTCCATTTACAGGTTTTGAGATTCCACAATCTCGATGTTCTGAGCATTGGTATTTTGAACACCGGGATTATGGAATTTCAATATATATATATTCTTGTATGTACATGAAATGAGTTTGTTTTCTTCTGTAGTTATAACTTCTAGCCTTTGGAGGGGAATGAATGCCTATGGGGAGGAATATTGCATCGCTATTTTCAGACTTTTTTCTATGATGATATGTAGTGTCTGCATACTGATATACATATTGCTCCCCATAGGTATAAAAGGATAACAGTCTGTACTTACCCTTTGGTTTATTGTTTTAGCCTAATATAAATACATTTCTTCTATAACAACAGGAATATGCCTTCAATATCCAAAGATAAAGGGCTATCTTTACAGAAGCCTCCCTTCTCAGATGCTTAGAATGAAGTCACAATATAGGCACTCTTTCTCCACTTAACATGGATCCTAGACCCACATTTCCCTGACAAATCATTTTATGACTGTGTCTGGTAGCAGGTGGTCATTGTTGTCATTGCTTTGGGTGGTGAGAGATGTAACTACCAAATGGTCTGACATAGGATCACTGACATGATAAAAAAGCTACTGACATAGCAAAGGTTGTGGCTTGGGAGAAAAGGGCTACTGGGGGTTGGCCATCTACCAAACCATGGCTCACTGAGATGGAGGACTTCCTGTCATCTTTACAGGATCCAGGTAGTTCAGAAGAGTTTTGCAGTGTGGTGCTGGATGTTGGGCAGGGGTGAATTTCTACTATTGATGCCATTAAAGAAATGGTCAAGAAAAAAATAGATGGTGCATGAACATTTCAATACACAGCACAATGACCTGATTGTTTTAGTTATAGGAATATGAATACATATATACTTTGACCAGAATGTAAAAAATATTCCTGATGCCAAAAAGAACATAAATGATGTCAGGTTCTTATTTCATAGACAGTAGAAAATATATAAGTGATGTGCCAACAGGGACATTTTTTTTTCTTGCGGGATGAGTGTGTGTACATGCAAATTGAATGACTTCTCAGTAGATAAAGCACTGACATGACATTTTTTCTGAAAGGATTCGTTTGAATTAGGAATGGAATCCTCTGTAGTGCTTCAGATTCCAGTGGATTTGCAGGAGCCATTCCTGTAGTTTTGGACAAAAGGCAGTGACACTATTGTCACTATGATGCAGCTTCCTCTGAGATCTCCAAGTTGAGGAGTCATTGACTGTAATATACAGACTTTAATGAAAATTATCATGTCAGAAAAAGGAAGCAATAATTTATTTATTTATTCATTCATTCAATTTTGATTACCAGAAAACTCTGACTGGATTCATTACCCATTTTCAATGGAGTCCAGAGAGAGATGCTTCAAGAAATAGAGGATGTACAATTTAACAAAGTTTAAAAGATGTCTAAATAGATATATAAAAAATACTGAAATTCATTAAAATTGAATAAACTGGAAATATCATACAAAGATATAAGGTGTACTAAGTTCTAAGAAGCGACATTGGTGCGCATACCTCAGAACTGTCCAAATTTTCTGCAGAATGTCCAGATTTTTGCCTGACATTTTTGGTCTGCTTCTCCAAAAATTATATATATTTTTCCTAGCAAATCATTTGCAAATCATTGAGGACTGAAGTCGGAAAATAATGACAAAAATTTGAGTTTAAGACTTTACATCCTTTATAAAATTCATGCTAATAGAAAACATGTTATTCTATTAAATTTCTAAGTTTGTAAGAGCAATATTTAAATTTCGTCCCTATTTTTGAGCCTTTGTCCCCCCCATTACTTATGGCTTTGTCCAGATTTCTTGTTTTAAGAGGTCAAGAGGTATGTTGTTGCATATTACAGAACATCACTGAAGCAGGAAATTATCAGAATAAATGTAATAGCATCAATATGCTGTAGAGATTATCAGAATTTGATAGCTAACATTTTGTGATAGCCATTTATAATCTTTCTTATATGTAATCTAATAAAAAATAGAAGTGCTTAATTTACTGCAATAAACTCACTTCAGTAAGAAATAAATGAGAGTTGGGAAGAACTGGCTTACTATGTAAGAGGAAGAAATCATGCGTGTTTGGGTATTTTTAACCTGTAAATTCAGGATTATTGTAAATTCTAGTATGATTTAGATGTAGCTTGAGGTTGGTTTGAAATGCAAGAAGATTGTTTAGTTGTCTGATGGTGAATAGATTGTTATTTCATAGTTTAGTTATGCTTACTGAGTAAAGGAGTCCCATGTGAGTTGCTGGATTTTGAGGATTTTCTTAGGTGTTGTTCCTTTGACAGAAGGTTCCTTCTAGGTTTGTACCACTTTATTGTATTGCTGGTGGCTAGAGCATTTTAGAGATGATGTAGTATCGCATGTGCAATTATGACCTTTGTATATGATATGTGGTGAGGAAAGTTCTCGCCATTTCGGGTTCTGCAAAGGAATATAATGATGGGTTCACTTGGGAGGTTGAATGCAAATTTACTTATTTTATTATAACACTATTCAAGCGTGTACATTAGTGTAGTCTGAAGATTTGAAAATTGTAGATGCAAACAGCAGGCTAGGAAGTACGATGGATGTTGCTACTACTTTCTTGTTGTGGTCAATGAGAAATGGCTTGGCATTGTAAAGTAGCCATAATTTGTGGTGACTTTTTTTGTACAACAGAACTGAAGTGCTGCCCATATTTAAGGTTGCCATCTATGATGACACCTACTAACTTAGTATAGGCAACTTGTTCTATGCTGGTGTTGTTAGATGAGACTATATTTAGTGCAGGTTTTGTTGGTGGGAGGTTAGTACAGGCAAATGTAATGAATCTAGTTTTGTTGAGATTCAAGAGTAGTTGAGATTGTTCCAGCCAGGACTCAAGAGTCGAAGGATTCTGATTGTCTGGAACTGGGATAGCATTGTGTCTGAGTAGATAGGAGCTTAATTGCCTACATATTTTATATGTTGCATGTTTAGCTGCCTTGGGAATATTATCTATGAATATATTAAATAGGGGGGTCCTGCTATCGGCTCCTATGTTATGCCAGTTTGTACTGGCTGGTGGTTTGACTGGAAGACCATTCCGTGGCAGTGCTGGTTAGTCCTAGCTCTGTTGAGGAGAAGAGGAAAAGAGGGGGACTTACTGCATGAAATGTCTTTGATAGATACAGAAATAAGGTGGCAACAGGGTTACCTATTTCTTGTTTGACTGTGTCTAGAAAATTTAGAAGGGCAGTTTCCATGCTGTGATTGGGCTGCAAGCAATGTTGTGAGGGGAAGGTAAGTATGCTTCTAGCAGAAAAGTTAGGGTTTGATAGTTCTTTAGAGAATGGAATGATTATTGAAATAGGGCAATAGAATGTTCAGTAGTGCTATCTCTACTATGAATTAGTATAATAAAAGAGGTTTTCCAAATTTATGGAAAATAAGATTCTTGTAATGGTTTGTTGATTAATATAGAGACAGGGTAGCTTATTCTTTCTGCTCTTAATTTCAGATATTTTCCAAGAACATTCTCCTCTGCTAATTTAGTGGGTTTTAATTTCTTCAAGTAACTTTTATTGAAGTAACTGTGACTGGTTCAAATTATAAATTATTTGATTAGTACTATAGTTTAAGGTGAGGGGAGGCATATCTACATTCTGTTGGTAGATATGAGAGGCATGAGGTATAAAGTGTGCATTGAACCTGCAAGTTAAGGAGGCATTAGTTACAGTGGGAAGAGGGGTAGAGGTGGTCTTGGTAATTGGTTTTAGAAGTTTGTTTATAGTCGATAGGGTTGCCACCTTTTGTTGTGGCTAAAACCAGACTTAGGCCACATCGCTTGCACATCCCATAACCCTACCCATGCCCCGCCTGCTTTTTGTGAAACCATTGTCGGCCCCGCCTGCTTTTTGTGACACCATTGTCACATCAGAGGAGTGGAAATGCCCCTTTTTCCATTCACGATGCCTTTTTTCTGCAGATTTACTATGCTTTTTGTAAAAAAAAAAAAAGTATAGTAAAATCACAGATTTAACAAACTCCGATAATCTGTTTCTTTTTTTGAAACTGAATACCGAAGTTTGTACAGTGTTTCCAGACTACTGGACAATTACTTTGATTTCCAGGTAGTCCAGAAAAAAAATGGATAGGTGCCAATGTTAATAACAGACCAGAACAGTTTGGGATTATCTGAGTATGTTGTCTGTACTGCTGTGTCTAAAAGAACATGTTTGTTTAGTAAGATTTCTTAGGTTCAGTAATTTTGGTAATTGTTTGGATTTTTTTATTTTTACTCCAAGCATTCTCTCTAGTTTTCACTAATTGTAGCATCATTAATCATTTTCCAGAAGTTCAAAAAGTAAAATCCCTAGTATAAGGCCCAACTGTTCCTGAAATTAAAGCCTGCAGTAATGCTCTGTTTGAAGAAATAGGGAGAAGACCTGTTGTAATAAGCTGACCAAAGGCTCAAGTGAGAGATGTGTTTAATGCAAACATGCAGAATTACTTTTTCCATGGCCTCAAGAAGTTTCTGGCAAACCTTCCATCCAGGCAGGAGAAGTGGGACCTTGTCCAGGCAGTTCACAGCAAGCATGAAGAAATACTGACCTTGACTCTTGACTGGAGATCTTGTCAGGAGACCAAAGGAATGCTTTGATAAAACTTTAAATCTAGTGGGCATATGTTTATACTTTACAGACAATGTAAAGAGCAGCTTTTGGAACTGGATCTGTTTCTATAAATGATACCACTGCAGCAATTAAACAGTTTTGCTGTAGCAAAGTTGTTAGAGTAGATGAGATATAGCCATAAATGTTGAAACATATAGACACTCTGAGGTGTCATGGTTAACACAGCCTATCAATACTGCATGTCAGATGGAGACAGATGCTCTATATTAGAAAATGAGGGCTGAACTATACAAGTTTCTATAGAGGGGACAGAATGTATGTTCCATTGACAGAGGGATCATGGAAAAGACTTCTCATTGGTGATGGGAAGGAGAACTTGTCAAATAGATGAAAATAGGATTTGTGAAGAGCATTGCAGATTCCGTACACAATGTGGAAAAAAAAAAAGGATCAACTTCTTCTCTTTGTAGATATTGTCAGAGTCACAGACGTTTGACAACATTTGGAGTCTCAGGTCCAGTACTGCATATTATTCAGTCCCTGTATTTGAATATATTTGCTGTATCTCCAGTCTTATTAATTAATCAAATACATTCATTATGGTTGTAAGACTCTGGAATGTGGATGCCTTATATCCCCTATTCTTTACAAATTTCATGGAAAGAATATCAAAGATATCAAAGATATCAATCAACTAGTGCAGGACTGTACCAGAAAGAAGAGAGCTCATGTGGTGATCCTAACCAAAGTAGAGAGTGTTCTGGGCATCTAGGTTAAGGCAATAGGCAGCAATGAAAATGTCACTATGTGTTTCAGAGTAGGTGGGGGGTTAAAAATAAAAAGTCAAATAAATCTGTGGCATATAAGAACAGCAGATTATGTTTTGCAGAGAATAGTTAAGAATAATTTAAGAAACTGGAACCAAACCAGGGGATCAGACAAGTTATGGGGATAGGTTCAGGATGAAGAACTCACAGTGGTAGACAAGACTGTGAAGAAGGAGAAGTAAAGAAAAATAGCAAAAACAGAAAAAGACAAATGTGGCTACATATGAATATGAAGCTAGAAATTCAGAAAAAATATAGGGTGTGGACGAGGTAGAAAAAATGTTAAGGAGGTAGAAGAGGAACACTAAAAGGAGGCAACAAAGATGTCATGGACAGCAAAGGCTAATGCTGAAAGGGAGTTAGCAGAAGAGACCGAGAAGGAAAACAAGATAATCTAAGATACACAGCAGAAAAAGGATAGGAAGTACAGAAATATCCAGGCTGAACACAAATAGTATTGAAGTCACAGCAGATCGGAGAAAGCTAAAGTACTGAATATTTGCTTTGCTTCAGTCTTCATAGATGAGAGTAGGTGCAGGGTGACATGCTAGGAAGATGGGAGGCAGAATGGGAACAAGAATGGGCAGTCACCAGGATAGAGGCAGAGGAGACTCAAATGGAGCTATTTGATTCTAGGGTAGATTAAGCACAAACACCAGATAGGCTACTTTTGACAGTCAAAACAAAACCAAAAATCAGTAAACCAGTACTTCAAAAGGCAGGAACTGCAGAACAAGGCACCACACAAACTTGTTCTCCTTCAGAAACACCAAACCTTTATTTTCAACAACAAATAAGCACTTTTGTCTCAAATTAATTTTAAAAGAGGCTTCATCAGAAACAGTATATTGTCAGCACTGCAACATTTAAAATGCAAATGAATAGTGACCTCATTTCCTCTTGCTATTCAGGAAAAAAATTATTAAAGTGGCAGCACATAATAAAATCATAATGCATGTCCATGTTTAAAAAGTTATATAAAGGGACCCTAATAATACATTTAACAAATAATAAAACCTTCTCATACTGTATAATAATACTATATAGCATAAAAAGCCATACAAAGGCATAAAATAAATCTCTAAGATAAATCCATAAAATAAATATCTGAATATAATATAACTATATAATAAATAATAAAACATATATTTTTAAAATTGATTTAAGAGATAAATTTTATATATAATATATATATATATATATATATATATATATATATATATATATATATATACACAGATAGATAGACAAAAATACTTAAATTAATCTACTAGCGTCTATCCAATGCCTTTATTTTTAATAGACTGCTAACAGCAGTGGTGGCTGGTGACTTCAAATCAAATGGGGGCTGCAGAAGATAGCTGAATGGATGGGGACAATAGGAATGGGTGTGGCCATCTAGAAATGGGAGGAGCTATGCTCAAAACCACAAAAACTGGAATTTTAATTAAATACGCTGCCCTGGGTTCCAAACCGTCATTATGAGAGTCCAATCAAGACAAAATGAAGTGCAGAAGAAAACAAATATTTCAATGCATTGGCTGCATGACAGCTTACTTAATATCTAGATGGAAACAAAAAGGTTGTGAGACATGAAAAAATAAATTACTTTTTAAATACATTATTGGAATGCCAGTCAAAGTTGAGTATAAAAAAAACAAGCAGCACTCAACTCAAACCACTTCTCCTTGCACTGCAGTTCTAATTATAATCTATATTCAGCTTTATGAAAGTACCAAGTAACATGCTGAAAGTAGCAATCTCTGTGATACCCCCACTTGAAAAAATGTTTCTTATCCAAAAAAGACCTGCTGCATGACAACAACTATCTACTTGTTTCATGGGGAAAACATGATCAAAGTAAAAAATGAACAGCAAACAAGAAACAAGCTCAAGATAAATTGTTTAAAGGATTAGTGCACAGGTTATGGACCACGCATGATAGATTGGCATTCTGTTTAGTTTACGGTTAAAGCCTGCAAAGATGACTGCAAGTCTCCAACAAAGGTAAGGAGCTTCTTAAAATACTGTCATCCTGTCCTTTATTACAAATCCTGTCATATGCATTTCCATACCCAAGGCTTATACGTTATCTAGTTATGTAAGTATTCTCTGCATGGCAACAACAAAAAGGCTTTTAATGTTGGTAATTCTTTAACAGTATGCTTATTAAAGCATACTTGTGTCTTACAATCTCAGACAAGCTTACCTGATGTTCATGAAAGCATTGCTACTTAAACACAGAGCAACGGGCACGTTCTGATCAATAAGAAGCATAAATCAACAGTATAAAAATATGACAGAAAACCAGAACATTCTGCAAAATCAAGCAAGGACAGATGAAAAGCCACTGTAGTACTTGTGTGTACCTTGGATGGATGGATACTCTGCACACACACTGCATAACTGGTTCTTGCCTTGCTTGGACACATCCAGAGTCCCTAAATGGGGGAGTGGGGTGCAACAAGTATGTCACAATTTGAAATGTCTGTGGCTGACTGTGATGGCTCTGACACATTTGTCATACCTCTCAACCTCAGAGCAAGAAATCTGGACAAAGCCATACATAGAAGTGGGATAAAAGCCCAAAAATAAGGACAATATTTAAATATTGCTCTTATAAACTTTCTAATGGAATAGTAGGTCTTGCATTAGTATGAATTTTCTGAAGGGTATTAAATCTGAATCTTAAATGTCTGTCATTATTTTCTAACTTCAGACTTTAATGATTTGCCACTGATTTGTCAGAAAACTACAATTTTATATAAAATGGACCAAAAATATAAAATAGCCACACAATACAGCTGAGAACTTGTGAAAGAAAGGATACATTTTTAATATTAGTACTGTTGACTTGAGCAGCTGACAGAATAAACAAATCTACATGCTTTTTTGTAAAAAAGTTATCTATAACTCTGATTATTACAGTTATTTATTAATTGTAAACCCTCCACGTTTTCTTCCAAAATTGGCATTTTGCGGCGGGATTATTAGAGGGAAAGCAACATTTTGAGCCAAAATTAGGGACAGTTGAGAGGTTTGGATATGCCTAATTCTATAAAGCAATTTATTTGCACGTACCTTTCAACCTGCTAATGCAGGAAATATGGACAAGGCCAAATATATTGGGGGGGACATACAAACAGTACTAAAAATTGCTCTTGTATAAACTTTGTTGATAGAATAACAGGTCTTTCTTTAGAATGCATTTTTCTGAAGGTTATGAAGTCTGAAACTCAATGTCTGCTATTATTTAGTGACTTAATTCCTAAATGATTTTCCAGAAAACTGCAAATTTTATGAGGAGCAAACCAAAAATAAGAAGCAAAAATCTATTCATTCTGTGAAAATCTGGACAGTTGAGAGGTATAGTTCAGCCAGGACTATCTTTGAGTTTGCCACCATTCCCCCTCCCAAAATCAGGGTCGAATGGAGTCTACCCCCTATAGCCATTCCAATGTCCCATTACTTGGCTATTTCACCCCATTTACCATAAACACTGTAAAGTGCATACTGCTTTACTTCTATGATGATTTGGATTTCATTTGAAAGTTTTATTTTGAATTTTACAGCACAACACTAAGACATCTGCTAAACAATGCAATGCAGTCTCACAATGAAAACAGACTTAGCATTAAAATTTCTCTGCCCTTGAAACTCACATTCATTGAAACAGCATTGAAATCCACATTCAAAGAAAATACATTTGGCTAATATAAATATTAACTTTGGGCTGTTTTCAAATGATAGGCCCTTTGCACACAAGACATACATGTGTTGTGTGATACATCTTCCTGATTGTATTAAATTATATTCCTTGTACAGTCATTAGAGGGTGTTTTAAATTTATTGTTTTGAACATTTTTCCAGTAAACAATGAAACAAAATGCATGCATCAATAATGACAAAACTGCCCAGTTGAGAACATTTCCATCATAAAAGTCTACTCAAGCGTCTATGATCCACCATTATCAGTAAATATGCACAATCTCTGCAGAAGTAAAAGTCATCTAAATAATTCCACGTTAAAGAGATATGTAACTAATGAAGAGGTTGCTGCTAACAAACAACTTTATATTTCATTGCTTCATCTACAAATAAAGTGTCTGTATCTTTGCCAAAGAAGACTTTTTTAGTACGGCAGCATCCACCCCATGTGGGAGTAGAACTCACAGCCTTCTGCATCAAAAGCAAGTACACTATGTGTTGTACCATTAACAATGCAAGCAGACCTACCATAAGCAGCACTAAACTTTTCTTCCCCTGCAGCTCTCTGCTCCTTGTAAAATCTACTTGACACTCAACTGTATCTCTCAACTTCACAGCACAAGAAATCTGGAAAAAGCCAAAATTTATTGGGGGGGGGCAAAAGCCCAAAAACCAGGGACACATTTTAAACATTGCTTGTACAATCTTGGAAAGTTGCTAATATAAAATGCTGTGTTATTACCATACATTTGACTGCCAAGTCTTGAACCCAGGACTCTGTGCAAAACAGTCAGAGCAACATACCACTATGTCAAATCAACTGTTTTATGAAAGAAAGGAAGACTGAAACTTAAATGGCTACCATTTAGTGAATTCAGTTCTCACCATAGCTGTCAACCTCTTAGCACAAAACACCTGGACAAAGCCAGTAATGGGGGAATATAGCCCTCAAACATATTCAGTGAATTCAGTTCTCACCATAGCTCTCAACCTTAGTACAAAAAACCTGGACAAAGCCAATAATGGGAGAATACAGTCCCAAAAATAGGGACACATTTTAAATATTCATCTTATAAACTTAGAAAATTGCTAGAATAAAAGGTTTTGTGTTACTATGTACTTTCTGAAGAATATGAAATCTGAAATTCAAATGCCTGTCGATTTAATTTATTTAACATTTGTTAACCAGGAAAGTCTGACTTGGAACAAAAGCCAATTTTCAGCAGAGGCCCAGGGAGAAATACTGCAGACACATGCCTTTGTAAAATGGGAGGACACCAGAGCAAACCTACACACAAACACAGAGAGGACATGCAGACTCCACACAGAAGGCACTCCAGCCAGAAATCAAACCAGAGAACCTCTAGCTGTGAGGCAACAATGCTACCACTGCACCATCAACTATTTAACAAATTAACATTTCAGAAACCACCGATTTTATGAGGAGCATAACAGAACAAAATATGAGGCAAAAATCTGCAAAAGTGTCACAAATGGTGGTGGGTAGGGAATTCAGGCTCTTGTTACCTCTACCCAGGGTACAGGATTCAAGCCTGAGGTATTTTCTAACCATCATCAGCAGGTATTCTGAGTTATCTCTATAGCCACAAGTATAAATCAGCTGGGGCATTTTACACACACACACACACACACACACACACACACACACACACACCTTCACTTTATTCTGTACCTGCAATCCATCCTGATGATAAAATAATCCCCAATTCTACTCTTCAGGTTATGCTCTGTTTTGCCCATATAAAAACAGGGGCAATTTGAGCAAAGAGCACAATATACCACACCATTTTTCTTTAAACCTAATATTCACCCCATTAATTTCTACATTATTAGTTTCTAAAATGTTTGTATATGTGGCCCTCATATTGTTTATTATTCTTAAGTTCAAATAAATTCTTTAAAGAATGTCCCTTCCTATACACGCAGATGGGTGCACGTCCTAGAATCTCTCTCATCTCGCTATCATTATTAATTAAGTTCCAGTTCTTAATTAGGATATTTTTTATCATAGGTGCATCCCTATTACATGTTGTTAAAAAACTGCTTTGGTAGGATATCATTCGACTAGTGCTATCATTTGCAATAGTGTTAGGAACAATATCTGTATGAATAGGTATTTCATACTCCAGACCATTCATATTTTGTTGCTTTTCTATGCTCCTAGACCTCAAAATTGGTAAAAAGTGGCCATTGTCTCTTATTATTTTTACTCCCTCCATCATCTCATCAATTAAATTGCTATAGTAACTCCATTTGGTAAATATTTGTTTAAGTAAATTACATTCTTTCAATAAAGATTCCTCCAGCATAATCATCCTTGCTGCCCGGACAAATTGCCCCTTAACCACTGCCCATTTTTGCTTGAAAGGATGGCAGCTACTAAAATGGAGGAAGCTATTGGAGTATGTATTCTTGGGAAACATGTCCGCCAAGAATCTCTTATTAACTTCATCTTTCTTCAATAATATGTCCAGATAGGGAATTGGCTTTTCTTTTTTAAATGGCATGTTATCATTGGTAGCGTTTTGAAACTAAAAGCTTTGAAACGCTAAAGTCTAAATAATACCATTGTATAGGTTTATTTATACATTTTAAATGTGTATTTAATTTGTACAGTCTGTTTGGAAATGTTGGGTTACATACACATCAAATTTTGGGGAGTGGGGTGTTTTGTGGCTAGTAGATGGTGTTGTTTGAAATTCACTTGGAATCCATTTGGACTGAAGTTAAATTGGGGTTAAACTGGTTTGAGTTGCTTGATGGGATGGGCAAATGAATACAAACATCTAATTAAGCAATTATATCACACCATAGTTTAAAAGGTAAAGGAAATGATGTATTTTTTGTCAGAGGAAGTTTGTCACTCAAGACTAACGAAAGCACTTACTTTTACTCATTCATTTTTTTGAGCGTATATAGTAAGGAATTTACATGCTGTTAAACTATTTAAGTACTTGGTTTATTGAGCGTATATTGTAAATATTCTTACACGCTATTTATGTTTTAAATTGATTTTAAACTGTGGTCATTAAAGACTTTTTCTACCTGCCTGGATCCGTCCTTTTTGGATTTACTGGTTTGGATTCCTTTTTTGTGGCTCGTTTGACTGATAGAGAATTGACTTTTCTTCTATAGTATACGTAAATTTCAAAAATTCTGTTGTCATATTAATGAACTCCAAAAAGGAAGGTATCATCTTTTTAGGACCTGCCCACAAGATGAATATATCTCTAAATAATGGACATAAGTTTTACAGAATGGGAGAAACTGAGACTAAGATATCATTTCTCCCATTCTAACATGATAATATTGGCATAAAGGCCCCCACAAGAGGAGCCCATTGCCACCCCTTCAATCTGGAGAAAATATTCACCTTCAAATAAAATTTAATTGTTCTTTAATATAAGTTCAAGCATTTGTGCATACAAGTTGATTTTTCTTGTATTACATTCTTAGACAACAGATAGTCACAAAACCATTGTATGCCCAACTCATGTGGTATAACACTATAAAGGTTAACTGCATCAGTTGTAATGAATATATATTTATCCTTATATTCTATTTCATTAACCTTTCTTAAGAAATCTCATGAGTCAATGCACACAGTGGGCTCATCCCATACATATTTACTCAACTCCTTGTCCAAATATTTTGCCATATGATATGTCATGGAGCCCCTAGCATCCACAATTGGTCTAATTTGTGGCTGATTTAGATCTTTGTGGATTTTAGAGGCCCCAAAATGACTGTGTAGATGGAAATTCAACCAAAAGATAATGCAGTTCCTTAACAGAAATAAGGCCATCAATAAACATATTGTATAAACCCCTTAATTTTTCTATAGGTTCCATTCATTTCATTTAAGGAGCTTCTTATATATGTTTCAGTATTCAGTATCTCAAACATCTTATTATTATAATCCACTCTGTTCATAATGACAACCCCACCCCCTTTATCTGGCTTCATTATTCTAACCCCTTTATTATACATCAAAAATTCTAATTCAAATTCCTCATTATAATTTAAGTTATTGTGAACTTACCTTCTATTAGAATTTTTACAAAGTTCACCGAGATGTAACTCACAAATTCTTTCATATGTTGCCAAGACAGGATGTACTGGGGGGTTGTAAGTGCTGAAAATTCTAATGGGGTCCCTTATTTGTTCAACATTATTAAACATGATATTTAAATTTAACTTTCTAGTGTATTGTTTTAAATCCATTAGACTATGTACTAGATTCATAGGATGGTCTGATACAAATGTGAATCCCTTAGCTAATAGGAACATATAGTCACAGAGTAATATCCGAAAAATTATACACTTTAAAATCATTGTCAGAATTAAAGTTCACTTTCAGAGATGGTAACAAGTAACAATTTCTTGTTAGTTCAGAGGTTACTGTTTCTGTCTCCCCCTCCAAGTATTCCTGTTGGTCCCCCTGTTGTTCATTCTCCCTCTCCCAAATTGATGGATGTTGAAATGGCCTGTCACTTGTTGTGGTTGAGCTCTTTGCTGATTCATTATCCGCTCTGACCATCTGAGGGGTGGGTACTGTTCTTCGTCTAAGAAACTTTTCGTCATATAGGTCTGAATCATTGGTGGCATTGTTCTCATAATTAGCATTAAAATAAGATTCAGTTCCCCTCCTATTATGTTGCCATACTTGTGATGGAGGTGGCTGGGGGCAAGCTAGATTATTAGCATAGTCCTTTTCATCTAATTTCTTTATTTTTTATTTTTAATAATCGGTATTTGTTCATCAATAGTACGAAAGATTCAGCAATAATCAAATCTGTTATTAGAAAAAATAGGATTCTGTGTAATTTGTTTATCAAGTGCTGTAGCTTCCATATTTAGTGTATCAATCAATTTCTCATTATATTTTATTACCATCCCCATATATTCAAAACCAAATCTGTCAGAAAGTTCCAATAAATCTTTATGAAAGTCAGAGCCTGCTACCAATCCTGTAGGATAGTGCCACATACGCAGGCCCTTAGGTACAGTCCTTTGATTCAGACATTCTTTAAAATACAAGTTGCCCATCTGAAGTTTCTTAATTTTGAGTAAATAGTGGTCCAAATCATTAAGTTGGTCACTGAAAGAAACATTAGTGGACCGAGGGTTTCTCAATATATTAAAGTCATTCCTAAGCCATTCAGTTAACAGGGGGCTATTTAAAGTGTTAGCGTTTGTATCATTAGTAGCATTAATGGTATTACAAGCATATTATGCGTATTTACCTCATTCTGCCTGATTTCCGGCCATAGAGAAGGTAAAGACGATGTAAATGCTGCCATTTGTCCTTCTCCTTGGTTATTTAGGGTCCCAGAAGCATCCGATGTAATATTACTAGTAGAAATACTGGTAGAAGTGCTCAGTGTTGGATGTATGGACAGCTGAGATAGAGCCGACTGCTCTAAATGGTCCATACGATTCATAAGTTGCTGTATTAACACAGTTAAATCATTTGCAGTCCCATTCTGTTGAGAAATCACGGTTGACTGCATGTCACCTAATAATGACGAGTTACCCTGTTCTGCATCCATACTTATGCTCCAAACAGACAAAACAAAACCAAAAATTAGTAAACCAGTTCTTCAAAAGGCAGGAACTGCAGAGAAAGGCACCACAGAAACTTGTTCTCCTTCAGAAACCCCAAACCTTTATTTTTAACAACAGATAAGCACTTTCGTCTCAAATTAACTTTAAAAGAGACTTCATCAGAAACAGTGTATTGTTAGCACTGTGACATTTAAAATACAAATGAATAGTGACCTCATTTCTTTTTGCTAGTTAGGAAACAAGGTATTAAAGTGGCAGCACATAAAAAATTATAATGCATGTCCATGTTTAAAAAGTTATATAAAGGGACCCTAATAATACATTTAACAAATAATAAAACCTTTCTTCTGCTGCATAATAATACTAGATAGCATAAAAAGCCTTACCAAGGTATAAAATAAATCTCTAAGATAAATTCATAAAATAAATATCTGAATATAAAATCCTACCATATAAGTATATAAGTATATAATAAATAATAAAATATATATATTTAAAATGGATTTAAGAGATACATTTTATAAAATATATATCTATATATATATATATATATATATATATATATATATATATATATATACATACATATAAAATATATATAAAAATACTTAACAAATTAATCTATTAGCATCTATCCAATGCCTTTATTTTTAATAGACTGCTAATAGACACATTATCATTCAAGCTTGGCCAATACAATGAATTCAAGCAAAGCTGCCAGGATAGTTCCAATGTCTATTAGCAGTCTATTAAAAATAAAGGCATTGAATAGATAAAGATTTTTATATTATATATATATATATATATATATATATATATATATATATATAGTTCCCCTTCACAAGATCGAATGGATGGAAGCTCGAAATTCATAATCTCAAGACCAGAATCTCGAACTTACATTCACTCGAAATTGTGAATGGGAGCCTTAGGTTTAAAATAAATAAAAAGTTAACTTACCTTATTGCAAGGGGCCAGGTCCCCCTGTACCCTAGCAGTTTAAATGTGAATGTTTTGTGACCGCAGTATAGCAGAGGAATGGAAAATCTTCCATTTTGTGCTTACACGTATAGCACGGAATGGGAGATTTCCCTTTCCTTCACTATAGTGCGATCTCAGAGTAGGTATATTTAAGTGGGGGGGGGGTGGGGGGTGTAGGGGGTGAAGCTCCCCTGTGAAAACATTTGAAAGGTGTGTTTTTGTCCCTTTCATATGTTTAAGTTTCTCTAAATTTGAGATTTTGGTTTCGAGTTTATGACTTTCGAGTTTAGAGAAATTTGATCATATGAAGGGGAACTATATATATATATATATATATATATATATATATATATATATATAGATATATATATTATAAAATTTATATATTATAAAATGTATCTCTTAAATCCATTTTAAAAATATATATTTTATTATTTATTATATATTTATATAGTTAATGGTAGGATTCTATATTCAGATATTTATTTTATGGATTTATCCTGCCTTTTGAAGAACTTTTGAGAGTCTTTAGAAATCAGGTCAGATCATAAACAAGACCTTCGGTAGATGGTTGGCTAGTGCAGAAGAACCAAAGGACTGAAACATACCAAGTCTGGAATTAATGTACAATGAGGCAGAAAAAATCCTGGTTAACTGCATGGCTGTTAGATAAACAACAGTGTCATGGAAAGTCATAGTACTAATCCTGAAGAGAAGAAAGGCAGCAGTTCAGAAAGGGCAGCAGTCTTCAGGATAGAAAAATACATAGTGTCACAGACAGAATTAGCTGGCCGTAAAACATGGTACGGATTGCTGACTGCATTGCTCACAAACTTGTCAGGGGAGAACCACCGATACAGTCCACCTGGACTTCATCAATGTCCTCAACCCGGTCCCAAACAGGATGCTGATTGGAAAACTGGAAGGGATGGAGTTAGGACCAAGACTGACAAAATGGATATTAAGTTGTTAAATATAGAGCACAGGGGTTGTGGTGAGAAGGACAGTGAAAGTGACAGGTGTAATACCTTAGTGATCTGTCCTGGATTCAGTATTTTAAGTATCATAGATCTCTGAGGAAAAACAGAACAGGATCAAGCTTGTTAGTGATGACTCAAAGGCAGGTGCAGAAGTAGTAGATGGGGGAAGAATCTTGTGAAGGCTTTAGAAAGACAACAAATACTCAGACAGGTGGCAACTGGAGTTCAATACAAACCAATGCCAAGTACTGCACTTAGTTCACAACAATCCTGGTTGGAAGTATCAGATGGGGAGTAGAACAATGGAAATCATGGCAAGAGGGCCGGAAAAAATCTGGAAGTGTTGGTCACACCTGGATTGGACCACTGAGAGCAGAGTGAGAGGTCAGTGATAGCGGCAAAGAGAACACCGAGTTGTATTATTGAAAGTGTCAGTGTCTCAAAATGTAGTACAATCACTTTAGTGCAGAAAACCATGGGTTCTATTCACACATCAGAGAGATGGATTTCTGACACTGCAGTGCAGCATAAGATGGGTGCTGCAAGCCTGAATGTGATGCCTTTAGGGTTGAGCGTTGGTGTAATGGCTAAGGTGTTTACCTTACAAACATAAGCTATAGGATTTGTTTCTCACATTTGGAAACATGGCTAGGCTTATAATGATCCCCTAAGATCTTTAGCCTAGTAATCACTTATAAGGAGATAGTCACACATACCCCTCAAGTGTACCTCATTACAAGGAACATTCCTCATTTTCAATCTTAACAGGTCTATGTTCCTTATTGTTCCACATTGAAAGGGTCTGCCACACATTATGTATTATGAATATTTTAACAGATGTTCATGATAAATTATATGAATCATATTAATTCTTCAAATGAATATAAGTATAAAGTAACACATTTTAACAATCCTATGAGGTTCCTAGTAAAAGTTATTAGTAATCTGTTAGTAACTGTTCCACATTTTCCCCATTTGTTCTACATTTTGAGTGATAGTATTCCTCATTTTGGAGATGAAAGGTTGAAAGCTATGAGCTGGAATAATGGTTAAGGTCTTAACCTCACAGATACAAGGTACATGGCTTAATTCTGACCTCTTGTTATCAGCGAGGCTTGCAATAGTATTTACCTGTAAATGAATCTAAATATATATTCCAGATATAAAGAGGCAATCCACTCTAAAGTCCCTACAGCCAAGTACACATTGAATACTGCATACATTGCTTAAGGCTATATAAGGATGAGGTATCAGTCTGCTGTAAATAATACATAGTAAAGTTACCAGAAATACTCACTGGATGAAATGGGAGGGATATGGTGCAAGGCCAGACTTTCTGTCTTAAGACAAGAAAAGAAAGAGGAATATGATATTGATAAACAAATTCAAGTCAGTGAGATCTGAAGAGAACATTGGTTATCAAGGGACCACCACAGGAAAGACAGAGTGGAATGTAATGGTACAGGTATCAGATTGTAATGACTAAATATTCCCCAAATCTACAAAACTATTTTGCTTGCAGTGAAGAGGGTTGTAGACCATGGAATTAATTACAGAAATCAGTGGAAATCAGTGGTAGACACTGACAGGGAATTCACACAGTCATTCAAGAAATCAGGTGGCAGACATAGAAAGAGTAACAGAGAAAGCTGAGATGTAGGAAAGGTAGACTATTAAATGTACTTAAAAAATAGACCATATAGGCTTATTGTCTCCTGTTGTCTAGCAATAGTATGTGCACATACCCATTTCATAACACACACACACACACACACACACACACACACACACACACACACACACACACACACACACACACACAAACACATGAAAAAAAGGAAAACATCAAGCATTTGCCTTTGTTTTTTCTCTGGTGAATGTGGAGAAAATTGCCATCTACAAAATATATATATATATATATATATATATATATATATATATATATATATATATATGGGTCTACTTTAGTTGACCGAAACGCCAGTTCACCGACACGTAAAACACCGAGACCAAACAATCGAAAACACACAATACCGACAACTCACAAAACCGAACACCATTACACCGACACACAAAACGTAAACTACACAATTACATATCCACTAACCTTAACCCAAACCCTAACCCTAAGGTCCGACACTACCGCACACTTACCCTACCCGCACCCTAACCCTAGCTCACTTAACCCACCCCTAAACCTAAAGTCCGTCACTATCGCACACTTACCCTACCTGCACCCTAATCCTAACTCACTTAACCCACCCTAAAACATAAAGCCCGTCACTATCGCACACTCACCCTACCCGCACCCTAACCCTAACTCACTTAACCTGCCCCTAAACTACAGTCCGTCACTATCACACACTTACCTTACCCGAACCCTAAGTCCGACACTACCACACACTCACCTTTCCCACACCCTAACCCTAAATCCCTCACTATCGCACACTTACCTGTCCACTCCCTAACCCTAAATCCCTCACTATCGCACACTTACCGAGTCACGCTCACATGTTGCCCATGTCGGTCTTTCGGCTGTCGGGATTTCACCTTGTCGATCACCTTCGTTTTCGGTCGTTTGGTCTTGGTCTTCTGCATGTCGGTGAACTGGCATTTTGGTCAACTAAAGTAGACCCATGTGTGTGTGTGTGTATATATATATATATATATGTATATATATATATATATATATATATATATATATATATATATATATATATATATATATATTTTTTTTTTTTTTAATATATCTTTCTTATTAATCCAACAGGTAGTTGTCCTAAATATGGACAGGTTAGGCAGATGTTTAACACTGCTCAGTAAAGGAGCAAAAGCTGTCATATGATCAAGAGAGACATGCATACAGATAAGATCTGCAGTTGTAAGCAAAACACTTGTAATAGAGGTCATGGACCATAAGGCTATGCTGGAATTTCCCAACAGTGGAAGATAATTGCTGACAAGAATAGGCAGGTGTGTGTGTATATTCAGAAATGAGAGCATTCATGTCTGTTTTAGTCCCTGCACAGATTCATTCTTTGTTTCAGTCTGTCCCTGTCCAGATTTAAACAAAGAATGCCTTTTCCACTTTCTTAATCTCACCACTATAACTTCATTTGATCTCTTTATCTTATATTTCTGATTTATGTCTGCTGTACCTGATGTTATGCTTAGTTATTTTGCTATCTTATTATGCACATTTAATAATGATGACCTGACAGTTTTATTCACTTAAGACACTGATGTAAGATATACTCTTAGTGGGTTTCTCCCTAGCAATTTACCAAGTAAGGAATAGTTTGTCTACTTGCTGCTGCAGGTCAATAGAATAGATACATACTAAGTATATGGCTTCTCTTTCTTTCTTTTTCTTTCTTTCTTTCTTTCTTTCTTTCTTTCTTTCTTTCTTTCTTTCTTTCTTTCTTTCTCTTTCTGTTTTCCTATTTCTTTCTTTGCTTGCTGCTGATAATGAAGTATTCAAAAATAAACAAAAACGTTTTTATTTTAATTAAAGAAATAAACCACATGTGCTATTGTTCTCTAAGACGAGGCAACTATATAAAAGTTATACATTATGTACTGGCTGTAATTTGGCAGTCTACTAAAATTAGTTAGATTTATTTAAAAAAAACTAGTAATAATACAAAAACAAAGAAACAAAAATTTTAATTGAAATTATTTCAGACTGTTGTTATTAATGAATACAGAAAGTAAGAGTTTCTGCACAGACGATAACTATGCAAAGCTTCTTGTGCTGTTCATTTTCAAGTCTGTTGGTTTTTCAGACTGAGTAGCAACTTTATAAAAAGTGCTGCTAATTTCCTCTAGCAAATTGTTTCTTCTTGGAACCAGTTTCAGAAGCTTTCTTTTGTTGTTTAGGTTCAAGGGCTTGCCTACAATTCCCTGAGTCCCAACCCCACAGGAGCTCCACCAGCAGAATTCAGCTATATTATGTTGAATTTGTTGATTACTATTTTACACAGGAAATCATGGCCAGAGTGTTTTATAAGTGCAGACTGCAAGTGACTTATTTGTTTTTAAAGGTTTCTCCATTCTACATGTTCTGCAACTACTGATATGGTATATAAGTCCAGAAGGCACAGGGACTTGTCCTGCATGGGGGGGGGGGGGGGTGAGGAAAGACTTTGAAAAAAACAAAAAAACACAGTTTAACTAGGTGAGCTGAGTCCTTTCAGAGGTAAATGTTGGGGATCCATAAGGGAAGCACATAAGGGTACTCATATAGCACTTTGTCTTACATGTATGACTACTTATAATATAGAATACTAAAACAAAAGTAGATAGTGTTGTGGAAAGCCTTCAGTGTACTGCAACACTACCATGAAGGTGAAGGTAGTTTTTTGGTCCACCTGTAGTATGACATCATATCAGGGCGTAGAATCCGTATATTGGATAACAGATGCTACCCTAGCATTACATATCTCATAAAGGCACACTAAGCCAGGCATAACTAATGGGGCTCAGATACATTCTGTGTAACTCAACCACATTTTCTTTGCATGTTCTTCATTTCATTCCAAGCATGCAACATAACGCCTGATGATCCACTAAAGAGTGCCACATATATAAGTGCCATAATACTTCATGCGTGACTTGAAAAACACTGTCATGCATGCAGTACTACAGGTATAACATAATAGGTGGTATGTTGTGGGACTCCATGCACATAGCACAGACATAATTCAGTTATAAGATTAGATTTAAGATTACCTCACTGCAAATGAGATGGACTGCAAAATAATACAACTACACATGCAATCAGTGCTTGTTGTGAGCAAACAGATATCCCATTGGGCCCTGACTATGTGTATCAGCTGTGTAACTGTGGGCATTTGAGATCTCCTCCAGGTAATGCCTGCAACAACACTGCAACATACAAGCTGAGATGTACTTGTGCTGCAAAGGCCATTGAGTACAATGGTCCATCCTGTTGCATTGAAGGCTTATGTTGGCATAAACTGTCCATATACATTTTCTAAGCATCAAGTATAGCATGAAGGGAACTCATTTTAAAATTTGCAGAAGGCCTATATGATTTCTCAATAGCGTATGCTGTTAGAGGAATCATGTAGGACTGTTTCAGTGTCAGGTGTGGCATTAAACTGTAAGGAACCATGCTACCTCAAGTGAAACATCAGTCCATTCCATAGTGATCATTATTTGTTCTTCTAGATAATTACATAAATAATTCAGTAGCAGCTCTTACTTCTACAGTCTTATGGGTTGAAATATGAAATCAGTTAAAAACTTATAATGCTAGCTTTAAATGTAAGGCTTACGAGGTATAAGCATCCATTTACTTTGTCTTATATTCTCAGTCTGCAGAGAAAGCTGAAATAGATGATCACGAGTGGATGACATACATTTAAGCACTCTGGTTCAAAGTGAGATAACTGCTTATTTAAGAAAGTTCTTGCTTCAAAGTTATATTGTCTGGTAGAGAAATAACTTTATAATGAAACTATGTTTAAAATGGAGCAGTCTAATGTATAGTAAAAATGTGTTACATTCTAGTACAAAACAATGCAACAGTGTAATAACAATGTTTTTAATGTGGGAAAGGGTCCACATAGCTAGATTTTGTGCTAGTAATGTTAAAATTGTTATATTTGTGAAAACAGTAAATGGTAAAATACATGTTACTAATGATGTCAAATCTATAGAATGTGATAAATTGTCTGCAGAACTAGTAATAGCCTTTTTGAGCTACAGCGAAGATAAATATGTAACATTTCTAAACTAATGACAGGGTGCTGCAGAGACTGCTAGACTGTGGCAGTTTGAATGCTTGAATGCACTTTTAAAGTCATAGTATGTCTGTAAAATAAGACACTCAAAAAGCAGTTTGTATTCATGGAAATAGGAACAGTGTCTCATTTCTCAGCTAGGAATAGAAAATATGCTTGGAAAGATATGTCACCGTCTTGATTTTTTTTCTTCTTTGGGCAGGGAAGATTCCTGCATGATTCAGTTAATGGAACTAATTATTAATTAAATAGTGTTTAAAAGAGAAAGAGACAGCTCCAAACCACAGACAATTTGATTTCTCATAGAGGGGAATAGTTGCCTGAACATCATTTTTGAGTGTAATACTGAAGTAAGGAAGAATTATTTGGTCTATTCTTTGAAAACCTAGACATCTTTATGTGACAGAATACAAGGGCAGTGACTCTAGACGAGAGCATTTGCATGATGTTGGTTTGAGTCTTGTTTCTTGCTAATGCAAAAAAGAATCATTAGACTGTTTTGGAAGCAATTTCTGCCATATTTGTGGGGGCCCTGGGACTTTTGAAAAATTGTACTCTTTGCTAGTTCCTTTTTTTCAGAAAGAATCTTATTTTGGTGCACTCATTAGGATAAGAGAATCTATAGCACTGTATTTTAATGTATTATGAAATGGAAAGGACACATTTATTTATTAATGTTTGTTTGCCAGGATTGTTGGACTGGGCACAAGGTGTCCTTTTTCAGTGGAGTCCTGGGGAGAAAAGCTCAACAAGGTTACATAGTAATTTGGTGAAACAAAGTTTAACAATGTTTATCAATAATTAAAAAAGTTTAACCAGATTTTTAAAATTTTAACATGTTATTTAGAAGAACACTGTTACAAGATATGTAGGTGAGTCTAATTACAGTATATATATATATATATATATATATATATATATATATATATATATATATATATACAAACAACTTCATAGAAGAAAAAGTATGATAGATACTTACATCAATCTTATTAGGGTAGAGTATAAGACTGTAGAAACATGTTCTGTATCGATGGCTATGGATGGTAATAGCATAGTAGAGGTGGGTTCAGGGAGGGTCATTGCAGTTACATTTAATTTAAGGAGTTTTTTGAATGTTGTAGAGTGGTTTTGTAGTCTGAGGTGTGTGGGTAGTCTGTTCCATATTTTTGGAACTTCATAAGGGAATATAGATTCCCCTGAGCTATTTTTATATGGAATGACTTCTACTAGGGCTTTATTACTGGATCAAAGTTCCCTATTGGTACTATGGAAGTTTAGTAGACCTGTTAGGGCAGGAGTTTTGTCAGGATGGTACAGTATTTGATGGGCTTGGTGGTAGTGAAGTAGGTTAGGGAATTCTAACCAGTGTAGTTTATGTAGGAACTGGCAGTGGTGAAACCATGATTTAGCACTAGTTGCAAACCTAGCTATTTTGTTGTAACATGTTAAGAGTTTGTTAAGGTCAGTTTTATTTACATTTATTAATACTGGGGATGCATAGACTAGGGTTGATAGAATATGAGTTCTGGCTATGGCAGTTCTGGAATCAGTGGTTAGAAATTTATTGCTACAATAGAGGCAGCCCAGCTTTTAGTGGACTTTGGAGATGGTTAGTGATATGTGTTTATTGAAGTTGGTGGTCAGTTGTAAGTCCTAGTAATTTGGCCTCAGAAACAGGAACTATGAGGGTCTTATTGGCTGAAAGAATGGAGAAGGTGGGGTCAAAGGTCTTTGTTGGGCTGAATAGCATTAGTTGTGTTTTTTTAGGGTTCAGTATTAGATGTGAATTGTTTAGCCAGTTTTCTATTTCTGAGAAGGATTCTTGAGCTCGGGTTTGTAGCAGCTAGAAATTGAGTGGAGAGCAGATCAGGGTAGTATCATCTGCATATTGGATAATGTCGAACTTTGTGGTTGCTAAGTGTAGTGGATTTGTAAAGACATTGAATAGAAGGGGACCAAGTATTGAACCTTTTTATTAAGCATTGAACATTTTTGATAATCCTTGGAATTCTGGTGCATTAGTATGTGTATACCTGGACCAGTCACTCTGCTGACTACTCATTTGCTTGACACCGTGCAGTAAGTGGATATTTACTCAATCCAGCATTTGGTTGATTGGAGTTTTAGTCATGTGCATGAAATTATCAAAGGAGGAAGTTCACTTGGGGAAGGTAAGTCATTTTAATTTACTTATTTATTTATTTAGTTTCTTATTTTGCAATATAAAATTAAAGGCTAATGTAGGGGACAGATTTAGTGTTGTGAGTGTGTGATATTGTTTGTGGTGTATGTTTGCGGGTGGAAGGTAAAGGTGTGTGTTTGTGTGTGTGTGTGTGTGTGTGTGTGTGTGTGTTTGCAGGATACAATTAAATTAAAAGGCTAGGTAAGAGAATAGATTTAGTGTTCTGTGTATCTGCTTCTGTCTGTGACATGTGTGTGTTCATCCTTACTAAGAAGTGTTAACCTTAATTATGTCCCTGCACTTAACCACAATTTTATATAGTACCTTACCTTTCCTAAACAAACCCTTTCCATAACACTACCACTGCTTGGACAAATTTGCTTTGAAAGTAGTGGCAGGGTTTTGTTTAATGGATAGAAAAAGAAAACTGTTTACTTTTTGCAATCTTTCATGTTTTCATCATTTGGGGTTTTAAAAACCTGTTTTTCTTTCAGAATGAAAACACTGATTAGCTGTGTTTTAATGCTTTTGCACATCAATGAATGGTCATATACTCATATAAATAAATATGTATATATATATATATATATATATATATATATATATATGTGTGTGTGTGTGTGTGTGTGTGTGTGTGTGTGTGTGTCTTCTTCACACGATCGACCTTTCACAAAGTCTACTTTCATATGGCCGAGACCATATGATCGACTTTCAAAAAGCTGACCATGGGGATCCGCTACCTCTGTACAGTGCAGAATGGGAAAATTCCCATCTTCCACATTGTAGTGTGATCTCGGAGTTGGTATATTTAAGTTATGGGGGTGGGTGGCAGGGGAGCTTGCTCCCCATCTAACAGTTTTAAGGTAAGTGTTAGTTGTGTTTTTTTGTGTTTATTTTACATAGCTGACTTTCCGAAAGTCAATCATATGGTCTTGGCCATATGAAAGTAGACTTTGTGAAAAGTCAACTATGTAAAGTAGACCTATATATATATATATATATATATATATATATATATATATATATATATATAGATATGGATTCACTTTATAACCTCGAAATGCTGAAATAACGAATTTCAGTATCTCGAGACTATAAAACAGAATCCACAAATCACCGACAAACAAAAACCGCGAAACCACATAACCGAAAACACCGCACACACTACACTAACCATACAACAAAACACCCACATCACAACATAAACAAAAAAACAGCACACATACACAACTCACACACACATAAGCAGGGGGGCAAGCCCCCATGCAACCCCCATGTGGGGGGCTGCGCCCCCCCCTACTTATATATACTAATTCAGAGATCGCACAAACATAACACAAAAGCACACTCACACACGCACATTCTCCAATCCCTCACACACACTCTAACTCCCACTCAAAACCCTTACAAAACACTCACTTACCTGACATAACACCTACATCCAAACACGGCACCACACACCAACAAAACCCAAACCCGGACATTACATAGCGCAACTTCATAACCACGAATTTGACATATTTTCGACATACGTCAAATTCGCGATTATGAACGTTCGCTATTTTGAACATTCGACTTTATAGCTTCGAGATACTGAAATTCGACATTTCAGTATTTCGATGTTATAAAGTGAACCCATATATATACATATATAAAGATAGAGGAGATACACAGCTAAAGATAAAGGCACACAGATAAACGCATACATGCACATGTGAACACACACACACACACACACACACACAAACACACACACACATGCACACGCACACACATGCACATGCACACGCACACACACACACACACACACGCACACACGCACACACACACACACACACACACACACACACACACACACACACACACACACACACACACACACACACACACACACTCACATGCACATACACACTTACCCCTGTTCTGAGTTAAAACTAATAAGAGTGAGAGGAAAAGTTCACTTTCTCATTTAACAAATGTAAAATAAATACATTTTAAACAAATAAAATAGTCTCAAGGTGATTAAAGCACAGCTATGATTAAATTCTCATTTTTACAACTTCCCTTTGGTAAGTTAGCATGCTGATTATTCTTTTAAATGACACATTTACTGCACTGCATCAACTTTACCACCCATCCATACAAAGATGTTTATAATGATTTACTGAATATTTTAAACTTATATTGTATATTACTAAATACCTTACTGAAATACTACACTCTTTTAATATTTCCTTCTACTGTAATATTGAACACTTATACTAATTGATTCTTTGTACTATGAAATATTTATTGGAGCTTTTCTCCCTGGACAACCGTTGAAAGTGGTTTATTCAGCCAGTCCCACTTTCCTGGTAAACAGACATAATGAATGAATGAATTTATCAATCAATCAATCAATCAATCAATCAATCAATCAATCAATCAATTTTTAATTAGTCTTGGAAATCTTCCAGTTATACATATAAACAGCTGTAAGAATGATGGGACAAGGGAAGTATCACTACTGTTTCATATTTGTTGGCAATCATCCTTCAGTTTAAGGTTCCTTTTTCAATAACTGAATAATTGAATCTGACCGGAGGGCTGATGACCATTGTGCTAATAATCATTACTTCACTGTGGATAAATCTTACCTCACCCATGGTTGAGTAATGGTTATTTATGTTAACTACCTGAGTTATATTAAAAATAAATATCTTGCCTTTTAACATAACTTCACATGTATAATGCATCTCTATTTACTAGGTTGTGACTAAGCAGTTAACAATGCAAAGATTTATATACCATGTTCAGGACATGTCCCTCTGCTCAAATGGTTTACTTATTTTCACTGAGTGTTCACTTGATTTAGAATAGTTATATCTATCAACCTGCATACACACAAAATCAGGACAAAGAATATTGAAATGAAATACATTCGAGCAAAATGTGAACGACTAATTAACAAAAAAAAAAAAAAAAATAGAAAAAAAAACAATGCCTATCAGCATAACTCCTTACACTTTCAGTAGTATTGTGAGACAGACAGAAACGGAATTTTTAAAACAGAGTAGCAAAATGTCTCATTGGAAGACATAAAAATACATTGCTACTGTTAATTTATGGTACACTATAGCAGAGGAATTATGAGTTGTTTGTTAACAATCATGACAGTTTGCAATATTTCAGTAAATAAATGCTCGACTGGTGAGTGTTAATACATATAACATATTAATTCCTGAAAGACTAAATATGCAAAAAAAAATAAATAAATAAATATGTTGATACTAGCAAACATTTTAAAATGTGCAAGGATATAAGTACAGATTTCAGGTGACTTGAGCAATTTGTCCTAATGCAAAGTGTATAAAAAATGAAGCAGCTGAAAGCAAAAATATAGTTCCATACAAGAGATGAGAAAAAAAGGCAAGATCAAGTACGTAGAGCATAATATAATACAGCTACTTTCTAACAGCTACCCTGCACCCCAGTAGCCACTATAATAATAATACTAACAATACAACTCATCATCACCCTGGGCGTGTGTAGTGCTCAACACTAACCACATATATATCTGGTTTCCTGCCATTGTTTTAGTGTACCTACACAAGAGGAATGTCACTAATGATTGAATCACCTACTGCAACAGAAATAATAATTTTATTTCTCTGCTTATATACTTCCTCCATGCCTTTCATCAACTAATTTTAACCTTTCCCTTTTTCTCTTTATCATCTTTTTAGCTAAGAATAGATGCTATCTCACTAATTATTAGATTTTACATATATCACCTTTAAGTTCATATTAGGTAAAATTATCTTAAATTAAGTACTTAACCACAGAAATTATTATTACTGCCTTATCTAATGCTGTTCTTTTTCTAAAATCCTCAGGCTGTTATACTGGCTAAACCACAACTGTGAATGTGACATTTGTTGCAAGCAGCAGACATACACTGATATTTACTTTTGTATTTTCTTATCTGAACAGAGCGTTTCTCCTGCAGCATGTTCCCATTTATACTTGGCCAGCTAGAAGACCACAAACATACTTCCCTAAATTATATCTTCATCCTGCTGTCTAAAATGCATTCAAAGTGAACAGACACTCCACCCGCATTTTGGGCGACCCCCTGCAGACCAAAGAAATACATCTTTGTATGTTTCTGCTCATTTTTCTTTTTCTCCATTGTAAATGTATTTACCCATAGCTCACTGGTAGCATGGTGCAGACAAAACCTCTGTACACCGTCTCCTTATCTATACACTTTACCCATTTTGCTCTTTTTCAGGCAGTGTATTTCTGACCTCTGTGAGCTATCTGCCTGTCTCTAGCCCTTCGCTGCCTTCTGAAACTCAGAACTATTTTCTGCATACTGATAGCCCCCATTTTATCTCTCTCTATACCCTGTCCTCCTCTCCACCTTTCCAGTAGTTCTTCCCACTTATTCTACCCCTAATTAACAACCAAAAACAAGTATAACTTAAAAAGTTAGAATCAGAAGGTAACAAACTCCGGTTTCAGTTATTGGCGTTTTTGTTTCCACACTAGATAATCAATGGTCTCAGTTCTACTGAACTATCATATGCCAGTTGTTAACAAATATTATTACCTGCAAATTTAACACTACCTTTTGGAGATAGTTTTTTTATTTCAGTGTTTTCTTTGTGTTTTATGACTTCTTGAAGGCTGTTGCATCCCACTCCGTTCACCCTCTGCTTCGCTCTGGGCTCACTCTGCTTCACTCCTCTATCCTACCCCCATTCCCACACACACCATCTTTCATTTGATTTATACTTCTCTAACCCCACCCACCATCATCCTCACTAATAAACTGACAGAAAACCTCTTAATTACCCAAGGACCGCAGCCTTCTCACTACTCCTATTTCTCACTACCCCTCAAATTATTTCTCAGTGACATCCTCTGACACTCCTATAACCAAAGTAAAACTCTCACTTCTGCTGTTAATGTACTCTGCTTTTTTAGCCCTACTATTCCATGCCACCACCCCACAGATTTCTTAAACATAGCAACACCATCATCCTGCACACAAGTTTTACCATTGCTGGACAGATTAACTAGTTACTCCAGCATCTCATCCTCATTATTCATAAGCTGTGTCCTAAATACAACCAAAATAAAACTACTTCTACCAACTCCAAACTAAAATTATGTCCTTTACACCTCCCCAAGCCTTTCTCAAAAAGCCACTTACCATATACTATTGACCACTTCCTCTTCTCCTTAACACAATGTGGAGACATTCACCCAAATCCAGGCCCAATCAACACTCCAACACACACACAGGCCCTAAATAATCAACAGCTTCATATAATAACAATAAATGCACACAGTATTTGTAACAAAATTACTGAGTTTCATGCCTGGCTCTCTATACACACCCCAGATGTTGTAGGGGTACAGAGACATGGCTAAAATCACACATTGCTGACACTGAAATTCTCCCACCAGTGTATAACATCATCCACTAAGATAGACTTCACAAAAAAGGTGGGGGCATTGCACTAATGTATTGCAACTCCCTAACTATCTCAATCTATCCAAAACCAATCCCTCCCTTCGATAACATTGAATTTTTACTTACATCACTTCATATTAACAATAACAAATGTCTGCGCATTGCTGTATTCTACATTCCCCCAGGTCACAACATTCCCCTACTAGAGGACCTCTTATCTTGGATAAATCAAAATATCATACAGGAAACCATTATCCTAGGGCACACCAATATTAACTGGCAAAGTCTAACCACCAATTCTCCATCCACTAGTATAAATATGTATAGCTTCACACAGCTTATCTCAACCTCTACCCATGGTCTATCCACTCCATCAGAGTCATCTCTGGACTGGATACTAGTATCCCAACCCCTGAACTACTCCAACTCAGGCACCCTACCTAACATACTAAGTCATCACCTCCCAGCATATACCCATTGAATTCATTCCCAGGTAGTTAAAATGCACACCTACAATCTTCCAGGAATCTCTGCCATTTTGACCAGAAAATGTTCATTGACATTTTAAACACTCAAAACCGGGCCCCCCTAAACCCCCCCTTCCTTTAGACGATGCGGTCAACTACTTTAACAAAACCTTTCTGGAAATTCTAAATAGTCTAGCCTCCATACAATCCTAACCATGCCCCTTGTTTAACAAAATAGACCAAACAAAATCTCATACATAGGGACTGAGCTTGGAAATTATGATGTAAGGATAAAACAAAACACAATGAACTCAAGTATAAGCAACTAATAAGGTCATAAATCTAGTCATACAAAATAAGAAAAACTACATTTCATCTAACCTATCCACCTTACACAATAACCCTAAAACATTCTGGAAATCTTGTGTCCACTCTACTTAATCCTGCCACCCTACAGAACCCATCCCCTTCACCTGACAAAAATTCACAACAAATTGCCCATGATTTTAAGGGTCTATATCAGAACATTGAAGTATTAAAACTTTGAATGTTCTGATATCGAACACTATTTAGCGAATGCTAAGAATAGTGAAGCTGCAGAACAGTGAATTCTTTCCTCGGGAAAGAATTTGGTTGGCCATTTCTGTGGCTTTGCTATTCTTAGCGGTGTGGTGGAAAGTTACGGGTTGGGTTCAGGTAAATGTGTGATTGTTTGTACATTAGGGTTAGGGGTGGGTTAAGTGAGTTAGGGTTAGGGCGCAGGTTAGGCGTATGTGGGATAGTGACAGACTTTAGGGTTAGGGGCAGTTTAAGTGAGTTAGGGTTAGGGCGCAGGTTAGGTGAGTATGCAATAGTGACGGACCTTAGGGTTAGGGTTTGGGTTAAGGTAAGTGGGTAGATAGTAGTGTATGTTTAGTTTAGTGTAGCTTTAGATGTAGGAATTTGAGTGTATGTGTGTGGTTGCTGTTTGTTTGATGTGCTTGTGTTGTGTGTATGTGTTTCAGAGCAGCAAATTTTTTCCATGGGAAAAAATTCGCTGTTCTGAATGTTCGATATTTTCATGTTTAGATGTTTTGGGGCCGATGAAATAGCATTCGCTATTTTCATCTTTTGATAACGTGATATAAAAGCGATTTTAACACCCACTTCATTACTACCATTCAAAACCTAATTTAAGATTCCCCAACAAACCTAAACTCCCTAGTCAACAATAATTATATTCCACTTAACAATAGCACACCCTCTTCAAACACTTCTAACAGCACTCAGACAACTCTTTCCTTTACTATTCAGAATGTACCCACCTCCCTAATACTCAAACTTCTAACCAAACTAAAACCATATTCTCTCTCCACTGACTACCCCCCCCCCAAGTACCTACAACTCGCACCAAAAGCAATCGCTTACCCAGTTAGCACTTTAATAAATTGCTCTATCTCAGAATGTCATGTCCTGTATTTATGGAAATAATCTATCATCACTACACAAAGGTGGAAATTCCCACGATCTCTCTAACTATCACCCCATCTCTATACTCTCCTCATTATCAAAAATATTAGAAAAATGTGTACAGAACCAGTTTCTTAATTACTTATCAGAAAATAATCTTCTTACCCCTACCCAACATGGGTTCCATCCAAATCACAGCACTACCACAGCCCTTCTCTATTTCACTGATACTGTTAACAAAGCCATAGATGCTGGTCACCCTATGTTAGTAATTCTATTAGATTTATCTAAGGCCTTTGACACTGTATCCTATACTAAACTGTTAAACCAACTGTCAAAACTAGGATGTGCCCCCTCATCTCTCTCCTGGTTTTCCTCCTACTTAAACTATCAGGAACAATTAGTCAGATGGCACAATGAACAATCTGATTATCAGGCAAATAATATAGGAGTTCCACAAGGATCCATTCTAGGGCCACTACTCTTTAATACCTTCATCAACGGTCTGTACAAAGCTTCTCAACAAGGTATTCTCATCCAATACACAGATGATTCTACTATCATATTTATTTCCAATTGTTTGTGTCTTTCGGCTTTTTCCGGTTAGGGGTCGCCACAGCGAAACTCCAGTCTGCTAATGATTGGCAGTTGCTTTTTACATACCGGCTTGCCAGGCCTGACGCACAACCTTCAACGAAGGTACGCCCATTCACGCATGTCTACACGTAGAAGACACTCTAGCTGAGAATCGAACAGGACAGCGTCTTACTGTGAGGCGACGACGCTACCACAGCACCACCACCATGGTATTTCTCAAATCTCCTTACAGTTACACAAAATGCATTCACAACTAAAAAAAACCTGGCTAAATAATGCACAATTGCTGTTAAATCCCCCCAAAACCAAACCAAACTATTAGTTTTCTCTACAAAACCACCTGATGTACATTTTAGAATCTTTTCTCAAGATAAAACTGAAATTGAAATTGTGAACACTGCAAAATTATTAGGCATAACAATTTACAATAAACTCTCTTGTGAACCACACATCCCCAACACAATAAAGAAAACTCAATTAAAGCTAGGGAAACTTTACCGGCATAAATATTACCTAGACAATCACACCAAAATTAATTTGCCAATACCCTACTTCTCACATCCCTTCTATATGGAAGTGCCATTTTTACTAATCTCCACTCATCCCTTAGCAACAAACTACAGTCTTGCTGTTATTAAATGGCTAAATTTGCCTCCGGCAAGCCTAACCGATCACACTATTGCCTAACAATTTCAAAACTGAATTGGCTCGAATTCCCAAATGTTCTCAAATATACCCAACTAACACTAGCCCATAAACTTATCTTTAAACCATACTCCTGCCCCAGTACTCAGTTCCATCCTACAAACTTACACTCCAACAAGAACACTTATGTCCTCCAGTAAAATACTCTTAAACGTCACCAAACCTAACAAAAGATCTGGGCAAAGTTTCTGCTTTCATAGTGTTGCTAAACTCTGGAATTCCTTACCCTACCACATAACTGAAATTGACTGTTTAAAAACCTTTAAAGCAGCATTAAAAAACACTACTTGAATAATGTCTCCTGCACTTGTATTATTAACAAACCACCTTAAACTTGGTCCCTTACTCACTATATGAGAGATATCATATGAGAACAATATATTTGCAAAATTGTATATTAGTAAGAATTGCTGTCTTGTTTGTTGTACATTGAATTATTAGAAACTGACGTATCATATCCCTATCTATCTATGTTCATAAATTTTGCAGCTAGTGAATTTTTTTGGAGTTTTTCTCCCCGGACCTCCACTGAAAATAGGTCAAATGGCCCAGGGAACTTTCCCAGTCATCTAATGTCAATGTTGTTGTTGTGTCTTTTGGCTTTTCCCAGTTAGGGGTCGCCACAGCAGAACTCCAGTCCACTAATGATTGGCAGTAGATTTTTACATGCCGAGTTGCCAGCCCTGATGCACAACCTTCAACGAAGGTATGCCCATTCATACATGTCTCCACGCAGAAGACGCTCTAGCTGAGAATCGAACCGGACAGCATCTTACTGTGAGGCAACAATGCTACTGCAGCACCACCACCGCAGTTCAGTTGCAGTCTCACAGACACTCTTGCTTTTTGCCTTTGTGTGCAGTCACTGATGCAGCCATGATCATGGCCTTAGTGATGTCAGTCATGCAGCGGGATGATGATGCAAATGGCTGTAAAGAGGTTAAACTAAAAAAAATCATGTGGAATTTCATGGCACCATACTGATTTTAGCTTGAAAGTGGCATCACCAAATACTAGACAGCTGAGAGGTAAGAGGATTGCATTCATAAGTTTTAATTTGGTTTAGCTTAAATTTCTGAGTTAATATGACACACTACAAGGTTTAGCAGTTCCATTAGTGCAGGCACTTCCTTGTTCTTGTGTCTTTATTTTTCTATCGTTAATGAGTTTGCCATTTTATTTCTTTTGCTTTTATTTTACATTTGTTTATTGGGATGGTCCAACTGGGCTAGTAACCCATTTTCAGCAGAGGCCCTGGGAGAGAAGATCCAATGGCAATTATAATAAGACAGACATAAAAGTTTAGAACAGTAATTACTAAAAGACAGTAAGAACAGTAATTACAATAAAAACAGTAAAAAAAATCTTAAGAGTTATCAAAATATTAATACAAGCAGAGCATAGTAGGTTAGGTTTATAATAGATGCAGATTCAATGTGTACTGATTTTGCTGTAATACCTACTGTTAGGGAGAGACAAGCCTGAATATAACAGGGTAAATATGAGGTGCCAGGTGGCCAGAAAGTTAGGTTAGCTGTTAATGTTGCTTTCTAAGGCATTGTTTCACTGAAATGATGGGTAACAGTTTTGATGATGGTCTTAGTTTGCAAACCATATATACTACTAAAAGCAGTGCAGAAGTAAGCCTTTGTCTGCATATAAAATGTAAACTCAAGTTGAAAAATGGACTCAAACTAGAAGTGGGTAACAGTCATAAGAAAGACTATTGTTCCTCACACCACTAAATTAGGTACAGAAAGCTAATAACGTGAAATGTTTCTGTTCTCATGAAATGGTGTTTTGCAGTTAATTTTGATGATGATATGTTTTTTGAGATTTTAGTTTCACTCTTAACTCATTTTTTCCTTATGACCACACCCAAAAATGATGTCAGCTTGGGTATTGAAAAATGGTTAACATGCAACAACAAAGCATCCTGGGTGGTCCAAACACCATGCCTCTTTATATGTACAGCTACTTATGGAATTCGGAAATGAAGGCACATGGGATGAAACTAAGTACAGATAAGACAGTGGTAATAGCAGTTAATGGGGGAAATCAAAAGAAGCTGAGAATTGAGAAAGATAGTAAAACAGTAGATTAAGTTAACAGAGTCAAGTACCTGGAAGGGTTGGTTGAGGGCAAAGGACGTCTGAACAAGGAGGCCAAAGCTAGAATCATAAGGGCTGCAGTCCAGTGGCACAGAGTGTCAGTGGTAGTACATAACAGAAGAATGCCAAAGTAGCTGAAAAGTAAAGTGCACAACACAGCTTTGCAACCGTACTACTGTATGGTACAAACATCTAGGCAATAAAGGCAGAACAGTTGAAGAAGATAGAGGTGATGGTGTCTGAGATAGCTGGTAGGATGCACAATGTGTGACAGATGAAGAAATGACATAAACGCAGCAACCAATGCAACTTCTTTGGCAGAAAAAGTCAAAGAGAACAGATTACTGTGGTTTGGGTGCATCTGCAAAAAAGCTGCAGACAGTCTGGTGAAGAAGATTTGGGACCATTCCTCTCAACCCCTTACTTAAAGAGATCTGGACAATGCCAAAAATAATGGGGTTACAAATTTGAAATATTGTTCTTATAAACTTACAAAGTTGACAGAATAACTAAATTTGGGTTGGCATGCATTTTCTTAATGATATGAAGTCTGAAATGTAAACATCTGCCATTATTTAGTGACTTCGATCCTCAATGATTTATCAGATAACCACAAATTTTCTAAGGAGCAAACCAAAAAAAAACAAAATGAAGCAAAACTCTGGATATTCTGCAGAAATCTGGACAGTTGAGAGCTACGCAGTGGGACAGACAGAAAGAAGGCAAGAGGAAATCAGGGCATCCAGCAAAGAGGTGAATGGATTGTGTGAGGGAAGACCAGTGACAGTCAGGCGTGAGTGTTGAAGAAGATAAGAGAGTGACATTAAACAGAGACAGATGGCAAGCATTGACATGACATCCCAAGTCTATGCAGAAAATGAGAAAACAGGGTTGATGATGATGATGATGATGATGATGATGATGATGATGAAGCAGTTATACAAATGTAACACCTTAAAATGTAAAAAAAAAAAAAAAGCTTTTAAATATATCAATCATTGGTTATTATTAAGGCATCCAGTTTAGTTCAACATATATCCAACAACATTCTGGGAATTTCAGTATGCTTCTATTAGAGCTACCACCACATTTTTTTTTAAAAATCATTGTTATTTACATCTCATGAAAAGAAATATAATTCAGATACCATTCTCTTAAGGACTGGAGTAATTATAACTTAAATGCATACAACATCTTGACTCTTGGCATTCTAAGGTACACAGCATGATCAACACCATGCAATCAATTTTATCACCCTTTCCCTAATAACACATGCATTCCTATCAACAGAATAACATCGATTTTAGCTTGTGTACAAAAGAAATTCCTGACCATAAAATGCTCTACATTGTTATAAGGTATTACTTTCAGTATAGAAGTTCTGCCTTCCCTAGACCAGCTAGCAGGTAATAAATTGTCTGTTTTTCTGTTTCCAGACAACTCATTGCTGGACTCTACATTCACCACCTCAGTTATTCCCTGACATATATAAATCTTTAGCTATTGGATTCCAAATTAAGTTTAATAAATGTCCACTATCACCCCTGTCACAGACTGAACAGCAGTATGACTAAACCACTTTTCTAAATCCACCCCATCCAAGAATATTTCTTCTTTTGAATCCATCTGTAGCTGTCTAGGATAATCTTATGCATCATCATCTAAATACGTTCCTAATAATAATATGAAATGGTAGTTTAAATATAATTATTTATATACCTTAGACAAAAAAGCCACGTACACATTAACCCATTGTCATTTGGTTATCCAAGCACATAGCCTCAATCACAATTAGGGTTTAATCATAAACATACTTAGTATGACTACAGTTATAAAGATGGGTAAGTGAAACTGTGATACCTTGAATCACTGAACTACAAATAATAATAATAATAATAATAATAATAATAATAATAATAATAATAATAATACAAAGAATCTGCACAGACAAATGTGTGTTTAATTTTGTTTTCCATCGTCTTAAAAAATAATGCTCAATTTCATTTCCAAAATGCCCTTCCAATTGCTGTGAACATGGCCTGAACAAATAGTATTAAAAAATGAGGCTTACTTGTGCACCACAGCATAATGAGAATATACATATTAAAATAAGTAAGGCAAAAGGAAGTTTTTTTTTAGCAATTAACAATGCAGTCTAAGTACCATGTAATGCCTTGCACTACCCACCCTCAGGCTTTGCCTCTTTTCTCAAGAGGGACATGCCAGTTACTCCTCAGGCAGACTTCAGGTCACCCATCAAGATATCGAGGTTTAGTTTAAAAGAGGATTATGAATCACATCGTTTAACCTGCAGTGGATGCTTATTGTAATGAATGGAGGAAGCACTGGATGACAAATCTCTCTCTCTCTCTCTGTCTCTATCATGTTCTGTTAATCTGCTGATGAAGGTTTAGATCTCTGGTTCTATCATTAGCTGATCTATTTGACTTATAGAGATAAAGTAGGTCAAGGACCACTGGATCTCTAATAGTATTGCAGCAGGAAAACCACAAATCTCTCACCAGAGTATAGGAGCAGGGCTTCCAGTCTCTACTGTCAATCAAGGTTCTTAAGATCAGAGATTTTTTTGATAGGGACATCTGGAAATATTTGAGTTTGTTGATATGTCAATCAGATGCATACCAAATGAAAAGTTGTACTCTCCAGTATGGCTGATCACAGCTGAATAAAAGGGAATGATAATTTCTTTGGCTATAAGCAAACTTCCCCTGCTATTTTTTGAGCATATTAGAAGGATTTCCTGACAACAGTTGCCATGTGATGATCAAAGCAGAGGGAGCCATTAACCCAAATAGCTAGGTCCATGACTATTGTTTTCAGTACAAGTGCTCCTTCTATGTTGTATGACATGGGTGATTTCTGTTTTCTAAGGAAAAACAATACTGCACATTTTAGCATTTGTTTTAAACACATTTTCTGTATACCAGGTATTAACCAAGGTTGCTGATATCTGAGAAGTTTGGTGGTTATATCCAGTTTTTAGTTATCTGCAAGTCTGGTTGACTAGAAGTCATTGTTATAATTTTTGAGATTAGAGAAGTAGATGCTAAATAAGTGGAGACCAGCACAACTCCCTGGGGGAATCCTATGGTTACCTTATCACTATTAGAAATGGCACTTTCCACACAAATTACATTGGATCTGTCTTTCAACTAATAATCCGTCCATCTTACCATATAATAATCTATGCTTAAAGATGTCAATTTCCTTACAATTCCAGCAGGAAACAAGGTGTTGAGTGCTGAATGCTTTGGGCAGATCTAGTTGTAAGAGCACCTTCACCACTGCTGCCAGCTTGCATAACCATATCAAAGAAACTGAAAAAGATTAACGGTCATTCTTTCCGTTTGACTCAACCAAATTATAGGTGTTAAACTTAATGAGATTATTAATATCATAATTAATGAGACTGTTGATAATGGTTTTTCAGATTAGACTAATAAGGCTGACTAGTCTGTAATTTCCAGGGTCCATGGTACAGCTACCCTTGTATATCAGGATGTGGGGACATAGACTGTGGCTAAACTTTGTTGCTATATTTTATGGAGCGTTTCAGCTAAGAGCCACCTTGACACTGTTTAATAGGGCTGCACGTATGTTATCTGGACACATGGAGGAAGTGTTTTTGCTTTTTGATAAAAGGTTAAGAATGTGTTCTTTAATGATAATGAGGAGAGTAACAAGAGTGATGTTGGAACAGTTGTTTTATGAGTGAAGCTGGTGAAGGACTTTTTGTCAGTATATTTGCTATGTAATTTGGGTCAGAGTCGGGGTTCCCTATTAAGAATATGATGAGAACAGTTGAGTATTATTCATTGGTTTTCTAATGCCGATAAAGATGGATTTGTAGTTATCCTATGCTTCAGAAGGTAATCTCCAGCCATGGTTTGCTTTACAGGTCCTTACTGTGCTTTCCAGTTTTAAGATGATATTTTTATGCTATCCTTTTTTCTGAAGAGTGTTTTTTATTATAGAGATTGTTTATCTTAGTTTACCACCAAGGTCATCTGATTTTAAATTTCCATTGTATTTGGCTTTAGTTCAGAGTGCTAGATCTATGCATTTCTCTAAAGTTGGCTGTTCTGGCAGAGTCAACAGTAGTGATGTCGTGGAAAAATAGGATCATAGGATCATAGGAGGTTACTAGGCTAATGGCCCTGGGGCCCTTACAAGCCTAGCCAGGAGTTCATCTCCAAGAAAGAAACCTCAGTCAGCACCTGTCACCCCTGTCAATGAGGGAAACAGGTTGAACGCCTGGGACAAATTTGTGGTTTCCCATCCACTCATCAAGGTTGCGCTTGAAGAGAGTCATGAAGTAATCTGTTTGACATGTATGGGAAGTCTAGTCCAGAGATGGGACAGCCTCTGTGAGACAAACCTGTTTCTTCAGCAAGTTTTCTTGATGTTGCATATTAGATTTAGGCCTTTCAAGTGGGTAATCTGCTAGGAGATAGACTTATGGATATGCAGCATCTCTAGTAGGGCAGGGTCCAATTTTGCCTTGAAGGCAAGGCACAGATCGCCTCTGAGCAATCTGCATGATACCGAGTAGAGTGACAGTGATTTGACCCTGTTCACATAGGACAGGTGTTGGAGGCCATGGATTCTGTTTGTGAGCCATTTCTGTGGCCTTTCCAGTTGGTGCAGGTTTTTGGAGAGGCACATACCAAACAGGGTATATTACTCAATTATTGGCCTAATGAGGGAGGAGTACAGAGAGGTAATAACCTCCTTTTTTTCTGAATTCAATCCCTTTACTTATGAGATAAACCAAGTAAAAGGCTTTTCTGACCACTGCCACTACATGATGGTCGAATGTGAGATTGTTGATAACCTGAGTACCCAGGTGTCTCACCACAGGTTGTGTGCTTAGGGGGTTGTCATTGATATGGTAGTCAGTAGAGGTCATGCTTTTGCTAAATAGTTTGATAATACATTTTTTTTGCATTTCACTTAAGGCCATGACTTTGGCACCAGTCATTTGCTGCTGTAAGAACCTCTTGCAGTATGTTAACATCAGTCAATGGCAGCACCCAACTTACAGTCATCTGCAAACTTGGTCAGCCGCAGGCCTTTTGTCTTTGCCTGGACGAATGACAACTAGATGCCAAACAGTAGGGGTCCAAGGCCAGATCCCTGGAGAATACCACTTAGGCTGTGGTTGAATAAGGTTCTCAGTGGTGAAGGTAGTTCTTCCTTCCCCAAACACCTCTCACCATACCCAGCCTCTTACACTAAACCCATCCATATCCAAGCACCTGGCAATATACTCTCTAAATATTCAAAGCCTAACCAACAAAATCACTAATTTCCATGCATACAAATTATCACATCCTTTTCTTATCTGAAACCTGGCTTAAACCACATATCACAATGAAATTCTCCCACTGAGCTATAATATCTATCGCTCTGATAGATTCCCAAAAATAGGGGGTGGTGTAGCCATCCTCCACTCCAATAACCTCAATCTCTCACCTTTCCCCACACCCATCCCTGACTTTCACCCAGTTGAACTCATCATCCTTAATTGCCTTAACCCTCACCAATAATTAGCTGTTGTCACCATCTATAGCCCTCCTGGAAACAATTCATCTACTTTAGAAAATATCTTATCTTGGTTTTCCCACAATATTCCCTATGAAACCCTCATCTTAGGTGATGTTAACCTAGATTTGTCTAAACTTAAAACTGACTCTCCACAGCTCAGCATCAACCTGCATGGTTTCCATCAACAGATATCTTTGCCCACACACCTCTATAAAAACTCATCTTCTGGCTCCATAATTGACTAGATACTCACCAACTCCCCTCACCACTACCACAAGCCCACTACCCTACCAGACCAACTTAGTGACCACCTCCCCACCTCAGTCGTTAGATACACCATCCAACCCCCAAATCCCACCTTTATAGAGATTGCCGAAAACTCTCTAATTTTAATGTAGTCCAATTCAACTCTATTCTATCCACCATTGACTGGTCCATCCTTAAACAAATCCCTCACAGTGATGCAGTTACTAGATTCAAAAGCATCTTCCTGGATATCCTGAACTCCCTTGCTCCCTCTAGGAAGGTTAGAATAAAACCCAATTATGCTCCCTGGCTCTCCAAAGAAACTTAGTTTCTTATGCTAAAAAGAGATAGAACTTGGAAAGCCTGTTTCAAAATAAAGGAATTACCTCTGCTACATAATTATAGACACCTCAGAAATCTTACAAAAAAAAATTATGACAAAAAGTCCTTTTATAACTCTGCCCAATTTAATAACAAATCCAACACTCACAACTTCTGGTATACTATTAACAAAATTCTCTCTCCAGGATGCCCCACAACTCCCTGGCCCTACCCAAATGCATCTCCTCTGGAAACTACTACTCTTCTCAATAAACACTATATTGAAACCATTCAAATACTCATACCTTCCAACTGTAATACAGCTTCTCTGCCTACCCCCTCCCAAACCTTCTAACAAACAACTATTCTCTTTACATCCAGTTCCTACTGCCTACATCAGATCGCTTCTTCACAAACTCAAACCCCACTATCCCTCCACTGACAATCTAACTCCTACCTTCCTCAAACTTGCTGCTGACTCCATTGCCTATCCAGTATCTATACTAATCAATAGATCTATTCAGGAATCCACCATCCCTACCCTATGAAAATGCTTTTTCACTATTCCCCTGCATAAAGGTGGAAATTCTACAGACCCCTCTAACTACCAACCTATAGCTATTCTGTCTCCACTCTCTAAGATTCTTGAAAAATGTATTCTCTCACAACTACTCAACTACCTCCTCCAGCATAACCTCCTTACTCCCACTCAGTATGGTTTCCATTCCAAACACAGCACAACTACTGCCCTCTTATCCTTGACACATATCATTGCCAAGGCCCTAGACAATAACAAAGTCATACCATGTCTCTTCCTTAACCTTTCCAAAGCATTTGATACAGTCTTCCATCCCCTACTACTATCTAAGCTTGTAGATATCAAGCTGTCTTCTTCCTCCCTTGCCTGATTCTCCAGTTAATTATCCTACAGGCAGCAATTTGTTAAATGGCTCTCTTCCACTTCTCCATTCATACCTGTCCCAATCGGGGTACCACAAGGCTCCATCCTGGGTCCCCTCCTATTTAATGTCTTTACCAATGATCTCTATACTTCCTGTAAACAATCCTCCCTCATCCAATATGCAGACAACTTGACTCACTTCTCCATCTCAGACAATATATCCAATTTCCACTCTCTTACTCAACAGGCCTGCCTATTGACTGAACAGTGGTTGTCCAGGAATCTACTCATCCTCAACCCTAAAAAGACCAAACTCTTATTATTTTTCCCCTGATCTCTCTCTCACCTCAAATCCACCTTTACTATTACTTCCTCTAATAACAGTTATCCAATCTGAAGCTCTCACTAAACTCCGTGGGGTCATCATAGATGGTGAACTCAAATTCAACTTGCACATCCTCCAAATCATAAAAAAGACTCACCAGAAACTTGGTTTACTGTATCTCAACAAAAAAAATCTAACTACAAATGCCAGAATCTCCCTTGCACAAGCTTTTCTCCTCCTCTCCCTTCTATATGCTGCCCCAGTACTCACCAACATCCAAACTACTACTTTAAACAAACTCCAACAAACTTACCACAAGATAGCTATATTTACCATGAACTCTCCATGCAATATGCATCACTGCCTTGCCCTAAATACTCTCCACTGGTTAGAATTCCCCCATCTTCTACTGCTGTCACAACTTCAAATGTTACACTTCATTCTTTTCAAACCTTCATCCTGCCCTGCTCTCTCTTCCTTCATCTCTATCTAAACCCCTCCACGGACTCTCCG
>NC_056735.1:573439483-573559483 GCF_019279795.1 Protopterus annectens
TCTAGCCTGCCAATAAAACTTTGATTGCTTAGTTATACAGAGTTTAGACAATCAACAGAAAAGCAGTGTTTCGGTATCTGAGTAACCCCCCCCTCCCATTCTCCTTCCACCTTCCATGTGTATGGCAATTTAATTATACTAATGCTGAGGTCACATATTCTCAGAGATAAGGAAAAATCTTTCTCCTAAGGCAGTGCAGTCTCTGAGTTAACAAAATCTACAGAAGTCTGCTTAAATTCTCAAGCTACAGTATGCAATAATCATTCTATGAGAGATGACTATGTGCTTGTATCTCCCTATTCTAATATTTGCAATATTTGCAGATGCAAATCCATAACTTCCTGTATCTACACCCTGTACTCTCCAGTAAATCAGTCAAATACTATTGCACTGGAAAGGTTTAGATCAGTTTGGTGCAAATGACTACAGAGAGCGCACACACACACACACACACACACACACACACACACACACACACACACACACACACACACACACACACACACACACACACACACACACACACACACACACAAATATTTATGCACATATATGTACACATGCACATATAAACACAATTGCATATAAGAAAAACTTCAGAAGTGGACATACACACCCAGATTCATACATACATACACGCACACACATGCAAACACACTCACTCACACAAACATAGACACACAGACACACACACACACACACACACACACACACACACACACACACACACACACACACACACACACACACACACACACACACACACACATACATGCACACATGCAAACACACTCACTCACACAAACATAGACACACACACACACACACACACACACACACACACACACACACACACACACACACACACACACACACACACACACACACACACCTACACAGAAACACACACACACACACACACACACACACACACACATACATGCACACATGCAAACACACTACTCACACAAACATAGACACACAGACACACACACACACCAACCCACACACACACACACACACACACACACACACACACACACACACACACACACACACACACACACACACACACACACACACACAGATACAGCCTCATTGCGTTAAGTTCTGTTTCTGATTTATTAATTTTCCCTATGTGGTTTTTGTCTTAGTACTTACTGAGCTTTGCACCATGTCATTAAATCACTACTGAGCTGTTCACATGGACCAGATGTTAACTGTAACAATTACAGAGCATTTTGTACATCAGGGAAAGAAACATGATTACTATTTACTATTACATCTTTTTCCTTTTCTAGTTTTTTTATTCCTTTTGTGTTATTTTATTATTCACTTTACTTGTATGAGTGCTGTATTTCTACTCTTTGTCCTCTCTGACTTGCTGCCGCACTACGCCACTCAATGGGTTGCCAACTGGCTTGCTGACAGAACCCACACTATAAAAGTAGCCAACTCCAAATCCAGCTCCAGACAAGTGAAAACGGAGTACCTCAGGGTTCATTCCTGGGATTGCTCATGTTTGGCATCTACTTCTCTGAAGTACAGGCCAACACTAAGGGATGCTGGCTAACAAAGTTTGCAGATTACTGCAAACTGGAAGCCATTATTGAATCCCCAAATGATATGGATACTCTACAAAAGGGCCTTACAGAAACAGATGCTTGGTGCCAGAGCCATGAGCTCAAGTTCAATGCCAAGAAATGTATAGTTATCCCCTTTGGGAAAAAAAAACATGTACCCATGAATTACCACATAGTTGGCAGTACACTAAACACTAAAAATGTGATAAGAGACTTAGGGATACAGGTGGGCAGTGGTCTCACCTTAGATAACCACATCGCCACAACAGTCAGGAAATCCTTCTATGTGACACACCTCATCACTAAGGGCTTTTCATCCAGAAAAAAGGAGGTCATTGTCTCATTGTACTCATCCCTCATTAGACCAATTATAGAATACAATGCCCCATTTGGTATGTACCTCTCAAGACATCTGCAACAACTGGAAAGGCCACAGAAATACCTCACTAAAAGAATCACAGGCCTAAAGCAGATGCCCTACACTGACTGCCTTAAAAAACTCCAGCTATAATCTGTCGCATATCGTCTACTCCGAGGCGATCTCTGTTTAATATACAATGCCATGTCAAACCCGAACTGTTGGACATGCTACACTTAAAGAAATCCTGATCCCTCAGAGTCATACACTTCAGGGATCTAAACCTTGTCATCACAATAAACAAAACATGCTGGAGGGATAGGTTCCTGACCCAGAGACTCCCCAGACTCTGGAATAGACTGCCCATACATGTCAAATAGAGTGAGCACCTCTTTGGCCATCTTCAAAAGGAACCCTGACGATTGGATGGGAGAAAGGAAATTCACCCCAGGGATCACATCAGTCGCCCTGCTAGACAGGGGTCCAGGGAAGTAAATAGCGTGGGAAGAAATAGCCAGATAATTGTTATGGCTAGGCTTGTATAGGCTCTAGGGCCAATAGCCTAGTACCAATCTATGAACCTATGAACCTCAATGACCATTGCACTGAGTGGGAGGGGCTGCCTTAATCTCACTTAAGGTGGTTAGTGTTTTCACTACTCAGAATGTTTCTGGTCAGTGCAATTTCAATATCCACAAGAACGCACAAACAGAAACAAGCATGAACAAACAATACATGCAGACATGCTTTATACTTAAGGCATCTGTTATATGACTCAGGAATAGTCACTGTAATAATAATAATAATTTGGTCTTTATGCAGTGTCTCTGACCCATATCCTGAATATATATATAGGATGTAATATAGATCACCCTAACATTTTTTGTTGTTGTGTCTTTCAGCTTTTCTCGGTTAGGGGTCGCCACAGTGGAACTCTGGTCCGCTAATGATTGGTAGTTGATTTTTACGTGCCGAGTTACCAGCCCTGATGCACAACCTTTAATGAAGCTACACTCATTCACACATGTCTCCACGCAAAAGACGCTCTAGCTGAGAATCAAACCGGACAACATCTTACTGTGAGGCGACAACGCTACCGCAGCACCACCACCAATCACCCTAACATTAGATATAATAATTTGCTTAACTAACACTAAATTACAACAGCAGAAATAACTGAAAAATTAAAATATTTCAAATCATTAGTGACCCCAGTACCACTTATGTACACATTCCTACTCTGAGGTTACATAGGTCACAACACTTATGAAGAAAGGAATTTCCCATAATACCCAATTTACTTATTCTTATTATTGCAATTTTATAATCATTTAAGATTGCTACAATGAGCTGCAATTTATAGTTTTCACACTATGCATGTATATTTCCTCTGTGTTTACAGATTAGTGCAAACACTTCAACTCATACCATCTATTTGAAAAAGGAAATACATTTATTCAGATGTGACAGGTATACCAAGTCACTGCTGTGAAATGATTGTAGCATCAGAGCAACATAACTGTGTGCCTGAACTGAATGGTTATGCTAATGCTCCTGAGATGGTATGTCTCCCATACTTTGACAACAAGGCAATACGCAGTAGACGTCTGTCTCTGTATTGCACTGCAGGTATGCTGCTGGCTATGGAAGACATTGATGTATTTTGTGAACTGTGCCTCACTCTTCATACATTAAGCTGCAGTCCCTTGCATATATACTGCATACTACAGGCCACTGTACTTTTCTTCTTCTTCTTTTGGTTTTTCCTGGTTAGGGGTCACCACAGTGAATCAATTGTACTTTAAACAGTCCAATATGCTTCTATGGCCTTGTTAACAACCTGTTTGTGGATTGCATTTGTCTATGCATGACCTATTTTTTTAAATGCTTATAATGCCATTTATTATGCATCTATGAATTTCAGCTAGTATGTTTCGTCTCACACAATGATTATCAGTCCATATACATTTATTTTGCCTATTGATTACAATAAATATCCGGAAGAGATGTGAATGGTGTCTTCCAGTAGCAGGAAAAGAATTCTTTTTTGCAAGCATATTACAGCAACACCAAGCACCCTTGTTATAAATGTGATTACAAAGGTAGGCTACACAACTCAAATGCTGAAATAACATGCATCCCACTGAATTCAGTTACTATTTTTGCTGTTTATAAAACCATTTCTTTGTGAAACACAAAACAAATGAGACAGCATTTTCAGTAATCCACCTGAGATTTGAAGTATGAGAGACATATACTTATCTGTTAATTAAAATTAAGGTCAAAAGGCTTAGAATCGCCTTACATATTATTTTCCATAGTTTGATTATTTAGTAATATATGTCATGAATTACAAACTTCCAATACTGCTCTGCATGTCAGGTGCATCCTTTCATTCTGTAGTAGAAAACCTTACCTTTAATGCACTCTGTTTTAAATTTGTTTGTCAGTGGAGAAAGAAAAGCTGTATACAAGGTTTGATATATAATTACCCTGTTAAATTTCTTCATAGAAATTCACAAAGAATATCAAAACTATAAGAGGTAAAATTATCCTTCAGTAACGCATGTTGTGAAAAATAATAGAAGCCCCTGAGTTGTCCTGTAAACTGCTGGATATGTGACTTATTAGGCTGTGGCAAGTCATGACTTTTCTTATTACTGTAGCTGAGACAGAACAAAATTTTAGTTTTGCAACACTAATTAGAGAGATGGCTTTTATGTTTCTTTCTACTAAATATTATTCACACCCCTTATGATACGAGGTATGCTGGACAAATTATAGTTGTGTTCTCCTGTGTGATCCTTTGCTTTCTGTTAATTGTAAGGCATGTCACATTGTGATACACTGTGTCATTCATCAAAACGAGTGTGACTTGACACCATTTAGACAGCATTAGACTGCTCTGTCACCGTACTGCGAACACAGAGCACCAGTAGATGCACTTACTCAAATTAAAGTGCCCTCATATCTTGTGTTTATTAATCCCTGGTGATGTTAGCGTTTGATAAGAAATCAGTTGTTTGAAAAATGGCATTGTGCGTCAGACTTCAAATGCAGCCTGACAGGAGAAGGTGGAAAGGAACAGCTTAATTTTATACTTATGTCAATCTCCTGAGAATGGTTACTATATCCACCTGCCAGTTTCATGATATTCGCACATAATATCAAGCCATTTATCTTGGATTAATTCAAAGAAAAATGCGTAGATATATCTCTCTTTTCTGTCATGCTGGACAGCAGTCAGAAAGAAGATAAACCCATCAAACTAAGGCTAAGAAAGAAATGTCAAAGCACAGATGTAGCATGGATCAAATGCTTGCCTGCCCTGAAGCATTAAAAAGCACTCGTTTCTCATCTCACTCCTCTTGCTTTTGTACATTCCATGATATCATGTGCTTTGCTGACCAGAAGGAGAATCTGTACATTTAAAGTGCATATTCCCAGCAGTTTTTGTTAGATACTATAATCTACATTTGAGCACCTGCTTCTTATCCTTTGCTAGTAGTTACCCCCTTCAGTCTTCCAAATAACTGCAGGAATCTACTATAAAGAAATTTTTAGAATAATGTTAAGTACTTTTCTATGAAGTACAACTATCTTACAATGGAAAAATTTCGGCAATCACTGAGGTACAAATGAGACTAAGGCAAAGAGTTTGCTTTGCAATAAAATTCTTTGCTCTCTTGTTTGATTCCCAAATTCTAGAAAACTGTCCAAAATCCCATAATTATATACACAATGGAGTGAATGCTGTAACTTTTTATAATCACTAACTTATATATTTGACTGTACTATTCCTTTTCAAATATTTTTGCATCTTTCCATCTGTTTGTCTCTCTCTATTTATCTATCTGATTTATTATCAAAAGTGCAGAAGTAGGTTTTTTATCAGTTACCTGCACAGAATCTGGTAACACAGACTTTACAACATCGAAACACACAACACCGTAAACACACTATGCTGAACTCCCACCCTTGCCTCACCACCCCCTTTGAGATGCATCTCAGCTCTTGTTCCTTGATCTGGGGCATTAGGGACAATCAGGACTCAGTGTAATATGCTTTGTGTTTCTTGTGTTATGTGTTTCGAAGCAGTGACAGATTCTTTGCAGATAACACCACACTCTGATAGTATATCTATCTATCTAAATACCGAAAGTGTGATAAGAGACCTTGGGACATAAGTGGACAGTAGTCTCTCCTTTGATAATCACATCACCATAGTAGTCAGGAAATCCTTCTACGTGGCACACCTCATCACAAAAGGTTTCTCATCCAGAAAAAAAGAGGTCATTGTTCCCCTCTACTCACCACTCATTAGACCCATTATAGAGTACAACGCCCCTTTTGGTATGTACCTCACAAGACATCTCCAACAACTGGAAAGGCCACAGAAATACCTCACAAAGAAGATTACCGGCCTCAAACAGATGCCCTATGCTGACCGTCTCAAAAAACTCCAGCTTCACTCTGTCGCATATCGCCTACTCAGAGGTGATCTCTGCCTAACATACAAAGCTATGTCAAACCCAGAGCTGTTGGACATGCTCCACTTAAAGAAATCCCAATCCCTCCAAGCTACATGCTCTAGGGACCTAAACCTTGTCACCACAATAAACAGAACATGCTGGAGGGATAGATTTCGGTCCCAGAGACTTCCCATACTCTGGAATAAACTACCTATCTATATCAAACAAAACTCCTTATTAGCACTCTTCAAAAAAAATCTTGATGATTGGATGGGAAATAGGAAATTCACCCCGGGGATCATCTCTGTGGCTCTGCTTGACAGTGGCACAGGAAAATAGTTTTCTTGGGTGGCAAAAGCCAGGGTACCTTTTTGGCTGGGCTTGTATAGGCCCCAGGGCTTATAGCCTAGTACCTACCTATGAACCTATGAATCTATCTATCTATCTATCTATCTATCTATCTATCTATCTATCTATCTATCTATCTATCTATCTAGCTATGTGTGCATAGTGACAAAGAAACCTTTATTTGACAGGAAAGCAACAGCTGCCTTATGGGTTAGTAGCAAATTATTTTACCAGAACTGAGGTTAAAACAGACAATTCACTTACAAGGAAATCAGAACAAACAGCAACTCATGCAGTCTGTTCTTTACAGGAAAACATTCTTTCAAAATATTATCTTCTTGTAGCCACAAAGGAACTAAAAGAACCGAGTAATGCAAGCAACTCCAGCTCTACCTGTTTATCTACAGCAGCATACCATTTCACAAAAGTGTAGCACAATCCAAAGTTCCACTTATCTGTAGATAAGTTTTTCACAAATTTATAGGAATCTAGTAGTTTTCACAAAGGTGCAGGCAACACTGAGCAGAATTCCAGCAGCTGCTACTTTTCTCCAATATCTCCAATTCTTTATAGCTTAGTACAAGCTAGGATATACATGCATATATAATTCTGTGTATTTTTGTTTGTGTATGTACATCTCTCTCTCTATAAATATATATATATATATATATATATATATATATATATATATATATATGTATATATATATACATACAGTAGATAAATATCCACACACATAAGACTATATGGTAACTCATAAACTTAACTCATTGCCAACAGTTATATTACAACAAAGCATCAACTCCAGTTTCATTTCATTGAAACAAAAAAACAGTGTGTGCATCTGTGTGTGTGTGTGTGTGTGTGTGTGTGTGTGTGTGTGTGTGTGTGTGTGTGTGTATATATATATATATATATATATATATATATATATATATATGTATATATTTTGATAGATGTGTGTATGTCTGTGTGGGCATTGTAACAAAGCATGACAGTTTTACTTAGGTGTGTCTTCAGGTAGTAGTTCTATGGGGGATAGGACTGCTATGTAAACAAAAACAGCTAAGGACTTTCTTTTTCTTACAGGGTAAGATTTGGATTGGTTATGATAAGTATTTTGTCCTTTAAGCTCTCAGCTGTTAGGCAGGTAACTAGGTATATGGGAAGAGATAGCTTCCTATATAACTAATGGTGAAAAACAAAATATCATAATTTGCAGAGATAAAGACACAAGTGCACTTTGGTAGAGTATGGAGAACTTGGAGGGTAAGAACGGTATGCTACTGTCCGAGGATGCATAGCTTAAGAGAGTGAGGGGACTGTATCATATCTTAGAGGAGTGGTGAGGAAGAACTTTTAGCTTATTAGAGCAAACTGTTGGCTCAGAGGCATCCTATCATGCTTACTGGTTTGCATCTGAGTCACTTTGGAAAAACACTGCTTTTTGTGCATATCCAAGCCAACAGCAAGAGAATGTTGTTCATTTTCCTTGTTTGCCAGTGTTGGACACTTCCACCTATAATACTAGACTCTGATTTATTTTTTAATTGTTTTGCAACTGATGACTGTCCATTTGATTTCAAAATATTATGATCACATTGATTTTTAAGCAGTAACTGTGTAAGGTTCATAAATACTGCTGCACCTATATGTATATCTAGTTTAGACCATAAACTTTTACCCATCAGTGGCTAGACTTCACAAGAAAACCTCCTACTCATCTATCTTCATCATTTGACTTATATTTCCAAGTGAATTAACTCTTACCCATATGTAAAAATGATGTTTCTTACTTTTCTTAGATCCATTGAGGAAAAGTGTTCAGATGCCAATGCCCGGACAGAAGAAACAGTTAGAGAGAATGAACTGTTTGGTTTATAGTTACCTGTTTAACCTGCTACAGAAAAAGGGAGAGCAAATTATATGGGTTTTAGTGAACAGTTACTTATTCACACTGCTTCAAAGAAGGAGAGACAAGATTGCTTGTGCTGCTGTGAATTGTCCATGCTGTTACGGAGAACTGTTGCCTAATTTGACTTGGTGAGAAAACTAGTAGTCATTAATGAGATTGTTGACTAGTTTGCATTAGGGAACACAGCCAGATTAGACAGAAGGAACAACCTTTTTACTTTTCATTTGCAATTGCCCTTTTACACTACAAAATACTTTATTCTTATGTTTAGTTAGCTATAAAGACATAATCTGAATTTCCACCTTTCACTATTTGAAATAACCCCCACCCCATGCCACTTACATGTTAATCTTAATCTTGCCCCTAACTCCATCCCTGTACCTTACCTTACCTTACATGTATATATATTTACCCATTTTCATACATTTAGGTATGTATGTATGTATTTATAGTGTAAATTAAGAAAAATTTTAACAATGGTCTACCGACTACCCATGCCCAGTGCAATGTATGGCAATAGTGTGCTACATAAAGCTCACAGAGTTGCAGTTTCATATGTTTCTAATGAAAATACACTATGCTGCTATGAAAATAATTGGTTAATAGGTAGATCTGATGTCCATTTTCATATGATTCAACTGTAGGGTCTTGGATCTGACTTGAATCTAGTTTCAGCACCTTTAAACCTTTGGATCCAGAGCTCTGACTCCTTCCCTACCCATAATTCCTGTTCCTTCATCAAATTACATCATATTTCATTTGCTGCTTGAACCTAACAGTTGCAAGGGCTCTGATCTCTTTTTCAGATATTCTTTTTCGACATTGTCATTTAGCCTTTATTTATCTTAGCGTTAGCTCATGCTTTGCACCTTTCTTTCCTATCCATTGTCCTTTGACAACTTTAGAATTATATTTAGATAATATTTAGATTAGTTGTAGATTAGATTTAGATACCATTTAGATAATATATATTTACATATTCATAGCATGAGTCTGTTGTTAGTTTTTACAGTTTAAAGTTTTTCTCCTTTCTTCTAAAATTAAGGGTGTGTGTGTGTGTGTGTGTGTGTGTGTGTGTGTGTGTGTGTGTGTGTGTGTGTGTGCTTGACAGTTTCTTTCCCTCTAGCATGGCTGATAAAATTTTTAAGAAATGCAGAAAATGTGGCCAAAAAGTTCCTCCACAAGACCCCCACTCACTTTGTGTATGCAGTTTTGGAACAGCACGGTATACATCCAATTGGTCACGCAGTCAAAGGGCGATCCGGAAGAATTCTGAAACAAATTATCGAATCTTGTTCGCGCAAATGGGCAGAATGTCACGAGCAACATCAAATTCGAATTTTCCTATCACACACTTGCTGCAACAAGCACTACCATAGTTCGAGAGGGGGTATAGTGGCCTGTCCGGCATTTGGTATTCTTGGGTTCGACGTCTGTAACTTCGACATTCCGCGGTCCTGGCATTCTGCAGTCAGCATTTTCGAGTTCGACCATCAGCCGTATGTGCAAATGCATGTACACCGAACAACACATTTAGACACAGTTTGCAAAGTCTGTGCTTCCTTTGGCCACAAAACCCTTCAAAGTGAAAAGGACAAGTTAATTTTAAAGGGTCTTCTTCCTGCTCAGTCTAGTAAAACAGTGACATTACCTTCTCCATTTACAATAAAATAGAAAGAAAAAGAACTCTCCAAACAGAAACAATCAACTTCAGACAGCAAGACTACAGAGAAAGGGCTCAAATAGGCCAGAAAATGATCTCCATGCCCAATCCAACAATTTCTGTGAGTCCATTGCTGAAAGTTCCAAAATGTTCAGAACCAATGTCTACGTGGTTCCCTTCTCCCTGCTACATTTTTCCAGGAACTGGTTGACCCTGACTTCATTCACTGATACTTCAACATCCTTGCAGGGCTTCCTCAATCACCTCTTTCTCTGCCCATTCTTAGAGGAGCCTTACTGAAGCTGACATTAATAGAATGATGCAGTGGTTCCTATGGACTCAGATACAATTGGGAGTTCTCTTGGCTCTGTCCCTGCAGGTCAAGCCAGAATAGTGCAGATGATCCCACCATCGGTGGCTCAGTTGCAAGTCTGATCTTTGGAACCAAAGCTCTCAGATCTAAATATCAAAAAGCACTTAAGTCAATGCTGATAGCACCTTCCTTTTCAGCCTGGACTATTCTTCAGTCTCTGTTGATTCTGACTTTGTTGGATTGAAATTAGATTCAGAGTCAAAGCTTCAGGGCTGGTGTCTAAGGGGATGGATCAAATACAAAATTTTGGGTCCTCTCTCTGCCTTTCAGTGCACCAGCTCTTGAGAGCTCAGCACCAATGTGGGTGTCAGAGCCAGGGTGGTATGGATCCTCAGCATCTCCTTCTCTTCCTCCAATTAGAGTGAAGTCCTCAACTCTGATTTCCGCTTTGGCTTTCAAGGCTTTCTAGTGAGTTTCCTCCAAGACAAGAGAAGATGTTCCTCCATCTTATTTGGGTGTGACTCATCCTCCTACATATACTGCTTCTGACTACACTCCTTCATGTTAACAGTAACAGTCAGTTGCCAGAAACCTCACAGATATTCTCTTATTGTGCTCCTAGTCTGACTCTGGCCTATTGCAAGATGTTCCACAATGACAAGTCCATAGAAAACCGACTTGCAATGGAAGCACTCAGATTCATCACCAGAATCTGTCACAAAAGACACCGATTTGGATGAAGTGAATGGTTCCCCTAGATTCCTCTTTGAAGAAATCTTCTTTGGCAAAATCCTAGAATTGTTTCAGCAGAAAGGGTGATGGTCTACCAAAGTACCTTCCTCAGAAGAATCCATGTTCCTGGAGGCTTTTGGGATTGATTGTTATAATGCCTGGGTGGTTCCTTCTCCTGATGTTCTCATCAGTTTGGTGGTTCAGTGGTCCTGGAGGAATGATACAGCAGAGCCAGTTCCTAAAAAACAGGACAAGATATTGGCCACACCAAGGATAGAGCTCACTGGAGTAAAGGATCATTAGTAGATGTGATGATTGTAATGCCAGCCACAAAGAAAGAGCTATCGGAAGAGAGTATATCTGTCAACCCCTCTAATAGGGAATCTAGAGCTCTGGACAGATTCAGAAAATGAGCTTATGTTTCAGCAGCTTATTACTTGAGAACACTGAACTGTCTTCTCCATATTACTTATTTCTGAAGAGAATTTCCCAAAGAGATCAGCAATTCGCTTTCAAGTAACCTGCCAGAAGATATCCAGAAGAATGTGGAATCCCAGCTATTTACCTTAACTTCTCAAATGTTTCTATGTACCTGCTTTCCAATGCAGCTGATGGAAAAGCTAGAACATCAGGTACTGGCACAGCAATGCACCATCATGCCTGGATGCAGTTGTGTGATCCTGCAGAAGGCTTCAAGATGTCCTTTCTTAATGCCTCCTTTGATGGTTCCACTTTGTTTGGCTCTAAGGTCAAGGGCACACTCACCAGAAGTAAACAGAATGGTAATACCCTATCTGCCATGGGAATCCATGTCTTTGCTCCTCAAAGTACCTTGTCCAGGAATCACCAAAGGGGAAAAAGATGTGGTTCAGAAAATTGCAGGGTTTTAACCAAGACATTTTCTCAGACAAACACCTTGTAGCAAAGGCGGGGTTACTTTTAATGGACATCATTCTAAGGGCAGAGGAGGTCTGCAAGACCAAGGATTTCACAGTCCCTTCTCTGAGAAACCTTTTCAGTGCTCCTAAAGAGTTGCCTAGCTGCTGTACTTTGGAGGCAGTCAGAGGCTCTTATGCCTACACCCTCAAACCTGGTGAACCATCACTTCAGACTCTTGGGTGTTGTGGATAATAGCCAGTGAATATATTATTGTCTTTATCTCCCCCTCAATTAACAGCAAAGATTTTCTTAGTGTCACCTCATCAAGTTGACTTCACAATAGCAGAAGTCAAAATGTTATTGGAAAAAAGGACCATCCAGCAGGTCTCACCAGACCAGACAGGATATGGAGTCTACACCAGGTTCTTTTTAGTTCTGAAGAAGACAGGGGATCTAAGGCCTATTCTGGGCCTAGGTCATCTAAACCAATTTGTGAAGAAGACAACATTTTGGATGGTCAGAGTTCATTTTACTTCTATTTAGGTAGAGCCACTGGATGTGCTCAATAGATCTCCATGATGCCTACTACCATGTAAAGATAAACAGGCTGTCCAGGAGATTCCTCCATTTCTGTCTGGGAGACAATCACTTTCAATTCAGAGCTCTGCCATTTAGACTCACCACAGACCCTCAGGGGTTTACCAGTTGCATGGCAGTAGTGACAGCCAATCTCAGACTGTATGGGTACAAGGTGTTTCTAAACTTGGACGATTGGCTCTTAATCACTCCAGTTACTTCATAGCTTGGGGGGGGTCACCATAAACTTGTCAAACAGCAAATTGAATCTAACTCAGGTCATAGAATTCATCAGTTGCTACCTGGATATAACAACTCAAACAACCACCTTATCATAGCACAGTATTCTTTCTATTTCACAAACAGTAAACCAAGTATTATCTCACTTGGAACCCCCAGTGAGACTAATTCTGAACCTGCTAGGACTTACGACTTCTGCAATCACTTTGAGCCATCTTTCCAGGTTTTACATGGACGTCCTTTAACAGACACTCTCATTCCAACAGTTCAAACTTTATCAGCCCCTTAGCACTTCAGTCAGATTAACACCTGTGTGGAGAACTCATCAGATGGTGGCTCACAGAAGGACACCCAGCTCTGTCTATCACCAACAATAGCTGTGGTTACCACAGACATTTCCCTTTTAGGATGGGTGGCATTACGAAGAGAAGGCTGTTCAAGATACCAAACTTCACATCAATATCCAGGAAATGAGAGCATTCTTACTGGCATTGCATTAATTTCAAGTCTCTCTGTCAGTGGGTGTGATTTTAAATCTGATGAATAACATGTCTGTAGTCTGATATATCAATAAGAAGTGATAAACCAGATTATATCCTTTACGTCAAGAAGACTGGCACTGGGTGGTGCCTTCCTGTCAATTTCTTTTAGAAAAACATATTACAGGGATTTTCAATGTGCTAGCAGACAGGTTTAGTGGGTGCATTTTTCTGCCTCACTAGTGGCCCCTCAATCAGACAGTGGCGAATGAAATCTTCAGCTCCTGGGGCAATGTTACTTTCTAAACAAGCGCAGTAGTTACTTTGCCTGATCCCTCCTTATGGTCAGTCATCAAAGGATGGTCTGATCCACAGTTGGCTACTGGGTCTCCTTTATACCTTTCCCCCTTTTCCATTGATCACAAAATTCATTTAGAAAGTCAGAAGGTGCAAGGCAAAAGCAATCTTCATTCCTCTGTACTGGCATTGATGAGTGTGGATCCCAAATCTTTGGTCTCACCTTCTACAGATTCCCTTGATGCTGGCTTGCAGCTCAGATCTCCTGCCCTCTCCATCCTAGCATACTCTTCCAGATCCAAAAACCTTGAAATTAACCACTTGGTTCCTCCAGTTCTAACAATGACCATAACACCAGGTCTTTGGACGACATAGTACATATCATTATGGCTTCAAAGAAGGTTAGCACCTGGAAATTATATCAAAACAAATGGAAAACATTTTCTTTTTGGGCTACAGGGAAGGGTTTAGGCCCTTTTCTGCATCCCTTCTTCCATTTTAGAGTTTTTGTTGAAATTGTTCCAAAACATTCTAATTTTTCCACAATCAAAGCAGTAGCATAGTTACGGTGGAGGGAGAGGGGCAACTGCCCTAGGTGCAAAGTATTGGGGGGGGGGCATGACCAGCTAATCTCAATCTTTCATTAATTCAATACTGGCTTTTAAAAGCTGGTATTGCATGTGTGGTCAAACCTAAGTGCTGTAGTGCTCTGGGTATGGTCTAAATTGTAGCCACTGCTTGCTACATTATAGCAAACAGTTTGCTACAGTTTAAAGGTAAAAATATATATATTTTTTTATTTTAACTAAAACCTGAGTGCTGTAGCACTGCATGCAGGCAGGGTATAAACTGCAGCAACTGTTAACTACATTTGTAGTGAACAGCTTGCTGCAGTTTAAAAAGAATATTTTTCTTTTAACTAAAACATGATCACTGTAGTGCTCTGTGCAGACAAGGAACAAACTGTAACAACTGTTTGCTACATTTGTAGCAAACAGTTTGTTACAGTTTTAAAAAAAATTGTTGAAGGTAGGTTGGGAGCAAGGCACAGAAATAAGACCTAAATGAATGGGCAGGAGGAAGGGGGAACATGTCGTACATCTGACCACCTATTGATGTGCCAGTAAAAGGAACATCTGTTCTTATTTTATTTTCATGCTCTTCACAGGAAAAATGGGTGGGGAGCATGTCAGTCTAACTATAATAAGCAGATCACTTACAATGTATGGATCGGCTTATAACGGTGAAGTGCCTTTTTTTGATCTTCAAAAAAAAGCAGAGGAGGTGTGGTGTTGTTTCACAGTACTGGCCCAGAATGATAGTTGAACCAGCTATGCTTCTGAATCAAACTACAGCTCACAGCCTTTTCTAATTTTCAAATAGGCCACAATAAGACTCCTATAGCCACTTTAATGGTGTGTAAGGCTTTTCTTAAAGAAACTTTCCTTCTTTGATCCCTATAGGGAACAAGTTCCTCCATGGGATATTACAATGATGTTTCTAGCCATTACACAGCCTCCCTTTGAGCCAGCAGCATCTGTAGACCTACAACTCTTAACATAGAAGACAATCTTTTTAATGGCAGTTACTTCTGCTAAGAGAATTTCAGAGTTGCAGGCTCTTTCATTCAAATTGTCATATCTAATTTTTCATAAAGACAAGACTTTACTAAAACCAAATCCCTCCTGCATTTCAAAGGTCACATCTGAATCCAACATAAACCAGTCCATTAAAATGCCAATTTTTTTATGAAGTTTTCAAATAAGGAGTAATACACATTAGATTTAGTTGATGTTCATAGACAAAGTAGGTTCTTTCTACATAGATTTCATGAAGTTGGATCAATCTTTTGTTGCATTCTCTGAAGTAAATCTGAGATATGGAGTTTCCAATGTCACTCTTTCAATATGGCTCTCAAACTGTCTTACATTTGTTTATGATAAATTAGGTTTATCATTAACCAAAAAAATTACTCCTCATTTGACAAGGGCAGTAGCAACTTAAACTGTTTTTTAACACAGTTTCCCAGTTGGGAGATGTATGCTGCTGCCACCTGGTCTACTCTCCACACCATTGTGTCCCACTATAAGTTGGATATACAGTCCATCTCTCATACCTTCTTTGGCTCTGTTGTTCTCAGGAATATCCTCCTTTGATGCAGAACCACCAGTATAAAAACTCATGGCTTACATTAAACAAAAAAATCTGGTAGTGTCCCAGTTGAAGTACCATATTCTCCAAAAGAATATAGTGGTGAAAATATCCTTTTCAGTATCACCCAACAGAAAGGTGGTTAAAAATGAAAGTAGGACTCTCAAAACTGCTTCTTGTGTGAAGACATCTCTTTATTCATATATAGTACTTTACAAGCACTGTTTAGGTTGTTGGGGTTATATCTTTGTTTCTTTCTTAGTTTGGTTTTATATATATATATATATATATATATATATATATATATATATATATATATATATGTGTGTGTGTGTGTGTGTGTGTGTGTGTGTGGGTGTGTCTGTGTATGTATGTATATATATATATATATATATATATATATATATATATATATGCACACACACATCACACAAACACACACACACAAAGACACACACACACTGGTCATTCTCTAAAGTTCAATAAAAATTGCAGTGGTTCAATTTCCTGAGGTTCAGTATGCAGTTAAAAGAAAATGAGGTATTCAGGTCTGGTGGTTTTCCTGCTCTCACTCAAATCTGCCATTCTAATTCCTTCTGCTCTAGTCTGTTATTGCTATTGCTGTCTAGGTCTTCACAATGGATCCTGTTAATGACATGTAAAATTATGGGGTTGTGTCCAATATTTTCTTTAGCATGCTTGGCCGAGGAGTCGGTAGGGTTGTCTTGATATATGTCAGTGCAGAGATGTTTTTGATTTATTGGTAGTCTTTCCTAAATAAAAAGCTGGACAAAGCTTGCATTATGCTCTCTATACAGCTGTGTCAGAGGTGCAGTTACTGTAGCCTGTACTCCAAAAATTTTTCAGGCTGTTGGTACAAAACAAACTGTCCTGGGTGTTCATAAATCTGCAATAGTTGCAGAAAAGTGGGCCACATTGATAGGTGCTTTTACAAAGTTGTATGTTCTCTACAAGCACTCTTCTTTGCACATAGTACCTTACACTCCTTCTTTTATGGATGGTAAAGGCTGGTTTAGCAGGGAGGAAATTATTCAAAATCTTGTTCTCAATAATGCACCACTTGTCTCAATTACTCTCTTCATGTCATTAAAGTCCTATTCTCCAAAATCTCAGACAGAAGAATACCCGAAACATTTAAAAATGAAGTCTATATAAACATGTACCAAAGGCTAATTGCCATAGTCTTAGCACAGGCACTTTACAGATGTTTATGTAGTTCTGGCATGTACACTATCTCACATGAAGTCTCATTTAAGCCCCAGTAAGTACAAAATTCACCAAAAAAATGGGAGCATTAAACACATACGTAAATTATAAAAAAGAAATACATAAATAAATCATTATATTGCAATCATATTATTGGAAGGGACCACATGTAAAATTCTGTCTAAAAGATTACTCTGTCAGTGGATTCAAACCTGTATCATTACTCATTGCACACAGTGAAAGGCACCATTATGCAAATGAACAGCTACTGAGCAAGGGCTGTAACTAAGTACTTTAGTCTTAGTGTTGCACATGCTAAATTGGTTCTGCCTTTTTACATAAACCTTTTTTTTTATTATTGCTTTTGGTATTTCAGAGAGCCACTAGCATGGCTTGTTGACACTGTCTGTAAGATTAACTTCTGATCAATGTAATATGCTTCAGCTGAAAGTTAGGAAGCCTGCGTTGAGCTCAGCACAACATTTCTTCTAAGCAATGTAAAGAGATCCACTGTGCAATGACCATATATGTGTACCATAACAGCTAAGCAGCAGAGAAATCAGCAGAACTAAATTAAGTTAAGTACAGCTATACCTATCAATTACACATTGCTGATATACCAAACACTGTGGATTTATGTCAGGAACATGGAATTAAGCAAGAGTACAGTTTGGTGTACTGTCATAATTTTGCAGATTCTGATGGATACCTTGGGATATAAAGAAAAAAATGGCATCATATCAAATGTGTATCTAAAAGATGGAGTGGGCTTGTTAGAACATACATGTAATGCACATGTCTCAAGGAGTGGAGTAGATAGGACAGTGGACACTGGGTAAGGTTAAGAGGGACACACATGATGAAAGAATAGAAAGCAAGGTCAGAGGGACACTCAGAGGATAATGGGTATTTTTTGGTGGGAATAGTCACATTTTTATTTTTGTTTAAGAAAAGGATTGGTAAGTTGTAAAATGGAAGAGGAGAAATGGGTCAGTAAGAAGAACATAACGGAAAGGGCACCACATGACAGACATAGGGTGGTACCATACAAAACGGGCAGTATGTGGGACACAAACAATAAACATGCAGACTGGATAGGAGTGGGTCACAAGAAGTTTACAAAGCATGTCAGGAATGTGTGTGTGTGTGTGTTTGTGTGTGTGTGTGTGTGTGTGTGTGTGTGTGTGTGTGTGTGTGTGTGTGTGTGTGTGTGTGTGTGTGTGTGTGTGTGTGTGTGTGTGTGTGTGTGTGTGTGTGTGTGTGTGTGTGTGTGTGTGTCTGTGTGTAAGTATATGCATAAACTAACATATGTACATACACTACTTCTTCTGCTCAAAGACCTACAGTGCTTGTAAAACGCACAGACTTTTAAGCATCAGTGTGGAATAGTTAGTCATTTGTGGCCTACACATAAAAAAGTGGCCATTGGCAAAGACAGTCATTACTGTTTTCATGTTCACATCCATGTAACTAATCCTATGCATAGTATTTCATTTCATTACTTGCAAAGTTAAATTAACTGCAATGTGTGTGCAAAATAGCAGCAGAGCCTGGTATTGAACACGGAGTCTTACCCTTTATAAAATATAAAGTCAGATGCAAATTTTTTTGAGCTTCTTTTGCAGTTTAGCACCATGTAATCTCTCATAGGCACATATTGCATCAGTATAGGGTGCACAATATGATATTTGTAGTGCCTTCACAAAGAACCACAGCTATATTGCTTAAAAAAGTACAAATAGACGTGCTTTCTTATCTCAGCCCCCAATTCCATAATTAAACCTACATATGTGTAAGTATTTATCTTAGTTAATATATGTGTATTTATAAGTGAGTGTGTGTGTGTGTGTGTGTGTGTGTGTGTGTGTGTGTGTGTGTGTGTGTGTGTGTGTGTGTGTGTATGTGTGTATGTAAGTGTGCACATTTATGTGTGTGTTTGTGCATGCGTGTGCACTTGTGCGTTAATGTATGTGTTGGCGGGGGTATGTGCATGTGCATGTATGTGTTTTCATGTGTATGTGTATGTGCATGCATGTGTGTGTGTGTGTGTGTGTGTGTGTGTGTGTGTGTGTGTGCATATGTGTATGTGTGTGTGTGTGTGTGTGTGTGTGTGTGTGTGTGTGTGTGTGTGTGTGTGTGTGTGTGTGTGCATATCTGTATGAGTGTGTGTGTGTGTGTGTGTGTGTGTGTGTGCATGTGCATGTATGCGTTTTCATGTGCATGCATGTGCATGCATGTGTGTGTCTGTGTGTGTGTGTGTGTGTGTGTGTGTGTGTGTGCATGTGTGTTGACCCTTCTTTGCATATAGTACCCTACACTCTTGCTTTTATGGATGGTTAAGGCCGGTTTAGGGGGGAGGAACTTATTCAGAATCTTGTTCTCAATAATGCACCACTTGTTCTCAATTGCTCTCTTGATGTCATTAAAGTTCTATTCTCCAAAATCTCAGACGGAAGAATACCAGAAACACTTAAAAATGAAGTCTATATAACCATGTACCATAGGCTAATTGCCATAGTCTTAGCACAGGCACTTTACAGATGTTTATGTAGTTGTGGCATGCATACTATCTCACATGAAGTCTCATCTAAGCCCTAGTAAGTACAAAATTCACCAAAAAAATGGGAGCATTAAACACATACGTAAAAAAGAAATACAGAAATAAATCATTATATTGCAATCATATTATTGGAAGAGACCACATGTTAAATTCTGTCTAAAAGATTTCTCTGTCAGTGGATTCAAACTTGTATCATTACTCATTGTAGACAGTGCAAAGCACCACTATGCAAATGAACAGCTACTGAGTAAGGGCTGTAAATAAGTACTTCAGTCTTAGTGTTGCATATGCTAAATTGGCGCTGCTTCTTTACATAAACCTTTTTTTTTATTATTGCTTTTGGTATTTCAGAGAACCACTAGCATGGCTTGTAGATACTGTCTGTAAGATTAACTTCTGATCAATGTAATAATGTAATATGCTTCAGCTAAAATTTAGGAAGCCCGTGTTGAGCTCAGCACAAAATTTCTTCTAAGCAATGTAAAGAGATCCAGAAAATGGACCTGGTCCAGTCAGAATTTCCCGGTTAACAAATGTAAAATAAATAAATAAATAATAAATATACTTGTACCATAACAGCTAAGCAGCAGAGAAATCAGCAGAACTAAATTAAGTACAGCTATACCTATCAATTACACATTGCTGATATATCAAGCACTGTGGATTTATGTCAAGAACATGGAAGTAAGCAAGAATACAGATTGGTATACTGTCATAATTTTGCAGATTCTGATGGATACCTCAGGATATAAAGAAAAATATGGCATCATATCAAATGTGTATCTAAAAGATGGAGTGGGCTTGTTAGAACATACATGTAACGCACGTGTCTCAAGGAGTGGAGTAAATAAGACAGTGGATGCTGGGTAAGGTTAAGAGGGACACACATGATGCATCAGTATAGGGTGCACAATATGATATTTGTAGTGCCTTCACAAAAAACCATAGCTGTATTGCTTAAAAAAGTACAAGTAGATGTGCTTTCTGATCTCAACCCCCAATTCCATAATTAAATCTACATATGTGTATCTATTTATCTTAGTTAATATATGTGTATTTATAAGTGAACGTGTATGTATGTGTGTGTGTGTGTGTGTGCGTGTATGTGTGTGTGTGTGTGTGTGTGTGTGTGGGTGTGTGCACATGTATGTGTGTGCATTTGTGCATTAATGTATGTGTTGGCGGGGGTATGTGCATGTATGCATTTGCATGTGTATGAGTATGTGCATACATGTGTGTGTGTGTGTGTGTGTGTGTGTGTGTGTGTGTGTGTGTGTGTGTGTCATGTGCGTGTATGTGTTTGCATGTGTATTTGCGTGCATATGTGTGTGTGTGTGTGTGTGTGTGTGTGTGTGTGTGTGTGTGTGTGTGTGTGTGTGTGTGTGTGTGTGTGTGTGTTGATTTAATAGTTAAAGATGTTTACTAATGAAGAAACATAACACATATCTGTGGAAAGCTGAATCATTAACAGTCTCCCTATATATTATACAAATAGACAGCGAACAGTATACTGATCCTAACATACATGGTACGTTATTCATTGATGCTGAAATAAATATGGCCTGCACCTCTATATGAAATTATTATTTCAGTAAGCCACATAATTAAAAATATAAATCTTGCATTCAGCCACATGTAGAGCAAATGCTAAACTGAAACTCAATTGCATGACAGTACTGTTTCACAACAGTATGAGTGAACAACCTGCTACTGTGATAAAAGTGTTACAACAGGAAAAAAATCCATCAATACTTCATATTATTGCTACAGGACAATAGATATTAAGGTGTGGAATATTTCACTTACTGTGGGTCTCTGTAGTCCCGGGCAAATCAATCCTGAAACTGCACTGATTCTCTTTTATGAAGGTCATTGTATCAAAGGTTGTTCTGGATTGTTGTCCTATAGATTCCATTCCATTGTCAAAGTTGCATGTTCATCTGGTTCCACATGCAGATGCAAAGGTTTGCTGCATTACTTAAATAAGAGCCTCATCTTCATCTGTCCAGGTGGACACTCAGATACACCTCATCCTTGTCTCTGTCAACATCATTGTTAGTTTGTTAGAACTCTTCAAGTTAGAAATATTTTGCAGTAATTGCTCACTTAGGAATCAGTGTGTGTGTGTGTTTGCATGTGTTCACAGGAAGCAATGACATGAACTGGAACACTAAAAGTGTCACTTTTTAAATTTTGTGCAATGTGGCTCTCATCAGACTGTCTGCACTGTACAGCTGGACAGATATTGGTTAATACTTGGCACATACATCAAAATATAAGAAGATGTGCCAAGGTCTGAAATTTTATGTTGGTCCATGCAGATGTCATTCAGAAGTATTCTATGTAAATGAACCTCATCAGATATGTATGGAACAAATTTAACTTGTCAGGTTTGCACATTATTCATTTCCCTGATATCTCAGTACCTTTTCATTTTTATGAGGCATACTTCTTACAGTAGGTATTATTTACCTTTGTAATATATATTCGTACAGCTCATAAGATTGTGAAGTAGCCTGTATACCTACAAATTCTGTAGGCTTTATCTAAATTACTGCACTGTTCTGGCTTTAATGTTTTCTTTTTGTTTGTTTAGTCAATGCCTTGTTGTATCTCTCTATCTAACTCTCTATATTCTATGTCTGTACGCATATTCATGCCATTATTGTAAATAATATTGCTGGGTTGTATGTATACATTTCCTAAGAATATATAACTTGTTGACTTCAGTGGATTATGTTTGAATCCATAGGCATAGAAGCATCAAAGCATCTACTGAAGTGCATTGTATTCTAGTAGACTACCCTAAATAAATGCATGCTATCCCTTATGATGTCAATTCCAGTATATGGTTTCCACATTTGATACTGTCATATGTATTGAACTGCCTTTGTACATATCTTCGATGTACAAACAACTTTGTGCATGTTCGAAATTTCTTACAGTAACAAGTAATCTTTATAAAGTACTAGTTATATTGCTTTACAGAACAATATTTTAACAAGTTCTGTGCACATCTTCCATATTGCTGATAACTACATTCAGCATTGCAAACATCTGCAAATTTTCACATTCTGTTAAACATTTGTCCTGTATTTTACATACCTATGAATGGTAATCTCTGAAAAATATGTTTATTCATTGCATAAATATGGTATGTAGGATTTGTGTGTTTCAGAATAATATGTTATGTATTATCAATGTACTGTCTGTGTTCAGGCTGCAATGTCTCATTTTATATGTATATTAGATTTTTGTCAGGCATCAGATACACTCTTGAGTCTTGCAGATGAGAGCTTCTGTGCATTTGGTAAAAATCAAGCCAAGTATACCATTACAATTATGCTCATGTAATGATTATATTGAAGGGTTTGTAGTCTGAACAGTATCCTGTACATCAGTTTGAAGATTATAACTGTTGCTTGTGTACAGGTATATTACATGTGCACTGTTGTATCATTCTGTGTGTGTGAGTGTGTGTGTGTGTGTGTGTGTGTGTGTGTGTGTGTGTGTGTGTGTGTGTGTGTGTGTGTGTGTGTGTGTGTGTGTGTGTGTGCGTGTGTGCGTGTGTGCGTGTGTGCGTGTGTGTGTGTGTGTGTGTGTGTGTGTGTGTGTGTGTATGTGTGTGTGTGTGTGTGCTTGCTGTTCACACTATATTATATAACAACTTTGAAGAGAAACAGGATTCAATGTGAAACATGCACTGATAAATCAAAACTGTACAAGAATATGTTACTATTAAGTGACATAACTATAAATATGTTTATGTATCTTTACTTGAATTTGTATGAGAAATCAGCCCCAGATAGCTGTACCACACATGTATAACATGACATGCGTATGTCTGTGTGCTCTACATGAGTCATTTTTGCTCAAGGATAGAACATTTCTCACAGTAACAGAGCAGACCAAAATAATTGTGGATGCCTTGTATCAGCATGTCAAATGTCTTCTTGGCAAGAAGAGTGATACAGTCTGGAAGAACTGGATGTGGTAAGACAATTCCATCGTGGTGAGTGCTGTGGATGGTAGGAGCAGATCATCAAGGTGATGTCAACAATGATGCTTGGGTATGATCTTCCATGTAGCTAAAAAAGCCATCTGTTTTAGGTGAGAATGTGATGTAGCAGGTAGAGGAACTGTTATATCTTGTTCTGATGAAACACTAAACAATTTTTAAGGCATCATACCACTACCTGTGGCATAACAGGCACGTTAAAAGAAGGGCATTGAGATTGTTGCAGCAAAACTTCATGAATTGGTTTTTATTAATGTATATTACACTGTATATGTTAGCTGCCCCTTGTGTTGCATACCTACCAATGTATGTTCTTATGTATTCCACAGTATGACACAGAACTCACAATGCAAATGTCTTTGTATGATGACATGCAAGGTAAGTGTTCCCATATCTGTAAAAGTAGTAAGCTGTTAGGAGTCTTTTTCACTTTGTACACTGATAATATTTCCACTTAAACAGAAAATCACAGAGAATATGGATAACAGCAAGACTAGCAGGTGCATGTTGCCTTACCTTGCTATAGGTGAATATAGTCTCCACAAAGGAGGTGACAAGTTGTTCTAGTGACATCTAGGTAACTTCACTACTGGAATAAAATTAGATTATATTAAAAAAGAATGGTACTTACGTATTATTGCAACCAGATTTGGACCCTGCCACACTTTGTAATGTTTTTGCAACGTAGCAATGCTAGCATGAAAAGGCTAGTGTCAACTGTTAAGTATTATTCTATTGGGTGGATTTTGAAATTGCAAGAGGAATAACGCTGAAATTTGCCTTCCCGGGGAGCATGCTTTCCTGGTCAGAGGTAATGAAAAATGCACTACAGAGGGCTGCTCCCTCTGAGTTATATGAAGAAGGACGTGTTTGGACATCTTCACGATAACCTGCACTTCTTTCCCAAAAGGAATAAATTGCTTTGTAACTGTTAGTTGATGGTAAGATAGATTATCCTGGGGCTGATTTATAAAAACAGAGTTGAGAGTTTAACAGGAAGAATTTCAGTGAAAATATAAAATGTGTTGACCTCAGAAAACCCTTTTCATACATAGCTTACCAATCATGAATGGACCTTTCTGATTTATGGTTTTCTGTAAACAAAATGCATTCAGATTTATGGTTGGGGCAACATGATACTGAAAATCCCTTTTTCCCTCAGTAGGCGGATAACAGTGTCTTGGTGGTTTCTTACAGAAAATGTAAGATATGTACTTGCAAAACCTTTTCTAACTCATGACATTTAGCATTAAGTTACAGTAACTGGGAAGATGGCATGACATGCTGCCGGGGAAGTGCATGCATAGACAGCATCAGTATTTTTTCTCATTTTTATTCATAACCCTGCATAAAAGATCCTTCATTGTCAAAGAAAACACATTGTCTCACATTTTTAAAACATTAATGGTCACATTTCACTATTGCGAATCAACCGTTATAATCGCAAAAATCTGGTTGCAATAATACGTAAGTACCAAAAGAGCTATGCCAACTGGATCCAAACAAAAGAGTGGAATTAGTAATAATGACCTGAGATCACTTCAGCAAGAACTTAAAAGTACCATTATATCTATTATTTACAAAATGTTGAGCAGCATCTAGATTATGCTACAGCACAAGTATAAAATAATTGAATTCAACAACTATCTCAGTAATTGATGTCATTTGAGGGGGTCTAATGTCTGTCACCATGGAGAGAGTATGGAGATGATGAAGAGTCCAACTTGCTTTGCTAGACATGGACTCTACTTCTCTCCACAGGCTTTCTGTAAATTGGTCAAGAGATTTTCTACCCATATAGTAGCTTTTTTAAGCAGAGTCAGTCTATTAAAACCTTCAGACCTAAAAAAATCCTAGATGAATCAATATCAGCCGGAAATTGTTAAGTGCAAGAAATTAGAGCAAAAAGCTGAGTGTGCAAGAAACCCATACGTCTTTTGAAAACAACCACATTTGTATATTTATAGAAACATGGTTCCACTTCAAGAGGGAGAAGCACCCTCTCTCAGCCTGGTTTAATACCTAATACAAATTCAGACCCACTTCCAAGGATAGCTTTGTCTCCAGAGAAGGAATATGCATGCTTGTTTGAAAGTCCGTCATTGTGGTTTTAATTTCATATTAATATGACATGGAACCTCCTTCACATTTTAGTATTTACAAGCAAATCAAAATCAATCACAGTATTGCCAATTACAAAATTCTAGCCATCGCCCGTGCAACCAATGACATCTATTTTACTAAATTACAGTGCTTAAATTCTGAATCTAGCACACTCCTTATGAATGTTTCATTACTAATCTACACACTGGCAAACAAATACTACAAATAACAGGAATATACAATGGTTCATGGGCTTTATCCATACGAACTGTCTTGAACACATAGTACCCTCCCAACTACAGGTGCAAACACACTCAACTTGTTTCTTTATAATATAGCTTGAGTGTGCTCCACACTTCTCATTACTCCAGCATTTGTTAAATCTGACAATCATACCATTGTAATCTCCCTAGGAACTCAGCACCACAAGTGCTCACAGCCAACAGTCTTCAGAAAATTCTCCAAGGGCAGTTGCCTGCAAGTAGCTAAAGATCTGTTGAATTTAAGTACTCACTACCCTAAGAGAACTCCACGGTGTCTTTACGTGTATGTATGTGTGTGTGTGTTTGTGTGTGTGTGTGTGTGTGTGTGTGTGTGTGTGTGTGTGTGTGTGTGTGTGTGTGTGTGTGTGTGTGTGTGTGTGTGTGTGTGTGTGCACGTGTGTGCACGTGTGTGTGTGTGTGTGTGTGTGTGTGTGTGTGTGTGTGTGTGCATGTGTGTGTGAGTATGCGTGTATGTGTGTTTGTTATTGAAAAAAGGCCTGACAATTCACAACCATACCCTACTATGGCAGCTGTTCACTGAGTCACTATAGGAGCTAACTGCAATCTGTAGGTGTGAACGGAAAGATCCAGACATATTACATAATTAGAAAAAATGCAATGTCTCATTATAGAGAAAGTCTTGGGCAACACAGAATGATTAAAAACCCGGTCTCCATAGTTTGTCTCTTACAGACTTCTGCATTGTGAGCACTAGGCTACAAGATAATAAATTACATTGTCCTGCTTGACCTTTTACACATTCGGATTACTGATAACACCACAAATACCCTTATTAAGAAACCAAATCTATAATGACACATAAAATGAACCGGTTGGTAGGATCTGTATCTCTCCCAAATTGCCTCCTACATATGGAATAAGCTTCCCCATCAGATAAAAAAGTAGCTCTCTTACTCTCTTCAGTTGTATCCTCTGTGAATGGATGCAGTAGTGTAAATTCATCCCTGTGCCCTATAGATAAAGGGAGCAAGTGAAAGCAACTGAGTGGTTGGTTTACCAAAATTCTTCTGTGTCATTTATCCAGTATCTACCTATGAACATGTAAACCTATAAGGAATGGCTAATAGTAGAATATGGAGAATAGAAATTTCTAAAATACTTTGGCAAGAAACATTTTGGTAGAGATGACCTATAAGTTTTTGCAAAACGAAAACCACATTTAGAAAGCCCTTTTATAAGCTAATCAAGAGACAGCAATATATGTAATATAATCTACATAAAGGGATCTGAAAGAGAAATATAGTACAGATGATGAACTTTAGAAAGCGAACAAGAAAAAAAATGAGTAGAAAATCTTTGCTCATAAAAGCATGAAGAGCTAGAGGAACTAAGCACAGTTAGCAATGAGAGAAGAAACTGTGAATGCATTTCTGAGATGCTCTGAAATTGAATTAGACATGTAATTACTGAAATATGTTAAAATGAGAGGCTGGCTTGGACAAGTGTCATTATTAAAGAAGAAAATCCAAGTTCTCTTTTCCTTTATGTAAATATGTAAGTTGTATGTCTAGGGCTTAATGTTCAGATATGACAAAATAGGACTTTATAACCAAATGAGAAAACAAATGTTTGATGTGACACATGTAGCAAATCTTGGAAAAGTAAAGGGAAAAGACAGTACAAGAGATCCCATATAACGGCCAGGAATGTCAAGACAAATACGACAAATAGTGCAAAGTTCTACAGTCTGCAGCTCATGCCCTACAAACAACAATTCAAAGGAAGAGCCATTAACTATACTCTGTGGTCACCCTGGTAGAGAAGCCCTCTGGACACTGATTTGATTCAGGTTAAACAAGCAATATACTTTGTGGATTATTATAGAAGTTCTTTGCAATAATCAAACTGACTGACACAAGAACACGTCTGATCAGTGCAAAGACTGACAATTTTTTTCTGATCAGATCAAAATTCATGAATTTTAATCTTATAGAGTGTTGAATTACTAGGCAGATTAACTCTGGGTTCAAGTGAGGATATTTATATATGCACATATACTTAAAATATATTAGCTGTGTTTTCTATTGAGTCAATGATTTACTTTAATTTGGGAAAGTAAGCTACATTATCTATGACCAAAATAACTTCCTCTGTTTGTCCCTAGTTGAGTGCCAAACAACAAATGCATGAGTGCTACTCATCACTGATTCTAGGAGATGTATGCATATGGATTAATGCATTAAATTCTACATTCTTGTGACAGGGGATACCTGTCCTGTCATATCTGACAGTCATGTGCAGTTTATAGGTCAGTAATTCTGCAAACTTGTTGAGTGGAAATTCAAGCATATAACTTCCAGTCCACATTATAACCCAGCAGCTATGTGGAGCAAGCTATTCAAACAGTAATAACAAAAAACCATGAGGAGAAACAGCAGTAGTGCAAGCTATAGATATTGTTATTTCACCATTTAGGAATGCTCCAGTGCAGAGACAGTGTCTCATTAATTAATTCATTTATTGGCATATGGTTGGAACACAAATTATCTGTTTAACCAACATTGCTGATTCCTGAACAACAATACAAAGTAAATGCTGAAATGAGAATAATCAGAAACAGAAATACTATTATAACAGAAACTGCAGGAGACTGCCTAATTAACAAGCTGTAGACAAAGACTACAGCAGCCATGGGCAAGTCTGTAGCCTGGTAAAATAACTATATCAGTGTTCTATGCTAGTTTTGTAGAAGATGTAAACATGAATAGAAGAAATAATATAATAAAGATTTGTTTAAGGAAGACAGAAAGGAATGCAAGGATTTGTCACAGCAAAATAAAATGTGATAATCTTATAGCCAAAACTTACAGAGAGAGAGACAGAGAGAGACTCCTCCAGTTGGGTTTTCATGTAAAGCTGTAGCAGAGGAAGAATTGTTCCAAAATGAAGATCAGAGGTCTAGAGTAAATATTCTATACATGGGAGAATTTGAAGAAACCAGCCAGCTATGTGAACTGCTTGAGAGATGATCAGAATACCAAAGACTAAACAGGTGCATTTATTAAAATGTATTTTGAAAGTGTGTTAAGTATTAGTTTGGTGTAAAAAGCCCATGCTAGGGTTTGCATAGAGTTAAAATTAATTTAAGGTTGGTCAGTGTAACAAATGTCAGGCTATTTCATAGTGTGCATATATTACATAACTAAAACATGGCATATCTTTGTATATAACTTTAAGTGCTAAAGAGCTAGCTACAGAAAGATGAATGTCATCCAGTAACTTCCTTCTAGAATGTTCAGCATTATTAAAGATGTCATGAAGGATAGTTGCCATCTACAGTGTTTGTGTTTACTTCCTCTCCTAATAAACCCACTGACTTCACAATGACTATGTCCCTCCACAGTTACAGCTATGTCTGTGTTAGAGAACAGAATGTGAGTGAGTATAATGTGTAGTGTAAAATCTTCATCTTTCTCTCTGAATGTCACACAGTCATTCAACTACACAGAGCCTACTTCCCATATGCATTGAAGAAAAGAATATTATGCTTAAAAAGCAACATTTGTTTATGGTAACAGGACTAGTAATCATGCTTTCCAATGTCTGCATTTTTGCTGCATTTAAACAGTTTCCCATATAATATCTTCAGCAATGTGAGTTACAAGTCTAGTCTCCAAATGACTAGGTATCAAAAATGTCTGCCACATATGAAACAGAGGAACAAAAAATGCTTTGTCTAAAATTAGCTTCCTCTTCTTTGTCATACTTATCTGTATTCATGTCCTCTGCACACATATCACATCTTCCAGTATTGTTTCTGCCAGTGGAAACCTGCCATGCTTTTCATACTGAAATAAATGTGCCACTTTCCTTGTACCATTATAGCACTTAAGTCGTTCTATATTTCTGCATCAGTTTCTTTTCCCTACACCTGTAGCATTTGATTGTTCTAATATTTTTTCAAAATTTATGTTCTTAGAATTTGTATTATAAATACTGCAACTAGTCTGCCATTTTAATTTTTTTTCATGTTTTGCTAAATCATCACTGCTTAATACTGATATGCTTGCCTGTCCAAATCAGATTCTCAATACATTTAACTGGCAGTCACTACTATACCGCAGACCTAGGGGTCCATGGATAAGAGAAATAATACAGAGTAAGTTGGCAGCCATGCCTGAAGGTGGTTTCAGAAAATTTGTACACAGTGCGTACTTTTGGGGTTCACAATTCTGTTACTCAGTAAGTCTTGTGCTCAGCAAGTCTGATGTTTATTGAGTATAGTCAATATGAAAATGAGCTACACTAATGGGGTTTAACCTCCGCAGTACTTGGATGGTTTGGTTATTACCATTCAAGCAGTGCTGAGCATATAGTCTTTATATAGTTAATTGTATCAGTAGTGAGACATTATTGTACAGAGTTCCACAGGGATTAATCCTGGCACCTTTATTCTTAGCCAGGTATATACTATCTATGGGAAGGCATGGCGGAAGAGATAGCAGTGTTATGCTGATGATGTCTATATTTATGCTCTTATTCCAAACTTTGCCATTCTATAGGATTTCTTGGATAAGAGGTTAGTTGGATGACTTTGAGCTGACTTTATCTCATTCCTGAAAAGACAGAGGCAGTGATTGTGCATGCCTCATCCAGCCATTATAGTCTGTTTTAGTCAATCCTAATTGACCTGCTGCCTCTCTACAAAGTCAGTGATTCTTCAAATGCTCACACTAGAGGGCTAAATCTACTTCAGCAAATAAACAAGAGTCATTGGAGATATAGATTCCCAGCTCAACTTATTTCAGTCTATGGAATAAATTATCTCTACAAGTCAAGTAAAGTGTTACTTTGTCTACCTTTAAGGCTTGTCTTAATGACTGGGTAGATACAAATTTACTCCAGGCTTATCATGTATAGCCCTGTCAATTTGGAAGGTGAGCTTTCTTAGTATTGTTCCTACATTCCTAAATTTTGCTGGGGAAATCATTTGCTGTTTGCTTCTTTGTTGTGAGACCTTGGCATGATACTTTAAATAATATACTGACAATTAAGGACCATGTTTCATCTACCATGAAGGCTACCTACTTCCATCTAAAAAAATTTCAAGCATTCTTTTCGTTTCTCAGACCTTGTACTCATTGTTCATTCCATCTTGCCTTCTTAGTTTTACTGAGTAACAGACTGATGATGTTTCTGTAGTATTGGAAATGAAAGCACTTACATTTGCTTTATTAAAATACCATTTTGTGGCTTTGGAGCAGCGTTTCTTCTTTTTTGAGTAACAGACTTGTAAACCCCAAAAGTACACACTGTTTACTGAATGCTTGGGTAGCCATTAGACAAGGGTGCAACAAGTGCAGAATTCAAAAGGTAGACTTTTGGTTGGAATTCTATGCTATGGTTATAGCAGTCCTGTGCTGGTGGATCAGAAATGGTGCCAGACACCGCCAAGTCACTGTATCTTATTTTTGATATTTCTTGCCCTGTATAATCTGTACCTTGTTTGCTTGCAAGAATTTGTATTATCCTACTGTCTGATGCACCCTTTAAGATCACTAGGTGAAGATGTGGTGGTTGATTTCAAGACCAATTCCGAGACCTATGTTAGCTATCTTTTGTTTACCTAGCTCTGATTTGGTGGCAACAGTTATCTTCGGTGATACAGGCATGTCAATGTTTAGCCTTCTTTCAAGGGTCACCTATTCTAACTTTATAAGAAAGACTATCTGAATCCAAAAATACTTTTTTTTTCATAACATTAGTCATTCATTTCAAATATCTTGTCTTTTATAACCTATACATATTGCCATGTAGAATTCTTCACAACTTATTTATTATTGTATGTAATTTTTATGTTCAGTACCTAGGCTTAAGCACCTAAGTATTTAAATAAATTAATAATGACTCAGTTAACAGCATAGGAAGAAATAAAAATGATTATATATACAACACATTCAGAGACAGGATGCTTACACAAAGGATAAGATTCAGAACAACTTTCCCCACTGCAAACTAACTCTATTGCAGAGCTCATCTGCGATGCTGACAACTGTCTAATTCAGTGCAATATCACACCTCTGTCATTACACACTGAGTGTGGCATAGTTTTAATTAGTGGTATACTGTCAGCCTTCTGCTCATTTTAATGTTAAGCCAACTTTACCCCTCCCCCCACAAAGGACCAATCGCAAATACCAGAAGAATGCCAGGCACCCAACATTACTGCAGCACAGGTTAAAGCTGCATTGTCCAAGGCCAAGAATACAGCTTCCATGGGACACGATAATATCCCTAGCTGTGTTCTACATGAACTACAAAGCAAACTGGCACCACATCTGTGTGCTCTGTTCAGTCATAGCCTCACCTCAGGCTTTGTCCCTACTAAATGGCACACTGCTACAATCATCCCTATCCATAAAGGGGGAGCAACTACAGACCCTGGGAATTATCTCCCCATTAACTTGATGAGTCTGATATGTAAAGCTATGGAGCACATCATCATGGACCTGATTAACAAAGATATAGGAAATCTCCAAACTCTAGACCCCAAGCAATTTGGCTTTGTGAAAGGGAGATCATGCCTGCTCAACCTGGTTGACTTCTTTGAGACAGTCACCAGGGCTGTGGATGAAGGTAAGATGGTGCATACAGCCTACCTTGATCTGGCCAAGGCCTTTGATACCATTCCTCACTCAGGAATTACTGATAAACTCACCAAACTAGGCATCAACCCCTATATCACTAGGTGGGTTGCAAACTGGCTTACAGCTAGAACACAGTGTAAAAGTAGTAGACTCCAAGTCAGACTGCTGACCAGTCACGAGTGGAATACCACAGGGATCGGTCCTGGGTTCTCTCCTGTTTGGCATCTTCTTCTCAGAAGTCCAGGCCAACACAAAGGGACTCTGGCTGACCAAGTTTGCAGATGACTGCAAGCTGGAAGCCATTATTAACTCCCCAAGTGATGCAGACATCCTACAGAAAGGCCTCACTGAGACCAATGACTGGTGTCAAACCATGGCCTTAAGCTTAATGCCAAAATATTTGTCATCATCCCCTTTGGTAAAAACTCAGTTCCCACTAATTACCACATCGATGGGAGGCCACTGAACACTGAAGGCATTATAAGAGATCTGGGGATGCAGGTTGACAGCAAGATCTCCTTTGACCACCACATTGCCACTGTGGTCCGAAAGTCCTTCTCTGTGGCACATCTCATTACCAAGGGTTTTGCATTCAGGAAGAAAGAGGTAATTGTCTCTCTCTACTCTTCCCTCATTAGACAAATCATTGGGTATAATGTCCCATTTGGCATGTACCTCACTAGACACCTGCAAAAGCTGGAGAGGCCACAGAAGTACCTCACAAAGAGGATCCTAGGCAATAAACACATGTCCTACATGGACAGACTCAAAAGACTCCAGCTCTTCTGTGTCTCATACCACCTACTTAGCAGCGATCATTGCTTGACTTATAACGCCATGTCTGACCCAGCTCTGTTAGAAATGCTACATCTAAAGAAATCCCAGTCCCACTGCACCACACACTCCAGAGACCTCAACCTCATTCCCACAACCAACAGAACATGCTGGAGGGACAGATTCTTCACCCAGAGACTGCCCCTGCTCTGGAATAGACTTTCCATACATGTCAAGCAGAGCACCTTGCTGTCCTTCTTCAAGAGAAATCTTGATGAGTGGATGGGTATTAGAAAGTTCACCTCAGGGATCACTCCAGTGGCTCTACTTGATAGAGGCAATGGGAACTAACATTGGGTGGCACGATGCTGGGGCACTTCTATGGGCTAGGCTTGTAAAGGCTCCAAAGCCATTAGCCTAGTACGCACATATGAACCTATGAACCTAAGCATATTTTGTCAGTGAGTGGCAGAAGAGAAGGTACACCACTAGGTGGCGTTGTACATCTTATAGCTGTAGATAATGCAGGCTGTAAATACTAGGGGATGGGACTGCATTATTTAATGGGTACAGTTTGTCACAGGCTGTTTGTCTATGTATTATATTATTTAGAAATAGCACAGAACATTATATGCTATGTATATGTTATATACAGAGGAAGGTACTCAGGGTTTTCTTTATTTAAAGGGTATATAGAGTTACATCCCAGTATGTCACTGTATTAAACAGTGCAAGAAGCACGCAAGAGATAATGTTACTTAAATGATACATAGTAACAGAGGTTGCATTGCCATGTGTTAGCACAGGTAGGGATGGGAAAGGGAGAGTGGCATTATTTAAAGGGTACACTGTGCCACAGACTGTATATTCATGTGTTATATAGGGTAGAAGGCACTTTGTGGAGGGAACATTTATTTTAGGAGGAGCTTACAAAGAGGTGTAATATATATGCTTATCATACCAGCAGGACAGCATTGTGCACTCTCCTTTAGAAATAGGGCACATGTTTCTTTTGGGTAAACTAATTGTATAAATTAAGTAGCATTGTGAAGTCTGCACTGCTACTACATCGCAGAAGGGTGTAGCAAGTCATATGCCACATACACTTTTAAATAACATATTTATTTTGTGAAATGAATAAGCTGAATAAGAATTAAAATGAAATAAACTGCATTGTTCTTACATCCAGCTCCTGCATGCTGCTTTTCATTTGCATCTCATGTCAGCTTTATTCCCTGACAGATATCACAGCAGTAAAGCTGAATCATGATCAAATGGTGCCCCAGGCATGGGGATTGATTTCCACCCTCCGAGCAGCCACATCAATATCCCATTACTTGGTTGTCTTTTGCTAATCACAAGATAAAAATGTTTAAAGAAATATTTTTTACTTTCACAATAATCCCAGATTTGTATATAATTTAAAACATTCATACTTTAAAGCAAAACATTGACAGCCATTTGTTAAACAAGACAAAACAGGCTCACATTGAACAGACTTGGCAAGAACAACAGTAAAATTCTGTCCCCTGAAACTCAGATTTATTAAAAATGTATCTGGCAAACCATTAGACTGCAAGAGACGGGCTAGGATTTATAGACAAATAGCATATAGTGAAGCATTAGGTGAATGCTATGTAAAGGGTGCAAGAACTCAAAGGACAAATGTATAATGCATCAGTAGTGTAGCTAGGGCAAAGTGAGAGGGACAACTGCCCTTGGTGCAAAGTGTTGAGGGGAGTGATCAGCTGATCCTGGTCTCTCCTTAATGCAATACCAGTTTTTAAAAGCTGGTATTGCATTTGCGATCCAACCTGAGCACTGTAGCACTCTGTGCATTGTCTAAACAGTAACTACTGTTTTCTACACTGTAGAAAGACATTGACAACAATTTAAAAGTATTTTTTTTTAACTAAAACCAGATCGCTATAGTGATCCATTCAGGCAGCATATAAACTGTGGTAACTGTCTGGTACATTTGTAGCAAGCAGTTTGCTATAGCTGAAAAATAAGATTTTTTTTTTAATTAAAACATGAGTGCCATACTGCAACACAAAGGTAGGGTATAACCTGTATCCACTGTCTGTGCATATGCTAAAGTTTAAAAAGAAGATTTTTTTTTTAAACAAAAACATGAATGCCAAATTGCTCTGTGCAGGCAGGCTATAAACTGTAGAAAACTGTCTGCTACATTTGTAGGAAATAGTTTTCTACAGTTTAAAAGAAGACGTTACTATTATTATTGCTATTATCATTAACATTATTTTAATACGTTGAAGGGAGATGGGAACAGAGCACACAAACATGACCTGAATGGCTCAAGTAGGGGAGTGGGGGGTGTCATGCATCTGGCCACCTGGCTGATGTGGCAGTAGAAGGAACATCCTTTTTTTTTTTTTTTTTTTCTTTAATGGAAGTGATGGGTGGTGGCATAGATCTAGTAGATCTAACAGTAATAAGTCAATTGCTGTGATTGGCTTATTACAGTGAAGCACTTTTTTGAGGGGGTGGGGTGCTGGTTCATAGCACTGGTCCAGGGCACTGGCTGATGTAATACAGTTACTAATAGCATGGAGCAGTCCACTGGATGCAAATGTTCCAGGAGCACTGTCTGGTGAAGTGACTTAGTAGACAATTGGAGGCTGGAAGATCAAACCATGCTGTATGCAGTAAAAAACAAGCAAAATTAAAAAGTATATTTAGTAGTCTTCTTGCTGATTAGCTTATTCACAGCCAAATAATAAGCACACTGTTGACAAACTAAGAAAACCAAATATCCTACCCAAAGAATATGACTTCTGAGATGATGCTCCTGTTTGCTACAACTGGCAACTACTGTGGGATGCAGAAACCAAGTATTCATTCATATGAACATACAGACCCCCCCTCACACACACACACACACACACACACACACACACACACACACACACACACACACACACACACACATGCAAAACCATCAAATATAGCCACTTGTATGATTGGGCATCTCAGATACCTGGTTGAGAACAAGTGAAAGAATGAATTCACTAACAATAGGCCATTGCATTTTATTCTGATGAAGACTGCATAGTGTTGTGGATGAAAAGCTACTTGTCAGTTGGTGAGTTTAAATAAAAATCTGTGGTGTTCCTACAACTCGGGTTATGATTCTTTCTGTCTGGAGTTGGTGTCCACATTCTTGAGGTGGATTTTGGTGTTATTTTTAAAATTTCTGGTTTAGTTTTTGCCTTACACACTGTGTTCCTCCATTTTTTTATTTGGTTTGGTACTTTTATTTCAATTCACTGCTTTTTCTTTCTCCAGACTGAATGCCCAGCTATGGTCACATGACTCACATCCTAGCGTTATACAATTTAAAAGAATAATACTCATATTAGGGATATGATCTGCTGTACGTACAGCACACTGATGCCTATAGCAAAGGCTAAGTAGCTGCTGAGCTATATACAGAAGAGACAACAGAACATTTGTGCACACATATGCATCAGTGTGGTATATTTGTGTGTGTCCATGTGTATGCGTATGTGTGTATATACTTGTATATTGTGTGTGTGTGTGTGTGTGTGTGTGTGTGTGTGTGTGTGTGTGTGTGTGTGTGTGTGTGTGTGTGCGCGTGTAAGTCTATGCATGTCTGTGTGTCTTCCTGTGTCATTGTGTGTGTGTATGTATGTGTGTGTCTGTGTTTGTTGGAGGTCTGATAAGGAGATCACAGACTGTGTTTGTAGTGCAGCAAAATGTACTTAATTATGATAATCTGCCTGGCTCTGTGGGAAAGAGTGATGGACCTAGATTGTGAACCAGGTGACCAAGGATTGAGCAGTGGCTCTGGCACTGGAGGATCCAGGCAGGAAGGTGGAGGAGTGAATGGGCATAGCCTGCTTGACTCTCCAGATGGGAGGGAAGGGAGCACTTGTACAGACAAGGCAATCCCTCTGGTGGAGACTGGAGAGACCAACACTTGAACTTTGGGGGGGGGGGCAGAGCTGCTTAGAGGAAACACTCTTTGCAGAATTAAGGGAATGCACTCTGCCATCAGTCCATTGCACATCCCTTCTCAACACATTGCTGGGTATATGGGAGAGTTAAGTCATAAGAACAGAAAATACTGGGGCTGTTCTGGTGGTGTAGAGGGAAAAGCACTAACTATGGCCTAGCCGACCTGGGTTTGATTAGTGGTTTGCCTGACTGAAGGAGTGCCAAGGAAGGGATTATCATGCCCATCCTAGGTAGGAGGATGCTCATTGATACACTCTGTAAGGGAGATGTGTTCCAAAAGGTTGCCCTTGGATGTAAACAACAAGCATGTTGGCTGGGTAAAGAGAAGTGATTAGGTCATTAAAAAAACAAATCCCCCCAGACAGAACCATAGATGAGCCAAGCTCCCAGGACCCCCTCAAGATCTACAACCAGCCCAAAAAAATAGCATAAGTCTGGGGGGGGGTGGAGGGGTTTAGAGAGTAGCTGGTAGACCCAGTGTGGGGCTTTGGTACTGGGGGTCAGACTGGTAACAGTGAGGTCCAATGGCACCAAAAAAAAAATAGAAAAAAAATAATTATAAAAAGAATAGAACATCTTAAACCACCATTTGTTACTGTCTGAATGATGGCCTTCCTGGACAGCCCTTACCTTGGTGACAGGGAGAAACTGGTTCAATTGGCCAGGAGGATGTGATGACTGACAGACAGTGGGGGCAAAGGGAGCAATACATAAATAAATAAATACATAAACAAATACATAAATAAATCTGGTACTGCATTTTTGTAACAAAGATGTAATATACATACTGTAGACAGTCCTGGTATGTCCTTAAATTGGATCTAACCAGTTATTCATGCATTATCACTCATTTGTATATCTACTGAATACAAGATGTTTCCTTGGTGTGTAATAAGTTACCCTTTTGCAGCCCTACTGCATTGCTTACTCTTAAGCCAGTGTTAGCCTGCTTCTAGCACTTCTTTGTGCACTGGCCCTTCACAGAGCATACAATGTCTTTAAAATTTCTCCATAATGTTCTGGAGCATGCAATAGCTTTAAACTTCATAAACCATGCACACTGATACGTGTGGACAATATGCATGACATAAAGATCAAAGCATGCAGACATCTAAAAGATTGTAAAACATAAAAATAACTAATGTTATAAAGGTATTGCACAGAGAGCAGTTAATCTGAAAGAGATAGCACCCCAGCCCATCTAAGTTGTTTACACAGGTGTACATAGAGAATGGATGAAGTGTAAGAGACGTGTGACTTTAAAATATCATTGGATGTGTAAACTGCCAAAAATGCATTGGTAAGGTTGCAGATAAGACTCTGAGTCTAAGAAACCATCTCAATATAGGAGCAACCTGGAGAACTACTACCTGCCTCACACCTGGCCTTTAGGAATAATGTGAATGACCACACAATTTATGTATAGATGTATTTCAGTGTAACATCTCAATACCTTCTTGATCTGTATCACTTTAGTTTTGTCTCTAAGCACAACTCTTTTGCTCTTCTTACTGTAATTTTGTAAGTGACTGCATTACAACAAGATTATGTCTGATTTCACGTTGGTCTCTCTGTCTTTTGATACAGTGAAGCATGATATCCTGACTGATGGCCTTAGGTCCACTGTGGCTTAACCACCACTTTCCTTAGTTGGTTGCCTCTAGCCTTTCTGGGCATATTTACTGGGTGTTTTTAATAATGACACCTTTAACAATTATGTGCTGACATGGTAGATTCCTCAGGAATCAATCATGATGCCAGTGTTGTTGGCTGTGTAGAAGTTGCCATTTAGTAAGGCCAATCAGTAGAGGTGCATTTTCTACCAGTATTATACTGATGACATCCAGTTGTACTTCTCATAGAAGACTGTGCTTGTTTTACTCTCCTGGATGACTGATTGGATTATATCCTTCATATCATGGTGATCATTGATCACAAATAAACCTCCAGGGGGCAGGGCTGAATGGCTAACTGAAAGCAGCAGTATTTTAGAGCTCCATATAACTAGCTAAATAAGACAGGAAAAAATATTCTTTTTTTTTCTTCAAAGTATAAAATATTATAGATAAAGGACTAATTTACATAATTAGAAACTTTGGTGAAGTTTTACAAATAATTTCCTGACAAAAGGCTTGGCGATATATTCACTTGTTAAAATGAGCAGCTCAAAGAATTTTCACCAGGATGCTGCCTTAAAGAAGGAATTACAACAGATGGCATCTACCCTGATTGAGTTGTCTTTGAATATGGATGATTTTAAAGAGAACCTGGAAAATCTTAAAACAAGCAGTCAAAAACAGGCTGACACCCTCAAGGAAATGCTACAACAACACCAGAGAAGGATAACAGGAATAGAGGTTTCTCTAAATGACTTAGAAAGCTGACTTAAGGAAGAGGAAACACAGAAAGAACTGCTTGTTAAACAAAACACTTGGTTGGTTAATAAAGTAGATGACTTGGAAAATAGGGAGAGGAGAAATAACATCAGGATTTTTGGATTACCTGAAAATGCAGAAGGTGAGGATATTTCTTTTTTATCAGGCTGGATCCCTGACTTTTTAAATTTAAAAGAAGGACTTTCCTTTGGCATTGAAATGGCACACAGAGCACTTGGGAAACCTGCCACTAACTCAAACTCTCCTCCTAGGTCAATAATTATCAGATTTCTTTCATACTTGGACAAGGAACTGATTTTAAGATCTGCTTGGAGGAAGGTACCTCTAAAATATAAACAGACCTGATAAGATTCAATAACGACTATTCATCTAGAATAATGGAACAAAGGAAAAAAGTGTGGCCAATGATAAAGTTTCTAAAACAAAATAACATCAAAGCACAACTTGCATATCCAGTTAAGATAAGAACTTTTATTGACTTAAAGGAAGCCTCTTCATTTATTAAAACTAATAATGTGATTACTTTACCAGACGATATGGATTGGATGTCACTTTCTCTCAAGAGAACAAAAGAAACAAATGTCTGGACAGATGTCAAAAAGAAGAAGCAAAAGACTGATACTGTTACAGCCAAATCTCTCAAAGCATCTACTATGATATGAATTGTTTTAACATTACTTTAAAGGACCAATTTTACTGCTTGGAATTCTAAAACAAATGTAACTAACTACTGGAATCGTTATCTATATTTTTTGGAAAATAGATGACACATGAGAGTTTTCACATTATGTCAGGTATGTAAAACAGGGTACTTTTCTTTCACAGAAGGAGGGTTATATAGCACATAAAATATTTATACTGTAAATCAACATACATAGTATATGTGTATTTTCTCTTAATTTTCTCTTTTCTTTCTCTCTTTTCTCATTATTTATTTTAACTGCATCGTCTCCCTTTCTAAATTCTCTCCTATTTACTATACTAATATAGTCTGTATATATTTAATAACTCACTATCTATACATAGATAAATAATAGTCTAAAATAATCTAGTTTTAAGGTAGACTAATTGGAATAGTGAACTTAATTAATTGTTATTACAATATTTATTAGATTAATGATAGTCACTGTTATGCTTACTGGGATTGGGGACATGTTTGTGATTAACTCTGAAATGTTCCATTCATGTACATATGTCCTTTGAATTACTTCCTTTTAGTATTAACAAATACATAAAAAAGGAGGGAAAAACGCACTGTTGGTTAAGAGAAGTGAAGCTTTCTTCACATTCTATTTGCATTGCCATAGCAACAGTAAATAATTGCTGTAGTTTCTAAGGACACTGAATCTGTGAAGTGCATTTAGCCTCACATATAACAAATAATAAAAAAAGTAATGTTGTTTAGTTATTAAAATGAAAACCTAAACAAGGTAAAATAAATACATAATAGGATTATTTGTAAATATTTTATGATTTATCCTCACAGGATTACATATTCCTGGAAACACAACTGAAATGTTCCCAAACTAGATGAGCACTGAAATGTAGCTTCTCGATTAAAAAGTATTATAGCAATAACCCACGCCTGGGTGTGGGTAATGCGGGATTTAACCACGGTTGGCGTGGTTTGGTCCCAGGGGCGAAGCCCGAGGGACCAAACAAAGACAACCGTGGTTAAATCCGCATTACACACCCAGAAGTGAGTTATTATATAATGACATTATTTAAGAAAAGAAATAATTACTTTTCTTAAATAATGGCATTGTATAATGCCTCTTTGCTGCCCTTCACAGCTGTCTGGTATTCGCGGCAGTTCTGATGTACTGCGCATGCCTCAGTACATCAGAGTTGTGGGCAAAAGCAACGGATACGCAAGATCTCCGTTGCTTTTTATATCTCGCTATATTAAATGGGTTTAACATGCGAGACAACTTTAAAATAAGCAACTGAGATTTCTGTTGCTTATTTTAAAGCTGTCTCGCTATGTTAAACCCATTTAACATAGCGAAAGGTTTAAAAGCAACGGAGATCGCAAGATCTCCATTGCTTTACACACTGTTGCTATGTTAAAGGAGTTTAACATAGTGAGACAGCTTTAAAAAGCAACGGAGATCTGCGTTGCTTTTTAAACTGTCGCTATGTTAAACTCTTTTAACATAGCGAGACAGTGCTTTATACTAACGGAAAAAGTCCGGGCGACCGGACCTTTTTCCGTTAGTATATTGAGGGATTTACAACAGGCATGCTGGTTGGGCTGGCCAATCAGCGTGCACGTTTTAGAGGAAGAATTGTATAATACTCATTTTAACATGCTGATTTCACAAGCTGTCTGCACTGTAAAGGTTACATTTTATATGTTACATGAAATTGTCAGCCTCTAGAGCACATGAAAATATACGTTACTTTTTGCAACATGTTATCTTTGCAGTTACCTCACACTCTGTACAAACTCACTTGGTAACTGATAACTATTCATTTAAAATATTAGTTTAAATATTAAATGTACCCTTGAAATGCTACTGACATTTTGACAAAATATAATCTGAACTGTAAAAGAATGACTTGAAAGAAGTGAAGTAATGCATAGATTTCAAAGACAGTTATTGACACTACAGTAAAAGTAAACATATATTCACTAGGAAGTATTGAAATGTTTTAGTCTTCCAGTTAAAATAGCTTACTGTCAGCATTTTGCAATATCAGAAAGTTTGAAGAGCTAAGAAATTATTCGTCTTTGTCTTTATAATGATTATTAGACAGATGTTAGACTCTGCTTAATTTAATGAATTGTGACATATGTTTATGAAGAAAAGTGGACACAGTTACTCACATTGGACTACACATTCCTGGAAACTCAACAGAAATGTTCTCAAATTACTTGTGAATTTAAATGAAATTGCCTGATTAATAAGCATAATTTACTTTAACAACCCGAATCCATAAGCTATCTGCTCTATATATGTTACATTATATATATCACTTGCATATGACAGTCTCTAGAGCACACAAATAAATACGTTATTTTTGCAACATGCTATATTTGCACTAACCATACATTCTAAACTAACTCAATTGGCAACTGACAAGTTATTTATTTGAAACATCGGTATAAATATTAATTGTGCCCTTGAAATATTGTTGCCGTTTTGACAAAACAAAACCTGATTTGAAAAAGGAATGATTTGAAGAAGTGAAGTATTGTACAGATTTTAAAGACAGCTATTGACACTACAATATAAGTAGAAATGTATACATGCAAGGAAAAATTGAAATGCTTTATACTTTTAGTTAAAATAGCTTATTGTTAACTTTTTGCTTTATCAGAAAATTTAAAGAGCTAGGAAATTATTTCTAATTTGTCTTTATAATGTTTACTAAAGTGATGTTAGTCATTGACTTGTTTAATGGATTGCGAGTCATGTACAAGATGGACTACTGAATGTTATTTCTGTTTACCTATTTTTATCTGAATTTTTTTTATTAGTTCTGATTTAAAACAAGGGAAAGAAAGGGAAGGAAAATCACTGTTTTTGGTCAAGGGAGGAGAGGCTTAGGAGTACTGCCCTGAGAACTCTTTAAGATGCTCTAAATACTATTTGATTAATACTTAGCTAAGGTAAGTCTTGATCACCATATAGGTACCTTCACATTCATTCTAGACCTGATGTGATTACCCATTCTGGAAGCAGGAGGTGCCCTATGCAGGATGGGAATTGTCAGGTTGATCATAGTTCATTCTTAGACTTTGTTTTGTAAATCTATAAATATGTAAAAGCACTGCACACTAGAATGTAGGGCACCTCTACTCAGAGTCAGGATACCACTGATAAGCCATGTCTTTTCATAAGTGTAAGTTGAAGTTGGTGAGCTGAAAAGTGGGAAAGCAAAGGAAGACAGTACACCTAAAGTAAATTCATATTTCATTGGTAAACACTCATTGTCTCCTGCAGAGTCCTTTTAGTCAAATTATTTTAGTAATAATCTATTTGTTGTTGGCTTATTTAGTGTATGCTCCTCTGTTGCATTTAATTTATCCAAAATGACATATCTGACATGTTTGGGATCTCTTAAGGGTAACTAAATATTGGATATTTTCTAAGTCAACATAATAATTGTTTACACTACTAACATTCCATCCTGATATATAAAATAATATAGAAAAGTAATAGAATAATATAGAATTTCATATCTCTTTTAAGAAAATTCTCCATATGATAATTTAACATATGGAGCTCAGTTGATATTGTTGGTTAAAGGTATGAGTGGTAATCCAATAGATCTATCTTTATCTATTGGATTAGGAATGACTTTCATTCCATGTTAAATGGGAAATTCATATTTACTTGTATTTGATACTTTAGAATTAATGTTTTAGAGAAGTATTTTTTAAAGCCTGACCAGAATTGTACCCTCCTTATATTTAAAGAAGAAAGAACATTAAATTACACTCCCAAGTTTACACACATAAAAATAACATCCAGTGTTATCAGAGAATATGGCATAACTACTATAATCAAAATAAAAAAAAAGAAGCAAAAAGTTTCTTCCAACAATAACTTGAAATGGATTTAACATTCTTATCATTGAATACTAATGGCATAAATAATGCAAATAAAATATCAAACTTACTAAAATATTTAAATCTAAATAAGGTACAAGTAGTATTTCTCCAGGAAACACATTTTAAGACTAATGATAGCTTTATTTGGAACCCTAAGGACTATACAGTCTTAGCTCAATCCTACTATGGAACAAAGACAAAAGGAGTATCAATTCTCTGGAAGAAAAACATAATCACTCCAAAAGTTATTTATAAATATGAAGACAAAGAAGGTCTACTAGCATCTGTTATAATTAAATTTAATAACAGAATATGGACCTTAGCTAATCTATATTGGTTCCCAGGAATTGGAGCAGGAACGGTTAAAAAACACCTAGATTTTATTTTCAACAATTATAAAGGAAATCTTATACTGGGAGGAGACTTTAATTGTACCTTAGAAGCTTCTGAAACCACCAAGAAGTCTTTTTGCATAGCAACTATTTCAAAATCCTTAAAAAATGGATTGATTCATTTCATTTAATTGACACTTTTAAAGTAAAAGATGATAAATCCGTATTATTTTGCCATAAAGAACATAGATTTGGAACACAAACCAGAATAGACAAATTATTCGTAGTTCAAGATTTACAAACAAAAATCCTCAACTTCTCAATATTTCCATGCCCCTTCTCAGATCATGACTCTCTGATAATGAAGCTCCAAATAGAGTTTAAACCTTTAATCATCTCAACTAGAATTCCATCACATATGATGAAAAATAAAGAATTTAGACCCTGGATGTTGTCAGAACTACATTTATTTCTTGAAATTAATAATACAATAGAAATCAGTGGAGTCATGGTTTGGGACTCATTAAAAGCATATTTATTTGGTAATACCCTAAGCTGGTACAAAAACAAAGTTAGAGAGTGGGAATCTGAATCATTAGACTTGCAAACCAGACTCCTGACAACAGAATCTAAAAAATAAATCTGAATTGTCCAGAAGTCAAAAAAGAAATAGAGGAATTAAATAAAAAATATAATGAAATTCTAACACACAAAACTTGTCTAGCCTTGGAAAAAAATTAAAATAAACTCATTAGCCACCTCCCCAGATATCTACATAACTTATCTACAAGAATTAAAATACAATCTAAAGCAAATAACATTAGTAGTATATATCATGAAACGAAAGGGAAAAAAGTATCAGATATAGGAGACATCCTTGAAGCATTTTGGTTCCATTATATGGAACACTTCAAAAAATCAGATTTAGATACCAAGCAAATATACTTAGATACAAACCTTACAATATAAAAAAAATCCCGAAAACTTAAAACTAGACCTACAAAAAACTATATCCTACAAAGAAATTGTTGACAAGATAAAAGAAAGTAAATCTAACAAAGCTCCAGGGATAGATGGTATAATTATGGAAATTTACAAACTCTTCCTTTCAACAGTAATTTCCTTTTTTCATAAAACTTTGCTAGAAGTCCAGTCAGAATCAAAAATACCACCCACATTGAAATATTCTCTCATAACACCAATTCTAAAAGATAATAAACCATCAGACCTTTGCACCTCATACAGACCTATATCATTACTGAATAATGATTACAAAATATTCATGTCAATACTAGCTAACAGAATGGAAATCCCACTTTCAAAGACAATTAATAATGATCAAACTGGATTTTTATATAACAGGCACACACATGATAATATTAAAAGGATACTTACTCTTATACATTATGTGAATAAAGAAGATAGAGAAACACTTGTAACTGGATTAGACATAGAAAAAACCTTTAATACCCTCAACTGGGAATATCTATTCAAAACTTTAGCATTATTTGAATTTCCTCCTCCCTTCATCTTATTACTAAAAAACATATATATTAATAACTTAGCCTGCATTAAATTAGGTCCTTTCACCTCAGAATCTATCCATATAACAAAAGGTACTAAACAAGGATGCCCCCTTTCTCCTATTATATTTACTTTGGCTATAGAAATACTTGCAGAAATAATATGCAATAATCCAAGAATAAAAGGAATATAAGTATATGACCAGTACATATCTAAAATAATGTCTTTTGTTGATGATATTTTATTAACCCTATCATACTCCAGAGAGTCATTAGGAGAGCTAGAAGAAGTAATGGAGAAATTTTATAAGATTTCAGGTCTACACTTTAAAAGATCAATATCAAAATGTATATTTTTAAATAAGAAAAAAAGAACTACAAGTTACAGATAAATCCATCATAGGAAAAAAAGAACTTAACGCTAAATTATTTAGGAATAGTGTTATGCAAACATATAAATGAAACAATATTAATAAATTATAAAAACATTATTGAAACAATAAAAAATATATAGAAAAGTGGAACAAAATTATATTAACTTTTGAAAACAGATTGCAATTAATAAAAATGGTCTTATTGTCAAAAATACTATATGTAGTATTAGCAATACAGTTAATTCCTGAAAGATGCATTCTTAAAGAAATAAACTCATGTTTAATAAAAATTTTATGGTATCCCAAAAAGAATAGAGTTGCTCTAACTAATCACATTAGACCTTGGAAACAAGGAGGATTGAACTTCCCAGAAATAGAAACATATATAAAAGCATCTGTGCTTAAAACTGCAGTAGACTGGATGAACCCAAATTATTTTGCCAACTGGAAATAATTAACAACAGCTAAATTAACAAATGAATTTAATATGTTAAAAAATGCGTTAATAGTAGACAAATCAAACAACCCTGGTATGCGTAAGTATACAATATAATATAACAAAACCTTCTAAAACAACACTGATTAATCATTACATCAATTCCTTTAGGAAACTTATCAATGCAAACATAGATCTAAAACTTTGGTTTGACCTTTTAACCCCATTTACCATCACTAAGAACTTTCCTCACAAAATATATAGGGAAACAATAACCTCCTGGGAAGAAAATGGATTCTTATTCTGGTTTCAATGTGTAAATAAATTAAATGTTTTAGATATACATATGATAAAAACTGCTGACAATATTCCAACACAGGACTGATTAACCTTACAAAGCATTCTAATGTACACTCAAGATTTATGCAGATTAAATAATAATTCCTCATTTAACGATATTCCAAATCTAATAAGTTTTCTGTATGAATTTATATATAATAGTTATGAAAAGAAAAATTCCATTTCAAATCTATATAAAGAGTTAATAACATATAAAACAATCCCCAAACCATCATACTGCAGTTCTTAACAAAAGGTCAGTCATTGCAGTTAACAGAAGAAATTAAAACTAACATCTTTTTATCAGTTAATTACACCTCTAACACACAGTACTGGAAAATATTTAACTGGGAATACTTACATAGAGCATTTTTAACACCAGATAGAATTAAAAAGATCAGTACTACTACAAATGTTTTTGCTGGAGGTGTGAAAACTCAAATAATTCAGACTGGATTTATATTTTTTACGAATGTAATAAAATTAAATCATATTGGAATGGAACCATCATTTTTTACAAACTTTATTTAATTAATCCTTTACCTTAACTAAAGTATTGATAATTCTAAATGTAAATGAAGGTCCCTACCTGAATAATACAAATATGTATTTGTTGTGGACAATACTTGCTATATCTAGGAAATGTGTAACCAGAAGGTGGAATTCAAATACACCCCTCCGACCTTGGAAGAATTCTACACTTTATTAAAGACAACTGCATTGATGGAAATAAAAATCAAAGAACTACAAATCTATCCCAGACCATTGGTAAATAATCCTTGGAAGGAAGTTATATCTTTGTTGGACACTCTGCAATAATCAATATTGTATCTCTGATAACTGATCTGTTAATTCTATATTTAATAACATACAGTGTATATAATTGAAAGTCAGGCTATTGTAAATATTGTATATGTTCTTCTTTCGGCTTTTCCTGGTTAAGGGTCGCCACAGCGGAACTCCTCAGAAGATTTTTTATGGGTGCCAAGGTGCTAGCTTGAAGCCCAACATTCAATGAAGGCACGCCCATTCTACGCATGTCTTTCGCATGCCACTCAACCATGGGGAGGATATGCAGACTCCACACAGAAGGTGCTCCAGCCGAAAATCAAATGGGAGAACCTCTTGCTGTGAGGCAACAATGCTACTGCTGCACCACCATGGCTTCATGTTGTAAATATTGTATATAGTTGTTTAAAATGATATTTAAAAATATTATGCAAATGTTATTTTAATTTAAAATAAAAAAAAAATTTGAGAAAAAAAAACAAATAAATAAACCTCCAAAAACAGATATATTGCTGCTCCAACCCACTGTCTGTCTACCACATGTTCCTTTTGCCTTTCTCCTTATTTTTTATAAGGTTAGCCAAACTGTCCACTTATGCTGACAAGGTCATAAGAAGACTTAATGGCTTGAATTCATCCATTAAAAGACTTAAAAAGGGAAAAATAAGTCATGAGCTTTCATAACAGCCATAACTGAAACACCTGAGGGGTCATTTGAATATATCCCATTATCCTCTTTTACAAGAGGTTTTACGGAATCACACACTGAAAAAAAAAACTCTAGCTTGGCTAGGATTTTCTTGTATTTTTTTTACAAATGGGATGAATAGAATGTAAATCACTCCTTATGTGCATGATTTGAGTGTGACTCTTGATAACAGGTTTGCACTTAAGAGTAAGGTGGCTGCTATCATCACAATATCAATTTTAGCTCAGAAATGTTATCTTGATAAGGAAACTTATTCCACCATTTGTTTTAATGCTGATTCATGCACTAGTGTCCTCCTGTCTTGACTACAACAATGGCATTTACTTCAGGCTCAAGAAAGGTGACTTTGTTCAACTGCATTGTGTCCTGAATTTCAAGGCCAGGATATTTGCTAGCTCCTTGCATTACCCATGCTACTCCTTTGAAGTGAAATGTGTGCTGGCTTCCAGTGTCTGTCATTGTATTTTTTCTCCCAAGCTCCTTGCATTAATCTTCTGTGCTCAAAGCAATCTTGACCTATATAAAATTATTTCTGGTGCAGTATTCATCAGGGCAGCCTTTCACATCATTATTGATGACTGGATTTCCAAGATTTGTTAACAGACTTCTTACTGGCAGTCTTTTAACTCACTCACTCACTTTGGTCCTGTGAAATGTATTAATTTTATTGTGTTCATTATTCAAGATGGTCCTAATAGGCCATGGAAGCCTCCTTTTTGGCAGAGGCTCAAGGAGAAAAGCTCCAAAAAGTTAAACAAGATCAACTAGAATAAACATCAATTTCAATAAAAATATTGTGATTCAATAAAGAAATTATATGGTAGTTAGATATTAGCTAGTTGCACAGCTGAGCAGGATTGAGTTTTTTTTTTACAAAAATAAAGTGGAGTTAAGAATGAACAAAGATTAGTAAAAGAAAGAAAAGAGTGTGATAGCTTGGTGAGGAGTAGGGTAAATATGTTCCTAGTGATGATATATGTTAGTGTGGAAAGAAAGATACAACAGAGAGAAAGAAATGGGGTATAAAGCAGTTACGGCAGCAAGTAACTGAAAAAGATTAAGATAATCCAGGTGAGCAGGTGCAGGAGCAAAACAAGGGATTAGATACAAAATTGTTTTTTCTCTGAAGAGAGTGGATAGCGGTAACTGCCTAACTGTTTGGGGAGAGGAAATTCTGTATGTTAGAAACATATGTGAAATATAAGGAGTTGCCATTCTTTGATTTTTGTTTTTTACATCAAGAAGGTTTATGCCTGTATAACAATGAAATATTGTGGGAGTGTACCAGTGAAGTAGAAAATTAAGGGTTGGACACCTGTCTGGAAAGACAAGAATAGCATGGGCTAGTTTATTTTTTTGGCCAGTCAGAATTTTTTGGTTTTATTATTTCCAATCTATTTTATTATTTATTTTATAAACACTTCAGCAAGCTTGAATTGTCTTCTGCAACGCCACTTGTCAGTTGTATTTTATCTGTGAGGTACCTCAAGTTTAGACATTGAATGAACAAATAAAAAAATAAATAAAACCTGGGAAGGGTCACAGTTGCTATAAGACAGAGGCTGAGAATAACTTAAGATATCCTGGTAGATAAGAAACTTTTGAAGGAGGCCATCATTCTTAAATAGTTGTTTTATAATGATTTCATTCACCCTTTGAAACAGTGCCAGTATTGGCACTAATCTTAACCTCTTTATTGAGGAACAGCCTATGGTCTCTACCAGAAGATGTTCCTTCAAAAAAGAAAACCATATACTCCCTTCAAATAAAGAGAGAATCAGTCTCTGGTTGTTTTATCTGGAGTTCCTTGTTCATAGCACCAACACCTATAATTGCATTAAAGTGCTGATTCAGAGTAATGAATATGGATATAAGGACATTTCATGTTACCTTTTATAATGATTGTTGTTAGAATGAACTAGTGGGTAGTATGTAAAATGTCACATAGCCATCTACATTTACTGAGATTATCTTACCATAGTGTGTGTGTGTGTGTGTGTGTGTGTGTGTGTGTGTGTGTGTGTGTGTGTGTGTGTGTGTATGTGTGTGTGTGAATGTTGTGTGTGGGTATGTGCATGTGTTGTGTGTTTGTGCATCTGTGCATTTGTGTGTATCTGTGCATTTGTGTGTCTATCTGTAATGTCATAGATATAGAAAGCTCTTTATCAATGAACTTTTAAGGAAGTACCTGTCCAAACCTTTTGTCATTTGCCACCTTTATTTACCTGCTTCCTGGTCTCTTTTTTAAACAGTTTTGAAAATAAATCCATCAACATATATCAAGGCATATTTATTCCAATGACATCTTGAAATTTGAATTCTTCTGTTGTATTTTACTTATCCTCCTCCTCTTCCCCCAGCATAACCAGCAATTTAGACAAGCAGTTATACTAGCCTTTTTTGGAGTAGTTAATCTTTGTATAACTGCCTTTACATAATTTAACATATTTTATTCTCCAAATTATAGACATGTCTTTATATTCTACCTAGTCCCTAAAGTATATCCTTCACACTTATGTATGTGGATGCCATGTGAAGGACTATGCTGCTGTGTGAAAAAGAAAAAAATATTGTGTAAGTAGTTATGTCTCTGAATCAATCTGTCTTGGAATTTGTAGTTTATTTAAGCATTACACCAGTTTAACTCACACACTGGAGACCAAGAACTCTGTCTCTGAATAGTTCTTATTTATCAGCACTACATTGGGGTATTCACTTATATACTGCAAAACAAGACCATGTTTTTGAATCACTCATGTGCATAAAATTAGTCTAACTCACCTATGCAATGTGTACCAGGAGCTTTGACTCTAAATCTCTCATTTATCAAGATTACATCAGAATAGCTCACTTATACACATACTTGATCTTATGTATCAGTATTACCTTGGTGTAACTCACTGACTACAAAACTCAAGTCATTTCTGAGTAAGCAGTGTTTATCAGACTTATAGAATGAGTATCAGCTTTCTATATCTCACACAAAATCTTTACCTCAGTGTTATGAATTTTCTGGCATGTGTATTTATCAAACAAACACACCTAATCGAAGCTATAACTCTTTTGCAAAATGTATGTTCGTTTAATATCTGCAACAAAAATTCTGCTCCTCTTTATTTAAGGATAGAGAGGAATGGTTTCAAACCAATGAAAGCACTCCATCTTTGTGTGGGTATAGGGCATATGATGTCTTTAGATATACTGGCAATTGTTTGGAAGTATCAGTATTTTCCCAGGATATTATCATCTCAAGACAGATTCCTTGAGGCACCACATTTGAACTCCTATATTTTCAAATCACCATAAACAAGACTAATTGCTACTTCATATCTAGCTGTAGAACACCCTTTGTGCTCCCTTCTGAACATGAAAGCTATCTTAACACCTTAGCTGATATCCACATTAAACCCAACAGTTTTCTACTGGGGACTTAAATTATCCATCAGTAAACAGTTTAACCAGCACTGCTAGTGGTTGGCATGCCCCATGCTTCCTTGGCATTATGAATTTTAAATATTTTTTACAGATAATTAACCATCTTACTGGAGTCCCCAATATCCCTGATGCAGTTCTAACAAGTATGGCCACTTCTTGTACATTTGTATATTTATTATCATGCATTGTTAAATTAGACTGTAATTTAGTCACCTTTCCTTTGAAACTGGGTATATTTCCCCTGTAAACATCTATGTGCTAAGGGACTTCTTAAAAGCAAACCTTCTTGAGTTTCTTGATGATCTAAATGCATTTTGCTGTAATCCCCTAATGGATCCCATTGATAAAACCAATGCCTATGTCTCTGACTTCTACTCTCATTTAAAAAGTTTTATTGATAAGGCAGATCCTGTCTGCACCAAATTTAATAAAATATTTAAAAAAAAATTCTTATGGTAAAATACTTGTATAAATAAATTATATAATAAGATAAAGAAACTGCTTATTAGAGGTTTCTTAATTCTACCCGCCATAACATCACATTCAAGCACATGGCACATATCTTTATAACTGTAAAATGTACATCATTATGCAGCAGATTTTCTTCCCAAGCTTTCTACACCACTGTTTTGCTTTAAAGCACTGCTCAGCATAGCCGGCCTTAGGCATAGGCCAACTAGGCAGCCGCCTAGGGCGCCACTCTAGTAGTGGTGCTTTTCCAGTATTTATTTGGTGTAGAAAGACCAGGATGGGGGCACCAGGTGGTATAGTGGGGGGCGCTGTGGACCTCTTTTGCCTAGGGCACCAGTTGACCTAAGGCCGCTCCTGCTGCTCAGTCCCTATATTTTTTTAATTTCTGCAATGTTCAATGATTTGAACAAAACATAGCAACCATGCATTAGACTATCTTTATCTCACACATTTCCATGCCTTCATCACTTGGAAGTGTGATACATTCAGGCAGCACTGTGTCCATCTGTAGATGAATGGCAAACATTTACTTGTATCATCAATTCCTTCTGCATGATATGCTCATCATTGCAAAATAGGGAGACAATGACAGCTAACACTATTTCCCCTCAACCACTTGATAACTGATGGCTTTTTCAAAGGATATATCAAAACAAAATGATCAGGAATTAATTTAGTAGAAATGTAATCAAAATTCATGGCTGGCTTATGTCCTAGTCTTCAAAAAATGTTACCATTGTTCTTGATACAAGTCAGCACCTTGTAGGTCAAAATGAAACTTAATGAGCACAGGCAGGTTACTATTGAAATAAATCTTTACTAGATTTCCAACTTAGTTTAGTGGCAGAACCTTTCTGAAAGAATGTAAATTGCACAGACGTGAGTTGTAGCGATGAATGACACGCAAACCAACTAATTAGCAGCCCACATCTAATATTGCAATGGGAAATACCCAATCAATCTAGGTTCCTATGTTTAGAACAAATCTTTAAATGCCAAACAAAGTAAACGAAAAAACAAGCAGGCAACGGATTCTTCAACACTTTACTCTTGTAAGTGCTTTCACTGAGACCAGTGTATCAGTTTCTTCAGACTAAATAAAACAACTTGCTCGCAGTCCCCCAATTTAAAACTTCTTCAAAAAGTTCAAAGCCAATGAACTGATAGCCACAAAAATGATGTCATCATATACATTCAAAATTAAAGCAACATTGCCTGTTTTTAAAGTTTAAAGTGCTATCTGCTATAAAAAAACATTCCCATTATGGGAAGGAAAGAAAAAAACTTTTAAAGATGCTATTTAAAATCAGAAATGACCATGTATGTCTAAGTCAACAAGTTCTATACCACCTAAAAATATTAGCACTCTCATTGTACAAAAGCCATACAAAAATGCATGCATATTAAACTCTAAACTCTAGTAAATTATGCACCGCAATATTAAAATCTGATCATGCATTAAATTCACAAAAAGAACCAAACGAATACGCTAAATGTAAATAAACACACAGGTTATGTGTCTTATTCGTAAAACTAAAATACATATAAAATCATATACTCAGCTCTATGTTATTTCTAAAGTCTACCGCATGTTTATGCATTCTATTAAATAGATAAAATCCTGAAAGAAGTTTGATTATTATTATACCTAAAAACCACCAAAGTCTGAAAATCAAGCATGTTTTATGAATGCACAATACAAACTCATCAAGACAAAAGATGTCATCAGGGGACTATAGTATTTGCATGCATATTACAGAACATTACTACCTAGTGAGGGCCTTCAGTTTTAATAAACATTTTATAGATAGGGCCTCATTCAATCCAGGGAAAATGTATGCTGCTGTTCTAACTTGCCATTCTAGTTCTGCTTCTTCCAATTTGAGCTCCCAAGGTCCACCTCTGTGTTTAAACTCCATTTGTTGTAATACCACAAATGTAAAACGGTGGTCAGGAAAAACTGAGCTGTGTCTAGCTAAAGTATTAGTGTTTATTTTATTAGTAATGCTATACTGATGTTCATAAATCCTTGATTTTATCTTCCTCTCAGTTTTTCCTATGTAAAATGCCTCACACTGGTCGCAGGTAGTTACATAGACTACCCCCCAAGAATCACAATTATATCTACCATAAATGTGGCATTCTCTGTCTCTGATTTTTACTTTATTTGTTATTTTTATGTGCCTACATTGATGGCATCTGCCACAATTATTCATTCCCAACTTCCTTATGGAAGTTCTGGAGGACCTTTCAACTAAACATTTCAGGTTCAAACCCTTTATAAAAGTCAATTGTGGAGTTGAACTTAAGGAATTTCTAAGTTGAGTATCATCCGAAATGAAAATCCAATTTTTGTTAATAATCTCTCTAATGACACAAGCACCTATTGAGTAGGTGATTAAAAATCTAATGGGTTGACTAGGAGCCTGAATGCTTCTAGTACTAAGGGGAAATTCACTCTGTTCTACTATGGAACTCATGTCATAGCCTTTATGTAACAAGGGTCTAAAATGGCCCGAGACTCTTTTCCCAATAACTTCCTCAAAAATTAATTCAATAAAGGCACTTGGGTAGCTTCTCTTACAGAGCATAGTTTTTAGTAGTTTGCATTCTAAAATAAAATCACCATAGTCTGAAACCATTCTGGCTGCCCTTACTGCTTGTCCTTTTACTACTGCTTTTTTTTGGTGCAGTGGGTGGCAGCTAGTAAAATGTAGGAATGAATTAGAGTATGTGGGCTTCCGGTAAATGGTGGTTCTAAACCAGTGATTGGAATGATACTTCCTGCGGTGTATATCCAAAAAATCAATTTGCTCGGTCCCCACTTGAAAAGTAAAATCCAAAAAATGTGTAAAGGATTTAATTTCCGTAATAAAAGAATGGATCAGAGCAACTTCCCCATTCCACAAAAAGAACATGTTGTCCTGGTACCTAGTGTACCAGACAGCATGTTCCTTGAATGGCTGGTGGTTAAATAGAAAGGATCTTTCCAAGTACGCCATCACACTGTTTGCAAAACTACTACCACATGAAGCTCCCATTGTACCCCACTTTTCTGTAGAAAAAGTTCATTATTAAAATAAAGGAAGTAATTGGATAATACTATTTCTAAAAGTGCTTCTATGACATAAATCTCCTGGTTATCTAAACCTTTAAGGTGAAGGAACTCCCTAACCCATTCAATGCCAAGTTGTTGGGGTATTACAGTGTATAAATCCTTGACATCTACCATAAGAAAAACTAAATTCTCATTAAATTCTAAATTGTTGATAGACTCAAGGAAATGCCAAGAATCATGGCATATTTGATCTTCTAATTTCAACACTGGTTTGAATTTAGAGTCGATGTATTTGGCACCTGCATAAGAAATGGAGCCCCTACCATCAACAATAGGTCTAAAATGTGGATTAACCAAATTTTTGTGTAGTTTTGGGGTCCCAAAAAACACTGGGATCATAGGTGCAGGCATGGTTAGGTAGCGGAACATATCTACATCAATGCTCCCTTCCAGAAACAAATCTGACAGGGTAGCATTTATTTTCCTGTAAGCTCCATGAACCTGATTAAGGCTACCTTTTTCATATACTGCACCATCTAACACCAAATACATCCTCCTAACATAATCATGTTGGTCCATAAACACTAGTCCTCCACCCTTATTGGGTTTCATGACTCGAACTTGGCAAATATTCAGTAAGTCAATAAAATCCTTCTCTTCTGCCGATATGTTCTTGTAATTGTTTAGATGATATCTATTGTGAAAAAACATTCTTCTTAAGTCAATTTCACACGCTTTTTCAAACTGACACAATATATCATTTAGGGGAGAATTAAACAAGCTTGAGACCCTCAGACTGTCTGTAAGTGTTGAGTGGGCTCCCATCAACAACTGTAAATTCACTTTAACGACAAACAATTTCAAATCAATGATAAGCTTGACCAGATTAGCTCTCCTATCTGGCACGAAGGTTAAAACTTTAGAAAAAAAGTCTACCATCTCTTTCCCCATATTTAGGGAACTAAAGCTGAAGATTTTAAAGTCACCTTTGGAACTAGTAAGAATGATAGGGAGCTCTGGTGTTATCTCCTTCTCCGGTTGTGGCGTTCCCTGTGCTGCCATTGCCTCCTGTTGTTCCCCTGTCCATTTGAATGGAGTTGTTGGGAAGCATTGGGCTCCTGAAAAATCTGCTCTTCATTGGTATTCCCGTGGGTTCCTGTGTCTTGTGTTGGATGTTGGGGGCCATGGCATTGTAGATTACTCCTTATATGCTCACTGCACCAAATAGGTTGTGCCAAATCCATAAGCCTTTCATTTATCAAATCATTGGTGTTATCAGGCTGGTTTATATTAACTGCCTGAACAGCAGTATTAGGACCAGAAGGGAAAGCCACAACTGGGGGAGGGGCTGGATATGCAATCCCTTGGGAATAGTCTTTAAGGTCTCTCAGTAACTTTTTCTTTTTAACTTCACTGTATTTCCCAGACTAGTTTCAACGCTGTTAAAAATTCGTGCATATTCGAACCTATATCTATCATAGTCATTGTCGTTCGTAATAATTTGTTCTAGGGCACGCAACTCATTTTTGTAAGACATAATTTGAGTCTTATAATTGTTAATTAATAACGCCAAAAATTCAAGCCCTTGCTTATCGAAAAGGGCCATCAATTCTAAATGAAAAGGAGATTTATTAACAAGCCCTATAGGGTATCTCTACTGACGCAGACCTTTTGGTATGATTTTTTGCTGATGCATTCTTCTAAGTAGGAAACGTCAAGGTGAAGTTTCCTGCATTTAAATAGCTTTTCATCTAATGCATTAAGGTGGTTCACAATAAAGTTTTCATTGGGTGCACCATTATTTCCTTTAAAAGTTTCTGCTGGTGCATTAGTGTTATTGAAAAAAGAAACATGTCTTAAAAAGGAATCCACAGCTGGAATATCACTCACCCGAGCAGTATCACCCGATCTCTGTAAGCCATGACCTGCGTTCTCAAAGGCTCCCAAGCTGATATTTCCATTCCCTTGGTTCGGTATAGCTCATTCAGGATTGGCAGAGGCATCCATTGGCAGAGGAGGTTGTGTCGGCAGCTTGGCCTGTTGTGTGTTTCTTTCAGGTGTAGGTGCCACAATGCTTCTTGAGATGGCTTGCACAGTCTTTAAATCCATGCGTTGTGACAAGACTGTCAACTTTTTTCATTAATTCTTGTACAAGCAGGATTAAATCACTCGCAGCATTCGCTTCCTGGCCGATATTTGTTGAATTATTTAACCCTGTATCTTGGGAAAACAAAGGTTGTGATGATAGAACCGAGCTGCTTGCCATGAAAACAACAACTAGAACAAGCCTTTAAATGCCAAACAAAGTAAACGAAAAAACAAGCAGGCAACAGATTCTTCAACACTTTATTCTTGTAAGCACTTTCACTGACACCAGTGTATCAGCTTCTTCAGACTAAATAAAACAACTTGCTCACAGTCTCCCAATTTAAAACTTCTTCAAAAAGTTCAAAGTCAATGAACTGATAGCCACAAAAATTATGTCATCATATACATTCAAAATTAAAGCAACATTGCCTATTTTTAAAGTTTAAAGTGCTATCTGCTATAAAAAACATTCCCATTATGGGAAGGAATGAAAAAAACTTTTACAGATGTTATTTAAAATCAAAAATGATCAAGTATGTCTAAGTCAACAAGTTCTATGCCACTTAAAGAATATTAGCACTCTCGTTGTACAAAAGCCATACAAAAATGCATGCATATTAAACTCTAAACTCTAAACTCTAGTAAATTATGCACCACAATATTAAAATCTGATCATGCGTTAAATCCATACAAAGAACCAAACAAATACGCTAAATGTAAATAAACACACAGGTTATGTGTCTTATTCGTAAACTAAAACACATATAAAATCTATTTTATCGCATGTAAATAGTATAAAATCATATACTCAGCTCTATGTTATTTCTAAAGTCTACCACATGTTTATGCATTCTATTAAATAGATAAAATCCTGAAAGAAGCTTGATTATTATTATACCCAAAAACCACCAAAGTCTGAAAATCAAGCATGTTTTATGAGTGCACAATACAAACTCGTCGAGACAAAAGATGTCATCAGGGGACCATAGTATTTGTATGCATATTACAGAACATTACTACCTAGTGAGGGCCTTCAGTTTTAATAAACATTTAATAGATAGGGCCTCATTCAATCCAGGGAAAATGTATGCTGCTGTTCTAACTTGCCATTCTAGTTCTGCTTCTTTCAATTTGAGTTCCCAAGGTCCACCTCTCTGTTTAAACTCCATTTGTTCTAATACCACAAATGTAAAACGGTGGTCAGGAAAAACTGAGCTGTGTCTAGCTAAAGCATTAGTGTTTATTTTATTAGTAATGCTATACTGATGTTCATAAATCCTTGATTTTATCTTCCTCTCAGTTTTTCCTATGTAAAATGCCTCACATTGGTCGCAGGTAGCTACATACACTACCCCCCGAAAATCACAGTTATATCTACCATAAATGTGGCATTCTCTGTCTCTGATTTTTACTTTATTTGTTAATTTTATGTGCCTACATTGATGGCATCTGCCACAATTATTCATGCCCAATTCCCTTCTAGAATTTCTGGAGGACTTTTCAACTAAACATTTCAGGTTTGAACCCTTTATAAAAGTCAATTGTGGAGTTGAACTTAAGGAATTTCTAAGTTGGGTATCATCCGAAATGAAAATCCAATTTTTGTTAATAATCTCCCTAATGACACAAGCATCTGTTGAGAAGTTGGTTAAACATCTAATGGGTTGGCTAGGAGCCTGAATGCTTCTAGTACTAAGGGGCAATTCACTCTGTTCTACTATGGAACTCATGTCATAGCCTTTACGTAACAAGGGTCTAAAATGGCCCGAGACTCTTTTCCCAATAACTTCTTCAGAAATTAATTCAATAAAGGCACTTGGGTAGCTTCTCTTACAGAACATAGTTTTTAGTAGTTAGCATTCTAAAATAAAATCACCATAGTCTGAAACCATTCTTGCTGCCCTTACTGCTTGTCTTTTTACTAATGCATTTTTTGGTGCAGTGGGTGGCAGCTAGTAAAATGTAGGAATGAATTAGAGTATGTGGGCTTCCGGTAAATGGTGGTTCTAAACCGGTGATTGTAATAATCCTTCCTGAGGTGTATATCCAAAAAATCAGTTTGCTCGGTCCCCACTTGAAAAGTAAAATCCAAAAAATGTGTAAAGGATTTAATTTCCATAATAAAAGACTGGATCAGAGCAACCTCCCCCTTCCACAAAAAGAACATGTTGTCCTGGTACCTAGTGTACCAGACAACATGTTCCTTGAATGGCTGGTGGTTAAATAGAAAGGATCTTTCCCAGTACGCCATCACACTGTTTGCGAAACTACTACTAGATGAAGCTCCCATTGCCACCCCACTTTTCTGTAGAAAAAGTTAATTATTAAAATAAAGGAAGTTATTAGATAATACTATTTCTAAAAGTGTTTCTATGACATAAATCTCCTGTATGAGTGTGTCTAGTTAACAGTCATCTGCAAAGTTGGTAAACCACAGGCCATCTACTGTTCTTGTGCATCAGGGCAGTATTTTCCAAACAGTTGAGGGTCCAGAACAGATACTTGTGGTATTCTCTTGGTGAGTAGAGTAGTGGTGGAGGTGCAGTCCCAAACTTTGACAGTATATGTTCTGTCATTGAGCAGGTTTGCTATCCATCTAGTACTGTATGGCCTAATTCCCAAAATGGCAGATCTTCACTATGAGACATGAATGGGGGATAGTGTCAAAGGCCTTGGATAAATCAACATAGGCAGTATGTCCTGTTATCCCTCATCAAGGTCTTTGGGGTCAGTATCCAAGAAGTCCACAAGGGTCAATAAGCAAGATCCACCCTTGACAAAACCAAAATGGGAAGGGTCAAGTTTGTTGAAGGTCACCTATGTCCCTGTGGATATGGTCCATGCTAATTTCTGCACTAGCCTTGCAGATAAGGCTTTTTAGGCATATGGATCAATAGTTTAGTTCTGCATGCTACCAGATTGAGGTGCATTGCATAGCACACAACATTTGATATTACATTTTGTAGTGTGATTTATATATGTGTGTAAAAGGCACTGAGACCACAGGGTTGTAGTGCTTGGGGGGTGCCAACATATGGATGTATTTCAAATATGTGACATATAGTTAGATTGAGCCCTCAGTTTGTAATGTTTTTACATGTAATTTCATGTCACACAAAGGAAATAGACAGCAAACAGCAGTAATACAGCATAATATATACATTCTGTAGCACAGCAAGCAGCAGGTTTGTGCAACGGTTAGTGAAGTGCATACACATGGGAGATACACATGTTTGGGCATTGCTAAGCAGTCCAAGCCACATTGCTAAAGTCTGACAGTATTGATTCTCTGGAATACACCTGCTACTTAACTGACTCTGTGGTAGCACATGTTAATGCAGTTCATTCAGTGATATATTCCTTTTTCAGGCCAGATGGTACTGTGTTTGAATACAACTGTATATAATAGTTTTAACTACTTTCTTATTACTGTTGCTATGCATTGGTGCATGATGCACACCATAGCACAATACTGCATTAAAGAAAAGAAATGGGAAAGCTAGGACAGTGGTGAAATGGGAAGCAAGCAGAGAGAAGAACAAATAGAAAGCAGTAGGCATGTGCCGACAGTGCAATGGACAACCCTAAGCACCATTCCTGGCAACCCAGTGCAGGTGATAAACTCATCATCTCTGCCACTGCTCTCTGAGGGAACTACTGGACTAAATTCCAGGGCCGAGACTATCTGAAGGGGCAGGTAGTGCAGGGGCAGCAGAGATGGTTTTGCCAGGTTGGCTCCCAGACATGCTGGGCAACAGTACTCTAGCTGGTGGAGTGGGGGTAGAGGGATCCTGTGGGGCAGGCATACCCTGCTGTGCTGTGGAACATTTTGTAATGTGGTACACATGGATAACATGGACATATTTTGACAACACATAATAAAATAAAACATAAAATTAAAAAGCAAAAAAAAAAAAAAAAAAACATAAAATAAAAAGAGATATAAGGGTTGGGGTGAAAGAAAAAAAGAGATATGATTAGTACCTTCATATGTGACATACAATGCATTAATACACTTATTTGACTATTATCTTGACCTTTACTCTTAAGATTACAACCCCCTAACAGATAACTTATTTTTAAGACTACCAGCTCCTACCACATGCACACTATACTACAGATTGCAGCACATACTGCTTTAAATGTGTATATATTGCACATATGCATGTTCCAGTTAAACAAGTTACACTTTACAGCAGGGCATGTGTGCCGCTGTTATAGAGCTTTTTCTTTAAACCTTTAAGTTACAGATGCGTTAAGAATTAACAGTACTCTATATTTGTATATTTGGGAAGTGTGGTATTTGAAACAACAACCTCTGACAAAAGTCTAATATTGTACTCTTGGTTTATGCTACAGACTAATACATGCATATTTGTTTTTACAATCGAGATATTCATGCTCAGTTTGATACAACTTTATAAAATACCAAAAAAGCTATCTTTAACTTTTAATGCTACAATAACACTACTCTTCTGCTTCATACACACCACATGCCTCCCTCATCCTTGCCAATCTAGTGCCATGACCTCCCTTTTCATAGCAGCTGTGTATAAAAAACAGAACAGAATACCATAATGTGATACCAGTCTTGCCTATATTCAGCTTTTAAGTCTTACAAATACTCTCTGTAGTTGATACTTACTCATCTGTGGGATGTCTGCAGTCCTATATTCCACGATCCAAGCATCAAGGGTATCCCTTTCCCTGCAATGTAGGTCACTAAATCGGTGCCTACATTGGTCACCAGTGTGGGGGATACTGGTGGCACTGGTTACAGCTCGGGCTGAACTATCCCAAGCCTCTGACTTATACTGGGACCCAGAATAGTCTCCCTAGTGTAGCCTGGCACTGTAGTGTTTCACTAGGAGTGCAACAAAAGTCTTGGAATCCTGAACACCACATCTCTGAGCCCTAAATCTCACAACCTCTCCACGAATACCTGCCATGTCTACCATGGATCAAGAGCAATGGAGACCAATGGTTTCCTGACAACTCCAGTTATCATGTTTACTGAGAGTGGGCACACTGTTTGGAAATGTTGCACATCACTTACCATCGCACCCCACATTTGCATGATGGTAAGTAGTGTGCAACAGTGGCAAGCAGTGAAAAATTACACAGGAAGTTCTGTATGTGTGTTGGGCAAATGTGAAGGCCATGCCAGTCCAGATAGCAGAATATACTTAAGGAATGTAGTACACATTATACCCACAGTCATACATTTGATAATAATGTGATAATACATAATGAGAATTGGGGAAAAAGAAAAAAGTGTATGTAATATGCTCTGTTTGAACCCAGCACCATGTCTACAGTAGTCCTACAGTTACATTTATTGCCACAAGAGGGTTGAGAAAACACTTGCCTATGCTGCAGTCCAATGCTGTCAGGGTTCTGTCTGCTTCCTATGGAGTCCAATTGTCCAGTTTGCATACTGCTGCACTTTGTGCAAACCAGATAAACACCACCAAACCTGCCATTTATTTTTCTTCATTTCCTGCAAACACTGGCCAAAAAAAGAGAGAGAGAGAGAGAGAGAAAAGGATTCAAACCCAGTACCATCTGGCCCCAAAAAGGAATGCATCAATACATTAACATGTACAACCATAGAGTCAGTTAAGTAGCAGGTGTGTTTCCTAGATGCAATACTAAATGTCAGACTTCAGCAATGCAGCTTATAATTCTGCACTGCTAAGCCACATACAAACATGTGCATCTTACATGCATATACACTTTGATAACCATTGTGCAAACCCACTGCTTGCCACGCTATGAAAAACTACTACATATTATTAAGTATTAATACTGTTTATTGTCCATTTCTTTTGTATGACATGACATTACATGTGGAAACATTAAAAAATGAAGGCCCTATCTCATACTACATCACGGGCAGGATTCACAAAGGCTTGCACGGAGTGTAAGAGACGTGCAACACTCCATGCAAGCCTCGCGATCCAGGAACAGCCCTAAGCTCCGTGTAAGAGACCAGCTAAAACGTCTCTTACACGGACTGGGCGTGGACATGCTAAATACCTCACTTGCATCCGAAAGGTATGCAAATGAGGTATATTAGCGATCCACGAAGCAGAAACCAGTCCGTGTAGGAGACGTTTTAGCTGCAGAAATGTACTCAGCTGACAACTGAGTACATTTCTGCAAATTCCACAACGGAGCGATGTCAGCTCCAAAAAAAGGTTGCATATGACTCAGGCAGCATGCCAATGGCCAAATATGTGGCCATTGGCAAGATAACCCGATGCAAAAATATTAAAAATATAATTTTTTTTTTCGGCGATCGCCGATGTTTAAACCCAGCGCAGCCCCGCGCAAATGGGCTGCGCTGTATAAAACCATAAAAAAGAAGGTTATAAACCCACAAATGTGGGTTTCATGCAATACATGGAATGACAATGCAGGGACCAGCAGACCAAAACCAACATGGCCACCGTGTAGTGGTTGCTAAGGGGGGAAGCTGAGTCTAAGACATGTAACTAAGCATTAGTAGGCAATCTCATGTAAATGAGGGTTCGGATACTGAATCTCACAGTCACATACCAAATGAGCACAGTCTGAGTAGTGTAAGAGATACAAAAGGGGGAGGAATAGAGTAGGAGATAGGTGACATCACAGGGGGGAATGGTAGAAAGAAATGCAGTTCATTGGAGGCCAGTGTAACATGACAGATGACAGGCACAGATCATGGAAAGAGGTGTGCCACTAGATAAGTCATGGAAAGTCAAGAAATGGAAGGTGTACACTGTTACCTACACCAAAGTTTCTTGCTGGCCGTGCATGCGCACGTGTGTGCACCATGAAGCGCGAGTAGGACAGTGTGCGTGCGTGTAAGGCAGTGTGAGCATGTGGGAGCGTGTTGGGAGATGTTTAACACTGTTTGCGCGGGTGTGCGCACGTGTAAGGCAGGCTGAGTATGTTGGAGGCTGTTGGCAGACGTGTAACAGTGTTTGCGCGGGTGTACGCGTTTAAACCCGAATAAGTAGATTCTGAACCATGTAAGCACGTGTGCACGCGTGTAAGCCACTGTGAGCGTGTTTCAGATAGTATGCACGTTGCTCCCCCCTGAGGAAACAGAGAGGAAAAAGGAAGCAACAGAATTAATAGGAAGCTAGCAGGGATAACTGCTGAAGCTAGCAGGTGAAAATAATTAGAAGCAGGCAATTACACAGGCAGAATAGTAGCCCAGCCCAGCACTTAAAACTCTGCAAACAGTAGTGCAGGATGTTTCCATTAAGAGACACTGCAAGACAGGAGTAAGCTAATAGAAGTGAAAACTGAAAAAGCTTCACTCAGAGCAGAAATGTTAGGGGCTGCCATAGCTGTCATAATGAGACATAGGCGACTTGCTGAGGGTGGTGACAATGCAGATGGTGCCAGACAACCCACAGTGAGGAGACGGAGAAGAGTGTACAGGCCCAGGGTCACCTACCACGGGTTACATGAGCTGGAGATAGTAGAGCTATAGAGTGGACAGAGAGCTCCTGCAGCAAATTGTTGAGCTGTGCAGGCCACGCCTCACACACAGAACCAACAGAGGGGAACCCATCCCAGTGGAAACCAAGGTATGTGTTGGCCTAAGAATACTAGCAACAGGTACCTTCCAGAGACCAACTGGCGATATGATGGGGATATCACAGGCATCAGCCTCCAGGGTACTACACCAGTTCCTGGATGCCATGTCAGCACATGTCGGTGATCATGTATATTTCCCTAATGCCCGTGAGGTATTGGCCAGCAATATCGTCTCTTCCAGCAAATAGCGGAATACCCTGAGGTACTGGGTGCAATGGACTGCACGCACATACGCATCAAAGCACCAGCCGGTGAGCCGGGCAAGGCCTACATTAACCGCAAGGGCTTCCTCCATCAACTGCCAGGTCGTGTGTGATGCCCAGGGCATAATAATGAATGTGTGTGCTGGCTGCCCCGGGAGTTATCACGATTCCCACATCTGGCATTTGACGCAGCTGTACCAGACATTTGCCAATGGGGACATCCCACACGGACACCTAGTGGGGGATGCAGGTTATGCACTGGAGCCGTGGCTGATGACACCCATCAGAAACGCACACACACCTGAACAGGAACGCCATAATGAGGCACACGCACAAACACGTAATGTAATAGAGCGTGTGTTTGGGCTGCTCAAGTCACGGTTCCGTGTCTGGACACATCTGGTGGAGCCTTGCAGTACACACCAACTACATGTACCCAAATTGTCATGGTATGTGCTATGCTACATAATATGATCTTGTGAAAACAGCTGCAGCAGGACCAGCATAGGGCCGGGCCAAACAGCCCCCACCATTGCCAGGGCCATCACAGGCAGAGCGTGACTCGGAGGAGGAACAACCTGAGCCTGCCCCAGTAGGCAGAAGGAGGCGTGCCCAGTATGCCCTGGCCTTGGCAAAGAGGCAACGCATAGCACATACACTGGCTCAGTAGGAACCCTGGGAATGATACCCCTCTGACTCACTCATATAGTAACAGGGATGCCTAACATGACACAACCTGCTCTCAAACATGTACAGGGAGTGTAGTATGTGCATCCGACAGAGGCAGCCCTGCAGCACCACCTGAGGCATGATTGCCATGTGTTAAGCAATGTAACACCATCTAGTATATGCAAACATGAAGACCCTGCCTAACATCTCACCCTCACCAAGCATGATGCCACACTATGAAGACAAGAAGATCAAGTACAATAATTGGCTGAAGTAATGCAGTCAGTCAAAGGGGAGCCAATGTGTTACAGGCTGGGAAGATATGCGGAGTTTGACATGATGCACCACCTGCTAGGGGTGGCGTGCACCTATCATGCCATGCCCCATGGATACTGGCAAAGGCTGTCAGTACCCACAGCATGCCCTGAATAGGTAAGTCTCAAAACACAAACCCAACCTCATAGGTTCTACAAGGGATAGGAACCTAGATGTAATACTACCCCATGACAGATGTATAAACAGCAAGATGTGTGCAGTGTAAACGCACACAGTAAGGAGAATGTAGATACCAGTCCTGTAATAGAGAACTGGGCAAGGCTCACATCAGCACCCTAACACTACCAGGTCACACCTCATACTGTGCTGTACAGCCGCAAAACATGGAACAAGCTACAAAAGGAGGGTGACTAGCAAGAAATGGCAAGGATAACCACAACCCATGTTGGTACCACAACAAGAAGCAGCATGGAATATCCATGGTCAAATACCAATGGCTAAAACTGCCTCGCAGTATATAGCCTGCTGCAGACCACTGTCCTAATACCAGGAACAGCACCTGGCCTATGTCGGAATACATGAATATATCAAGCCCCCCAAACCACATTATATTGCTCGACTGAAAATACCCAGACATACACCGGTAGCATTGTACTAGCACCAACACAGTAGGAGAAAATTACCCAGATTCCATAAACCAAAATGCCCAGGAACAATGTACTACTCCCACAAGAGGGGTAAGCATACTGGATGTGATAATCAGCAACATGTGTACTGGATGGCAAGATGAGAAGTGTACCCCTCACTGGTAAGACCAGACCATAGAGTAATCACACTGGATATACACACCCTGACCCCAGTCCCTGGCCAGAATACCACAGTGAAAAACATGTGTAAAGTATAGGTTGCAGCCCTCAAAACCGATGTTGAATCCACAAAAGGCCCTGTGCAAGTGCAGAATATGGGACACACCACAGAACATGTTATACAGGCATTCCATGAACACAGCCAGGAATGCTTGGAGTATGCAATCACAAATAACAACAACACACAATGCCATACACGCAGGCATCTGGCATGCTGGCCTCCAGCCATTACCAAACCATGCAAGAGAATGAGGAAGTTACCACATGATAGAGCAAACATAAAAAGGAAGTAATCACTGACCAGTAGTATGGCAACAACATATGTCCACACATACAATCCACTAAGTCCAGCCACAACAAGTATAATCTATGAATCCAGAGGCAATGTGACGCCAGTACCAAGTACACAGACAACCACAACACCCCCCAATAAATACAAACATATGTGATAGATGCATCCATGTATCCAAACCAGAGGTTGAGCTCCAACAACTCAGTACTGTCAACACTAGTCAGGAGGAGAAGGTAACCACATACACCACAAACCCAGTCCCACATAGACCTACCACAACTGTAAACCAAACACATAAACACAGACAAATATTCCCAGAGGCCTTAATTACAAACACACCACACCAACAGAAGCCTCCAAAGTAGATCACAAGCAACCACAACCTTCAAACATAGCACATGCAATGAATAGTACGCAAAGCTGGTGTGCCAAACAGTCACAGGCCCGAAGGAGAAACAACATGCCTGATACAGTCGTAATAGGTGTCTGTATAGGCAGACACACAGCTGTCCCACTCACCAGACTGAACAAGGGAAAGGGTAGAGTAAGCTGCTTGTAGGTTGCCACAAAATGCCACTTAACACAAGTACGCAGGTCACCCCAAAGCAAGCAGAAATATGATGCACTCAATGTCCATGCTGGTGTGAATTACCTGAGATGTACCTCCCTGGTCAACATCAAATGAGACATGGATGGTCCCTCCGAGTATGTACCCCAGGGCGGATGACACTGGCTGTGTGCAGCATCCAACCCTCACCAAGAATGATGCCACAGTACAAACACAGAATGCTCATGTTTAACAGCTGGCACAGTTACAGCTGTCAGTCCAAGAGGGTGTAATGTGTGTCTGCTTGAGATGTCAAGCATGACAAGCCATGCTGCTGTTACAGGGATGGCTGTCAGCTGTTACCCGTGTGTCTGGATACTGGATAAGGCCTTTGCCGCCTCCATAGAGCCGTATGTAGGCAAGGCCAAAAGACTACCCACCACCCTAGAAAACATAAGTGGTAGGAAACATAAGGGTAATGCTGACCAATGCCAGATGTGTAAACTGCAATATGCATGCCCCTGAGGCACTTCCCATTATGGAGAACATTGATGCCTGTCCAGTGACAGAAGCCTGCTGCAGGCCTAGTGATAGCACACCAGCACTACTAGGTTATACCACATACCATGTGTTATGGCCCCAACACCTGCACCAAGACATCAAAGGAGGGGAGTATCCATATGCAGCACAGACACCCATATAGCCAGGTAACTGACAATGCACAAAGCAGCGGACACCACCCATGTGCACATAACTGTAGTCAAAACTGCTGTACAGTCTGTAGCATGCGACAGACCACACTCTCACACACAAGAACCCCACCCAGACATCCGAAGACACTGGACAGTATGAATGTCCCACCAAATACCAGACAAGGTACACAAAGTACCACATAGGTGTCAAACCATTATGTATGCAAGGAGTCATCAGGGACCTAGGGACACAGGTCGACATTAATCTGTCATGTGACAGCCACAATGCCAATGTGGCTATGAAGACTGTTGATACTGGACACCGTATCATGAAAGGATTCACATCAACATCAACAGAGGTCACTGTGCCGCTGTACTGTTCCCTTATCAGACCCATAATCTAGTACAATGACTCATATGGGATGTACCATACGTGACACCTGCAGCGGTTCGAAGACCTCATAGTTACCCCACCAACAGGATAAAGGGTGTGAAATATATGTCATATGCTGCCTGGCTGTAGACACCCCAGCTGACTGCAGTCACACACTGCCTACACAGAGGCATTGTATGTCTGTTGTACCAGGCCATGTCCAACACAGGAGTAATGGACATGCTACACCACAGGAAATCAAAGCCATTGGAGCTGTGAGAGTCACAGATGTCAACCTCAACACATAATGAAATAAGATGTGCTGGAGGGACAGATACATAACCCATAGGCTCCCCACACCCAGAAACAGGATCCCAATCCATGGTAGGCAGAGCCCCTCACTGACACCCCTCAACAGGAATATTGCCAAGTGGATGGATGACCGTACATGTATACTGGGGTCCCCACTGTGTCACGACCAGACAGAGGCACAGTGAAGAACCTCATAAATGGCCATAATTGAACATAGCAAGGGGTGGCGAAAGACACACACACTCTAGCTAGGCTTACTAATGGCCTAGGGTGTCTAGCCTACTATGAACCCATGAACCTATGAAGATACAAAACGTACAGGACACTAAGGATAATCACAAGGCTTACCCAACTGATGGTAGGAACCATGTTGGGCATCCACAGATATGCTCCGAATCACACAGATATTACAAACAACATACCAAACACACACACATATTGCTAACATACAACCTGTCAGGTGCAGTGCAAACACCCCCGAGTGCAAAATACCTATCCCAGCAGATGGTCCCCTGACATTGCAGATGCTGAGGTAACAGCCATCATCTGCAAAGCAGAACACACAGCAGCAAAGGTATGTGATGGTGTCCTGTGCTGAGGCCAACATGGACCCCAAGAGTAATGGAATGCAAAATCACACTACTGGCCAATGTCAGCCTTACCACAGGATATGTACCCAAAGAGCAGTGTACAACAACAGTGGTCCATCACAACAAAGGTGTTGCCTGAATGGATACTCCAAACTACCACCCCAGGATCCTGACAAGCTTGTTCTGCACAGCTATGGAAAGGATCAGTATGTACCGCAGACAGAAGGCTAATGTGGACCTACTGATACTGGACCCTACACACTGTGGCTGTTGTAACTGCAGAACCGGCCCCTAAACATGTCTGACCCATTTGAAGCAGTCATTAAGGTCATTGATGAGGGCTATGTGGTCCACACAGCGTAGCTGGACCGTGCACATGCTTCTAGACAATACCGACGTGTTCAGTATGGATATGTTCACCAGCTTAAATATACACCCCTATGTCAGTAGAGGGGTTGCAAAGCAGACCAAGGACAGAACTGACATGGTCAGACATGCCGCATCCATGTCAGACTACAAAGCGGATATGAGTGGCATCCCACAAGGCCTGGTCTTGGCCCCCACCCCGTTCTGTATACATGTCCCATAGGTATAGGCCAACATGGAAGGACTGTGACTGAGCATGTATGCAGAGGAGTACAAACAGCCCACCATATCCGACCCCAGCTGACACAAGCAACCCACAAAAGGGCCACCTACAAACAGACAACTGTAGCCATAGCCATGTCAGCAAGCTAATCGCAGAACTGTGTATAGACAACCACCGTGGATATACAGTAAGTGCCCACAAATTACCACACAGGTGTTAACCCATGAGGTACCTAACATGTAATGTGAGACCTGGGTACAAAAGGTGATAAATATCCTGCACTGGACAAACATGTGTCTGTAGTGTTCGCAGAAACATGTACCATATACCCACCCAAACATGAAGGCTGGCAGATGTAGATAAGGGGAACTCACTCTGGCTCTGCAGCCATCCTCCATCAGCATCACAACTGACTACAATAGCCCCTGTGGGATATACCGCAGCAGACACCTCCATCAACTGTAAAGTCCACAACAGTACCCCACCAGGGGTAGCAAAGAGCATGAACAGATGCCATGTGTTGCCTGAGTAAACAAACTGCAGCCCCACACACCGCCATCCTTCCCAGCTACAGGAAAGCTGTGCCTGATGTATGAAGCCATGTCCAACCTGGAATGAATGAACATGTTGCACCTTGTACAATCTGAATGGCAGTGAGCTATGCACATGAGAGACCTGAACCCCAGCACTGACATACATAGGACAAGCTGTACAGAATGATCCATAACACAGAAGGCACCCCCACACTTCAGTAAACTCCTGGTACAGGTCAGCCAGAGTGCCACATATCGACACCCCTCAAGAGGCATCCTGATGAGTGTATGGGAGATGGTAGGCTACCCTGGGTATCACTGTTATGTCAGAGGTAGACAGAGGCACAGTATACCAACCATGACATATGTAATGGCAAACTCCAGTTACAATGTGTGTCAAGGACAAACACACCCTGTGACTACCATCAGAAATGGCCTACGGAACATCGCTAGTGTTTGCCAATGTCCACCCATGTTGTGGAATACACTAGCAATGTTGGACGAGCCTGGTGTAGGTAGTCCATATCTGAACATATTGCAACATGGTCATATGTGCACAACTGGCCCCTACACAGTCTGTTGTGCTCACTATGAAGATGTCAAGCAGTGATAGGACTAAAGCCCAGGATACTGTCCACCACAGTGAAAGTACCGAACCAGTACACTATACGGTACTACAGTGTTAGGTCATTATGAAAGTATGTTGAGAACTGTCTGCAAAGTATCCCATGCAATTCCTGCAGGCACAGTATAATCCCTGTTGTGGCAGACATGAAGCAGTTGGCCAGTTAGTACACAACATGACACCCAACACACAATCATAAACGTGCGATAATGTCGAAGGTCACACACACCCAAATATGTGGTGGACTTCAGAGTGCAACATATGGAAAGCTCACACTGGGCATGCTCGCACACTTTGATAAATGAGGCATATGTCAGACAACATGCCATGGAAAGGCTGAACTGGGCATGCTCACACACTTAGGCCATATCTCCGTGTAGCAGTTGGCCACACATATCTGGTATTTGTATGCGTGTCAGTCCAGGAACCAACCACAACACAGCAATCAGCCCAGTGCACACAGTAAATGACCACAGAGACATAAGTGATATAGTGGATCGCCGTCATATGCAAACATCTGCCACAGATACACAAGTTGGTCATAGGAACAGGGAATGCTATGGCAATAAAGACCTGCAAACAGTAGAACAGCACAACAAATATTGTGCATCCGACAATTGAACATATGGGTGTAGAGGTCAATACTAGGCTTCTTGCCCCAGGGAATGACAGCTCAGCCAGAGTGTGCTTGGCATCTGCATCCCCAGGATAGTAGGCTACCGTGCCACTGTAAAGTAGGTCACAGAAGGCAACATGTGAGGCTAGTGAGCTGTGCCTCTGTCAAGCAGGGGCACCGTGGAGGTCTCAGGGATTGAATGTGCTAAGCCACAGCCATGTTGTCGGTGTGTGCTGTGAGAGGGTTGCTGAGGATCTCTGACAGTAGGTGTCCGTCAATAACAGACTGAGGGGAGCCCTATCTGCATTCTCTGGACGATTCCACTGTCAACACTGTGTTGTAATGAGTATGTGTGAATGAAGTGCCATGCTGGAACTGTCCACAGATGTCCTCCCTCTGTGGGCTACAGCTCTGCAATGTATTAGGTCACTCTGTCTGTTGAACGGCATATATGGCTGGTGTACAGCTGACAGGTGTCTTGTTGTGGAGCAGTCATGGGTATATGTGGGATAGCATGACCAATGCAAACTGTACACATGCTCATAGGATGCAATTGTCAAGGATTATGCTGAGTGGCCAGTATAGTCCTCCAGCATGGGTCCTCTGAAGTCATCCACCCCAGTCTACACAAGTGTAGAGTCTGCTTGTGCTAAACACAGTTTGTGTGCAGTGACAACCTTGCCTGGGGGTGGAGATGAGATATGGATGTCCAGGGAAAGGTGGGTATGGTCAGATATCAACAATGGTGGTCTACCTCTGGTGTGGAACAGTGAGTACCCACGTTGCAGATGGACAGGTGCAATATGTATTCACCCATGTGGCTGTGGTGTGTGGTTCTGCCATAGCACATGGACCCACAAATTGTAGTGGCTGTAGGGTAAAGTGGTAGAGGCCTGAGTAGTTCTCACACACAATATGCCTGTACCTGATGTTAACAACTGGAATGGTGTATGTGAATACCTGCATATCCTGGCACTGTTCCCAGGGAAGCTAAGTGTGTGTCCTGGATGTGGGTGTGGTGTTCTGGACTGGTTGTGTTGTGTGTTACAGGTCCTGTGGTCCCAAAGCATGGTATAGAACATAACCTGCCAGTGCGATGTGCATATCTGACCCTGACGTAGGTGGCTGCAAATGCATATATATGCTATCCCCCACCTGACAGGTAGTACTACATCTACATACCTCTGTAGAAATAAAGATGTCAGCACCCTAGAAATACTACAGGTGCAGAACAGATGCCCAGTAATTCGGATAGTGCGCTCTGCTAATGCGTCTCCCTCAAGTGTCATAATATAGTTAGGTAGGGGTTCGAATCCTGCAAATGTGTGTGTGTGTGTGTGTGTGTGGGTGAGTGGGGTTTGTGTGTGTGAGAGGGAAATGTCCCTTTTGGCAACTGGGAGAACACACTACAGGATGCACATTCCCCTTTCTAAACACAGATGATGTCAGCACCCTATAAGTACAGCAGGAGAAGGGAAGCCTCCCAGTAATGCGAATAGCGCGCTCTGCTAATGCGTCCGTCTCGAGTGTCATAACATAGTTAGGTAGTGGTTTGAATCCTGCAAATGGCAAGTGTGTGTGTTTGGATGAGGGGGGTTAGTGTGTGTGCAAATATGTGTGAGGGAAATGTCCCTTTTGGCAACTGGGAGAACACACTACAGGATGCACACTCCCTTTCTAAACACAGATGATGTCAGCACCCTATAAGTACAGCAGGAGAAGGGAAGCCTCCCAGTAATGCGAATAGCGTGCTCTGCTAATGCGTCCGTCTCGAGTGTCATAACATAGTTAGGTAGTGGTTTGAATCCTGCAAATGGCAAGTGTGTGTGTTTGGATGAGGGGGGTTACTGTGTGTGTGCAAATTTGTGTGAGGGAAATGTCCCTTTTGGCAACTGGGAGAACACACTACAGGATGCACACTCCCCTTTCTAAACACAGATGATGTCAGCACCCTATAAGTACAGCAGGAGAAGGAAGCCTCCCAGTAATGTGAATAGCGCACTCTGCTAATGCGTTTCTCCCGAGTATCGTAATGTAGTTAGGTAGGAGTTTGAAACCTGTAAATGGCATGTGTGTGTGTTTGGATGTGGGGAGTTTGTGTGTGTGCATTTCCGTATGAAAACATGTTAGTTTTGGCAATCAGGAGATCACACTACCTGATGCACATTACCCTTTCAAAATACTGATGTTGTCAGCACCCTATAAGTATAGCCAGAGAAGAGGAACTATCTAGTAAACCGAATAGTGCGCTTTGCTAATGCGTCTCTCTCACGTGTCATGACTTAGTTAGGTAGGGGAATGAATCCTGCAAATGGCAAGTGTGCATGTGTGTGGGGTAGTAGGGTGTGTGTAAATGCAAGTGTGAGCGAACAGATCCTTTTGGCAAATACTACAATACACCAGATGCTGCATACTCCCCCAGTAAACACAGGGGATGTCACCACACTATCAGCACAGCCAAACAGGGCTAGTTGGCTAGTAATGCCAATAGTGTGCTCTGCTACTGTGTCTATTACCATTGTCAGAGTACAGATAGGTATGTTTTGGTAACCCACAACTGTCACGTGTGGTTGTGTCACACAGTATGACCTTGTGTGGGTGTTTGTACATAACAATGCATGCCATTGCCTAAACCAGCAATGGCATTGCACACATGATGTATGTGTGTGACACATACACATAAATACCTGTGACCTGCAGTAGTTACCATGTCTGACACATGCTTCGAGTGGATAAATGGTATTTGCAATGTATACCAATATGACTGTGTCTTACTGTGCAGGGTCCGCACGTGGTATGTCTCTATACAGTGTGGGTGTCTATGGTGAAAGACCTACAGCAGGGGATACACATCTGGTCTGGGCCATATAGTGTACATGTAGTCGATGTACAGGTGCTGCATGTTCCCACCTGTTGTGGTAGTGGTAACATGTCATTCCACTGCAATTCGGTGACCACATGCTGTGAACCCTTCAACTAGTGTGTTGTAGCTACAGTAATGCTCACACACAATGTTTGGCTGGATGCAGTCCGCCATATAAACACAGTTCTTGAGACTGTCATATTGCCAGTGTTGTTATGGAGGATAGGTGGTCTTCCTGTGTATGGGAGGGTTGTGTGTGCCAGGCTATGAACCAGATGGCAGTCCGACACACTGTTAGCTGCACATGAGTAGGCCCTGATGGTTTGTGCTGTGCCAACAACCTGGAGGTGTGTGTATCTGTGTTACCTTGGGATACCACACCATATCCATGTGTGTTACATGTGTAGGGGACGACAGGCATGGTATGGGGCATAACCTGTCAGTGATGGGTAACACCTGTGAGCCATGAATCATGAATCTGGTACTGCACAGACATTGCAGTTCACCGTGCTGAGGGCAGTGTCTGGTGCATGCATCTTCCGGTGTACACTGCTGTTGTTGTGTAGCAGCACTGTTAGTGTCCTAACCTGTGTGATACCCACGGAGGTCGCTATGTAAACCATGTCCTGCAGCATAAGGCAGTATGTGTGTACCAAGGAGCTTTGCCATTATACATCGGGCCATGGGTGTCACGTGCAAGATGACCCTTGCACATCATTGTGGCTTCCCTAGCATGTAAGCACACGTTGACAGCCAGTGGATACCCTATGAATGACAGTGGAGACTGAGCATAATGTAGACATACAACACCCTTCCCACATATAGTGGTAGAATACCTGGTGAGGGTATGTTGGCAACCAACATCAGGCTCATACTGGCCTGTGCCACATGCTGAGAGATCCATTCTATGTTCCCTATCATGTAGTCCAGGGAGGTATGTCTCAGGCAGCCATACTGGCATGGTCAATGAGTGAGTCATATCTGTCCATGCCTCTGACTGACCTGTATGCATGTGTGCTGTGGTGGACCATAGTGCCCCTGAGGCATATCACTGTGACCTTCACCAGATACAGCCTGTTGAGCGGGACCCCAGTGCAGCACACAAGACAGGTACCTGACACGTCTGTAGCAGGTGTGTTGTGTAGCCCTACAGGCTGTGAGTGTGTGGCACAGGGGATGTGCGTGCCATGTGTGGCATGTGCTCTGTTCCGACGGAACATATGCCTGTGTGCCAGCTGCGGAGGTGTGTGATGCCCAGGCAGGCTGCTATTCTGAGTCCCCACGTATGCCCCAGTGTGTTCAGCATGCTGTCAGTGCGTGTCAATGTCTGACTTGTATTGTAGTCACTGTAATATATTTTATTGATTTATTTATTTATCCTACATTTGTTGACTGGGATAGTCCGACTGGATGCATGTCCATTTCCAGGGGAGGCCCGTGGAGACAAGCTACGAGGGTAGCAGATACAGCATTACATAATACTAGCATTACATATTACAAACAGATTATTTACAGAGATTACATAAGTAAGCAAGTCAAACATGTTCCACAGGTTAATGTTAGTCCTGAGCACAAGTCAGGATTAAATTAAAATTACACAGTAAAGTGGTTCACAGATTTTACACATTCGAGTTAGCCAGGCTTGATACATTGACATAGCCAGTTAAGTGACAAATGTTGTTTGAGTCTACTGTTAAATTGACCTAAGGTGGACAGTAGGGTAATATCAGCTGGAAGTGAGTTCCAGGATCTACTTACAGGGTTTGCAAAGAGAGAATCACCGGCTGTGTTATTAAACCTGCTAGTCTGAAGTAGTAATTTGTTAGAGGATCAAGCGGTCTAGGATTGTTATAGGGGTGATAATATTTGAAGTGCAGGAGTATTGTCTGGATTATAGAGGATTTTATAGGCCATAATCAGTTGGTTATACTGTATTAGGCTGGGTATTGCAAGCCAACCAAGCTAATTTAGATTGATGCAATGATGTGTCCTAAAAGGCAGCCCAGTGGCAAACCTGGCAATGTGGTTGTAGCAAATTGAGTGTTTGTTAAGGACAGTCTTGTTCATATTCGAGAGTAGAGGGATGCATACAGAAGGGTTGAAACAAGGTGTGAGCGAGCTATGGCACCTTTAGCTGGAGGGGCTAGGAAGGCTTTAATTCTGTAAAGTGACCCTAGTTTTCTATTGATGGCTTTGATAATCTGGTTAACATGTAGGTCACATTTGAGATTATTGTCTATGATGACACCTAATAGTTTCGGAGATGGGTCAGGGGAGATTATTGTGCCATCAGTTGATGTTATGGTAACGGTGAAAGTGGTAGACCTACGTGTTGGTGAAATAACAGCAGTTTAGTTTATTTGGGATTTAGGATCAGACGATGTTCAGAAAGCCAGTTTTCTATTGTATTAAAGGTGGTCTGGGTAGCTGACCATAACTCTACTGGAGATGTGGCTGAGCAGATCAGAGTAGAGTCTTCAGCATATTGGATACAGCTGACTTTTGGGATGACAGTATAAAGGTCGTTAATGAAGATGGAGAACAGCAAGGGCCCTAGTATAGAGCCTTGTGGTACTCTGAGGGTGTTAGGTAGAAGGTTAGAGAGTTTGTTCTGCCAGAGGCCAGCCTGCTGTCGACCATGCAGGTAGGATTGAAACCATTGGAAGGCTCCAGTATCTAGACAGTGTTTGCAGGGTGTGGAGTACAAGTTGGTGATCAACCATATCGTATGCCTTGGAAAGATCCAAAAGAGGGCTGAGGATATATAATTAGTGTTGCAAGTATGGTTTATGGTGTTAGTAAAGGCTAGGAGGCCTGAAGTAGTGCTGTGATGAGGACGTAAGCCATGCTGAGTGTCTGCCATAATGCGATTTTGGATTAGGTGGTGCATGAATTGTCTATGACGAAAGTTTCCATAATCTTTGCAAGTGGAGAGAGTATAGCTATTGGCCTATAATTGGAGAATTCAGTAGAGCTGCCTCCTTTGTGAAGTGGGATTACATATGACATTTTCCAGATGGTGGGAAAGTTAGATTCTACCATGGTTCCTTTGATTACCTTTGAGACGGGTAAGCAATAGCATCATCTGGTTTTGATAGGTACTCGGCAGGGAGTTGATTGGCAGAAAGTGTAGTGGGTTTCACTGTTTCAATCAAGGTACGGAGAAGTGAAGTGGCGACTGGTTGGCAGCTGAACGCAAGTAGTTTTCTAGGAGATGCTACTTTCAGGACCAGGGGAGCTAGGAGGTAGATGGCTAGCTAGGGCCTGAAATGTCTCAGTAAAGAACTGGTCAAAACTATCAGGAACATCTTATCAATAGTAGCAGCAGGGATTGGGGTTGACGTTTGTCCAGGATGTAGTATATATGACATGCCACCTGACAGGGTATGGCATTACTGGGTTCAGAGAGACCAGTCCCCAGATTGGCTGTGTGGTGGCATCCCACACATGTGTTGTACGTTCCTGGCCAAGGGTGATGGCTGACTGCATACATGTGGCAGCTGTGACATTGACACATGACTCACATAAACCACAACTGGACCATAGAGGCGATTCACAGGTTACCTTTGCACATGCTACCCTAGTAGTGTGATTGCCATGGTGAGTACCAACACATAGGGCCAATGGGGAACAACATACTGAAGGTGTGTATGTGTGGGTGTACCGCTACTGTTTCATAGCACTGACATATATGACTGCACACGTGGGTAAATGCCAGGTAAGACGTGTGCAATGTGTCACAGGCAACGTACATGCGTACAGGACAGACAGTGACGTTCTGTCATGTGTAAAGTTGACATACGTATCGTACGCTATGCAGATGTCACTAGAAGTCTACAGAAGCACTGTAACTCTGCATTGCAGGTGTAAGCAGTGTTCCAGGGAACCCCAAGCGAACATGCATGCAAACAAAGCTACAGTAAACAGGGCTGGAAGTAGTGCATTATACAACAAAGAAGGGGTAACAATAACAGTAAGTAACAATGCAAATATGTAGGCACTATCAACATGTACCCAGGAATACGCAGCGCAGATGCCCATGGTAGAACTGATATTATGTCATACTTATTTGTGATTTGGATTACATTGGTACTGCACACATATCTACATGCGCCAACATCCACATGGCATAGTCGTTGTGGGCAACTTGACACCATTACTGTACATGTCCACCATTGCATATCACTACTTGCGTTAGCTTTCCCCCTGTGCTACCCATGTATGCGGCTATCTGTTGACAACCTTACCTTATTGCATGCAATTATGTGCAGCTGTTATACTTTGGTATGTACTATGGGTGCAGATAACAATTCAGGACATTCATACAGTTACTGCAGCAGGCATGCTGGGATAAACACACAGTCATAGCAGCACACTGTACTGTTACCAACATGATACTACTAATACACTTCTATGTAGTCACCCTGTGCATCAGCAACGTGTTTACCTGTTCCCGCAATGATGTTGGAGATTGCAGGAGGTGGCACAGTGTCATCATATGCACAGGGTGTGGATTAGGTATGCCTGAGTCAGCCACTGATACCACCAATTGACATGTGTGTGTATGTGTGTTGGTGAGGGCAGCAGTACAGGGTGGGGCAGTGTTGGTGCAGTGTGTGTGTATGTGGTTGCCCTAGGTGTTAACATTTCGCATGTGTGTATGCACGCACACAGTTCCACCTCATGGCTGCCATATACAGGGGTTTGTGGACAGCCACAGACTGCACCTGGCAGGCCATACAGATCAGTGTCTGTGTGCACGGACACGGTACCTGTGCCTGGCAGGGGTGCTACGGACCGTATCCAGTACAAAGCCAGACTGGGTACTGTCATCAGAAGCGGGAGTGTGTTGACTGGACACAAGTCCCTGTTGGGACTGTCCAGAGCCACGTGCACGTGGTCTCCTGGGGCGTTCCGATGACAGCACAGACCCAGCATTGCTGGGGCTGCTGCTGGCACTATGGGGGCATGCGCGAGCCTGTTGTCATCCATGCCGACTGCCAGCTGCTGCTGCTGCCGGCATACGGCCACGTCGATGCCGCAAACGCCCACCATTGCCCTGGCTCATGGACATCTGGTTGTGGAACTGCTGTAATATGTCCCCACAACGTCTGTCTATGACATCGGTGAAGTTACGGATAGCATCCGCAATGTCACGCATACTGTCTGTCATGGCTGTGCGACATGCTCTCAGCTCCCTCAGACCCTGTCTGGTGTACCTTTCCATACGTGACTGTGCCTGCATGACAGTCCGAAACATAGCTGAGGTTGACAGACCTCTTTGGGCACGTCGGCCAGAGGCAGTACGCCCACGGATGCTCCCACGAGAACCCATGGGCAACTGTCTGTGTGGTACCATCGGAGGACCCTGCCCATGGCTGCTGTGTGGGGACGCATGTGCCACAGGTACCACATTACCCTGGTCTATGCCCGCTGTATCCTGTCCATCACCTAGGGACAATGGTGACAAAGGATGTACAGGCAGGATGACTGTGCGCAATGATGGGGTTGACAGCTGTGTACTGTCAATTGGCTGACCAATGGCAGACCCTGACACACCTTCCTGTACCATTACACAAATATCATCATTACCAGTAGCCGTGGCACAGGATTCAGGTTCCCTGCTGCAGGTCACCAGAGCAGCCCCAGAACCTGTGGGAGGAAGACAGGAAACACAGTTTACAGTCTCCAGACATTGTTACCAGTGATGCACTTATACACACATGCACACATGGACACATGCACACATGCACACATGGACACAGGCACACATGCACACATGGACACAGGCACACATGCAGACATGCACACGTGGACACATGCACACAGGCACACATGCACACATGCACACAGGCACACATGCACACATGCACACATGCAGACATGCACACATGGACACATGCACACGTGGACACATGCACACATGGACACATGCACACATGCACACGTGGTCACATGCACACATGGGCACATGCACACATGCACACATGCACACATGCACATGTGGTCACGTGTACACATGCACACATGCACACATGCACACATGCACACATGCACACGTGGACACAGGCACACATGCACACATGCACACAGGCACACATGCACAGATGCACACGTGGACACAGGCACACCTGCACACATGCACACATGCACACATGGGCACAGGCACACCTGCACACATGCACACATGCACACCCGCAGTATACACACAGAGCACTACTGAGTTACACTACTGTTACTAGCATTATCAGGACTATTATAGGTTATGTTAAACACACTCACCAGCATGGATGGCCTGCCTTGCTGTAACCCTGGAGGGACCTGCAGAAATGATGAGATTAATGTCAGTGGGCACAACTGTGCCATTGATATTGCATATGATACAGTGTACAGAACAGTCAAGTGTACATATGGCATATTACCTGCACGCTCCATGTCGTGCTGCTGTGTGGAACCAGCCTCCATCATAATGCAGGTGTACTGCTGTTGGTGTTCCGGGGCTGGAGCCACAACACTTAGGAGTAGCCCCTCCAGTCTGGTGAGGGGGGGGGATGTGTGGCCACCCCACGTCCTGTGGCGACCTGTTGCCTGTGGATATCTGATGCACGCTGATGGACACTTCGGATTAAATCACTGCAGTGATGTCGTACCTGCTCATATGTCCTGTTATGCGTGCCAATATCATTTACCCTACGGACAAGGTCTTGCCACAGTGCGGCCCTCTCCTGCTGATTCTGACTGGTGCGGGAAAACAGGATGTCATACTCCCGCACCAGGCTCTGGTGGATCTCCTCATCTTCCGCCACAGAGTAGGCGGGGTTACGCTGTCGTTCTTATCTCCCTGGAAGAGAACACAAACAGGATATCAGCAGACCATGTCAGCAATATATGGCACACATACTATACATGATACTCATGTGTAGTGATATACTACTACTCCCATATGTTGCATGTGTGTGTGTCGTGGTGGATACACAGGTACATGGCCAGATATCAGTGCTCAGCCAACACCTGTGCAACAATACCTGCCACATTCCACACAACATAGTAGCATGCCCCATCGGTCAGCACACACTGACAGGTGCAATGCACAACCTCACTCTGGGGGTTCATCCCAAGGTACTGTATGTGGGACACCGTCCACTACTGTGATGTGGACAGAAGTTACTCGGCCTGGATATACATATCCCACCACCACCACCAGCACAGTAGACTACTTTGATATGTATGTGATTAGACAGTTATTCACTTGCTGGGACTGAGATGGTATCCATGCAGCACACTGGGCCAGTGGAAGCCACAAGCCACACTGCTGACCCCTTTGCAAATGCTTACCACGGACATGCCACAGATTGCATGGAACTTGCACACACATTTCTAACCCAGACCCTATGCACAAAGGTTAGGCATCCTGTCCGGTGGACCCCAGACAGAGGCAGATTGTATAACAATAGCAGGAGGCTACTGCAGGACAGAGCACATTCACATTAAGGGAAGGCATCTGTGGTCAGCACTGGTACTACGCTACGGTCCGTCATAACAATGGCCACGGCCTACTCTGGGAGGGAAATGGACACAAACACTATGGATGACCACAAGGCCTTCTTCAGTTATGTTACACATATGGACCACATGCCTCAGATATGCTCTGTGTTAATACACACCTACTTAACATTCACCAAACACACGGATATTGGCAACAATCTTGCAGACATGTTCGGTGCACATATCCCCCCTCCTTCTCCCCCACCAGTTGAAATATTTATCACAGCTGGATGTAACCTCCCTATCATCTCACATGTCCTGGTGAGGGCCGACCTCTGCAGAGAAGAACACACAGCATCACTGTGACCTCGTGGTATCCCTGGATGTGTGCTACCGGCACTCAGAGAGGACATACAACCGCATATAACACTGATAATTTATCTTGGCTGTACTACAGGATATGTACCTGGACAGTGGCATACAGCAACAGTGGTCCCACACCACTAAGGGGACACCTCGACTGACCCTGGGAATTACCACATCATATGCATAACGGGCCTGGTCTGCTAAGCTATGGAATTATGCAGTATGGGATGCATATGCAGTGACATCGGGTACCTGCAGACACTTGTTCCCAGCCAGTGTGCCTTTGGGATGGGCTGATCCTGACTTTTGAACCTGGCTGACCTTTCAAAGCAGTCACTACAGCCATTGCTGGGCCAACGCACAGACAACTGCTGCCAGGATCATGGCCTAAGACTGATTGACATGTAATGTATGGTCATCCCCTTTTGGTGGAACTACGTACACACAACATATCACATGGACATACCTATGGATACAGACCTATGACACATTTGGAGGGTTCACAGTATGCACACTATTAACCTGCTACTTTGCATTACCTGTGTTTGTCGCAGCTGGTTGCGTTACCACAGCTTCTGCTTGCTGCTGCTACTGTCAGTGCTGACAGCTTCGGGTGACAGAGTCACAGTGTCTAATTTTTTTTTTTTTTGCTCTCTCTCTCTCTCTCTCTCACTTCTCGCTCTCCCTCTGTCTGCTTACAGACAATGCAATGAATGTATTGCATGTGGGGAGTGTTAGCACTGGATGCTTTTGTAGGTATCTGCATAGGTCCATGTGATGGCCTCTGCACCAATTGTAAGCCAGCATTTGCTAATTGCATACAGCCAGTTGTGTACTGATTGCAGTTCTCACTGTGATTTCAGGTCAGTGCTATAAAAGGGTATGTGGGATAGGCGTTGCCCTTTCAGATTGTGAGGGCGGGACCATGCTGGTATGCTGTGGACAGTGTTCTGTGAGTGTAAAGGTTAGTATCTCTCTCATGATTCAGGCTGTGTTGTATATTCACATTTCTCCATTCCTCTCTCATGTTCCCTGTAGCAAGTGTGTATGCACATTGACTCCTACAACTATATATAGATATATATATATATATATATATATATATGTACATATACATACATTTATATATGTACTTTAACTGACCTTATTATCTACAAGCTGCCAACTAGCATGGCTGTTTCTGTTCACACACTACTATTATGGAAATCCAGTAGTTTTGACAGTAATTTTAAATGACATGCTTTGTGTACTACACATCCTATATTCCCTTTACATTCATCCCTACTATTACATGTTATATTTATTTTAGCACAATGTTTTTGTATAAGAGTCATGGCTTAGTGGTAGGTCGTACAGACTAGTGTTTCCAAGGTCCTGGGTTCGGGACTGACAGTGGGATTTTATTTTGCTTTTGAACTGAGTACAGGACCTGTCAATCAAAGTGACTAAGGCACTTTTAAGCAGTTGTAACCGGGTTAGCGCTGGTTTGCGCGGAGCTCACGCATGCGCACTGGCGGTTAGCTATGCGCACACACGCGCACAACCGCTTAACGGTGCTTACTCTGGCACACCAGCTATTTTCTTTGAAAGAAAAGAAAATGGGGAGACAGGAAAGTGGTGAAAAAGGGGTCACAAAGAGGGTAAGACAGTAGGGAAACAAGCTTGGGATGTGCAGGAGGGATGTAGGTAAGGCCCATAGCTGCCCATTTCTTCATCAGCAACAGCTGTGCATATGTATGTAATTTGGTGTGACATTTGAAACCTTCCACCCCTGAGAGAGGTGTCAGGACAACAATAATACTTGTTGTACAGCCAATTGTAATTGATAGGTTCCATGTCCAGCAGACATGTGTGCGGAATGGGCAGCTATGTATGGGGCGTAATTTTTTGTGGGTACAGAGTGCCCTTTTTTTTTTTTTTCAGGTGAGAGTGGTATGTCAGGTGAAGGAAGTCGGTACAGCTGGGGAGGTAGGTTGGGTAGGTAAACAGACAAGACAAACAAGACGCATACAGGGGCGGTGTATGACATGTGTGGGGGGGTTACACAATTGACGGGATGGAGGTTTGGATATCCAGAGCCCATGAGCCCACAGATGGCAACAGTGGAACTGATATCCCCACCCATAGGCAGTTGCCACTGTTCCTTCACTGCCCAGGACGGGGCTGTGCTGGGGCTGTGTAGGCCGGGCAACAGGCATGCCCGTTAGTTGCGCCACCCGTGCCTCGAGCTGGCGTAGGGGCTCGAGAACAGAGTCCCGAATCTCCCTACGCACCACAGTCCGGACGCTACGGAGGGTGAGTGGTGGTTCTCCTCCGGCCACACTTGCAGAGGGGGGGCGAGCCCCATCCCCTGCAGCGCTTCCACCCGCAGGTGGCACAGGGCCACCGGAGGAGGGTCCGGACTCGGCACTAGTGCCAGGTGCACTCGCCAGCTGAGGTGGGAGAGGTGGGTCCGCTGGAACCCGCCTTCCCTGTCGTCCTATGTTTTGCATTATGTCATGACAGTTTGGGTTAGTGACATATAATACCATTCACAATTAGTTGTAACAGCATGCATTAGTATTCCCATTAACCAAACACCCAGATATTCACACCATTGAACAGCGTGCATAACACATGCATAATTTGAACAGAAATACACAGTCCAACAACATGCAGGGTTAATTGATGGCAACAGGCCATCAGGTGTGGATGTATGAACAGGGCAGATGCATCAACGGACATGCAAATATATATGACCCAACAGGACAAACGTCCAGGGGTGTTAATTGTGATTGCACATACCATTTTCACGTGGAATGGGTTATATGTGGTTATAGGGTGGGGTAAAGAAAGTAATATTAACACCTTGAATAACAATACATATGCTGTACATTTCTAATAGCTACAGTTATATACACACTACTGTTCTAACTACAGTTTCCTATATGATAACTATTTCAACTTGGTGATAGGACTGTTACTGCAACATCAATATACATTTTATTGTTCTTCATACACATTCATATCTAGCTTTGTTCAGCTACATCATCCTGCTACATTTGCTTTATATAGCTGTAGACAAGTGTGGATGTTTGGTATATCAGACAATCATCCTATCTGCATATTGCAGACTGAGAGCAACATATCCAGATTTTGGGATACACATTCCAGATGCAGCAACACTTTGAACAGATTTCGCTGTTTGGTTTTGAATCTCACATGCATTTCATTCTGTCTTGACTGCAGTATACTTTATTCAGGGGTTATTACTACTGTATTGCTGGATTCATGACACTTTCTCACACTCTCTCACTTGCTTTCATTTTACTATTCAGGATGGTACTTACTTCTAGGCTTTATTGACATGTTTTACCTGTAGTTATTACAATCCTTTCCAGCAGTCTCACTTCTGTCATGTTTCAGTATTTCCACAGGGATATATTTCACACATGTGATTTCATCATCTTCTGCAGCTATACTTTTCAGCCTGCTGCAGGTTGTGTACTATTTTCTTACAGGTAGGGCATTTTTATTTCAGAATATATGTCAGACAGTTTCATTTTTCGGTTTAACTTACAGGCTGAAACACACTTTTGTAATCAAGCAATACTTGCAGACACTTTCACACTGTTACTTGCAGATTTTATTCCTTACTGACTACACTGCACTCTTTTGCTGACTGTCATACTTTTATATTTCTTTACAGTTACTGGTAGTGGATTACTGACCTGCCTGGTGGTGCAACCGCACCAGCCTATCGCCATAGGCTCTGCGGTTCGCAGAACGGACACCTGCAGCTGTAATATAAATGAAGTAATATTGGAATACACATCTCCATAATATCAGCTAGTTTAATTTCTTACATACATAATTAAATGTTACTTACTCAGTAGTGGGGCGTTGGGTGTTTGCCGGGCCTCCTGGATCCAAAGGTTCAGTTGGTCCTGCTTGCGTCTCTTCAGGTCCGCATGGTGGTGACGGACCTGCTCACCAGTCCTTGGAATCCCTGTGGCACTGGTGAGATCATGAGCCAACCGGTCCCACGCCTCGGCCCTGTATGCTCCCCAGAGGACCTGGCCCTGCATGAGTTGGGCCTCATGATTATGGACTAGGAGCCAGACCATGTACCTGGACTCCTCAACACCCCACCTCTGTGCTCGAAAGCAACTACCCTCTCCTACTCCTGTCATTCTGCCTGCAGGTCAGTTCTACAATCGTTTATGTTGTGTATTCCGCCTATGGGGCTTATATAGTCCGTTTTTCCGCACATATCTGTGATTGGCCATTTTGGAATTGTATCAACTTCAGTAAACCTGCATTGTCATGCTCTAGTTTGTATTCATTCCTATATATTAGCTATTATTGCATTTAAAGGTACTGCTGTCATGGCTTAGTGGTTCTGTACCTTGACTATGGTGTATAGTATCCTGGGTTCGAACCTGGCCACTGCTTTTATTTTTCATGACTGTCTAGACATGCTGAGGGGTGTGTCTGTGTAAAGGCAGTTTTGATACGGCTTGCTCAACGCGTTGCCCGTCGGTTAGCTTGTTTGCGCGTGCGCAGCTCGCAAACGGGTGCGCTGCTTTAAGCCTCATTTGGCTATCGGCATGCATATTACGCTCAGCTCAGTTAGGGGCACATAGATTTAGCGTGTTAGACCACTGCTCAGCTACGGGCACTCATTTTGCACCAGTTAAACCACTGCTCATCTACGGGCAGATGCACTCACTCTGTTAAACTGTAGCTCAGCTATGAGCACATCTGGCATTTTTTATTCTTTTGTTACCTCACATTTCTTCAATATAAATGGGCTATTTCATTACATTTTACATAAATTGTGGTTTTATGTGTACATATTTGTCAGGGACTTGTTTCCTGCTTATTTTGCTAAAAAAAAAATGGCGTTGTGGGGGCTCGAACCATGAATGCCTGCTCTTCAGCCAACATCTCTACCACTACGCTATTGCTTCCTGGCTTATTTTGCATATTTAGTTCTTATATGCTTTCCCACTGACTGCTAACTGTAGCTGTGCTACGGGCACGCCCGCGCACACATACGGTTAAACATTTTTACAATTTTAAAAAATATATAAAACGTGTTTATTTATATGTTTTCTGTTCATAGTCTGTGGGGCATGTGTTGTGTTCTGTTTATTCACATTTCCGTGGACTCTGTCGTGGGTGTTTACTTTGGGTACTTTTCCTCTTCTGGGGGCGTGTCCGCTTACAGGGCTCGGCCTACGGACACGCCCCCTACTGTCTTACACGGACCGTGTTGGCCTTAAGTGTGATTCAGCATGCTCTCATGAATATGCAGAGCATGCTGACATCACTCCGTTTAACTGCAGCCTCCGTGTATGAGTTATAACTCTTACATGGAGGCTTCGTGAATCCTGCCCCACATATTTACAATACAGCCATGTGTTCCCCCCAACCACTGCAACCCTGGTGTCTCAGTACTTTTTCCACAGATACATCACCTACACTGCAGAAATTCATATCAAATGTTGTGTTATATACAATGCACATCAGTCTGGTAACATGCAGAACTACAACTATTGACCCATAAGCCTAGCATGGCTTATCTGCAAGCCTAGGGAAGGTATCAGCATGGACCGTATCCACAGGGACATAGGTGACCTTCAACACACTTGAGTCACCCCATGTTGTGTTTGTCATGGATAAATCTTACCTATTGAACCTTGTGGACTTCTTTGATACTGACCCCAAAGACTTGCATGAGAGATAACAGGACATACTGCCAATGTTCTTTTATCCAAGGCCTTTGACAATACTCTCCATTCATGTCTCATAGTGAAAATGACCCATCTGGGAATTAAGCTATACAGTACTAGCTGGATAGCCAACTGGCTCACCAATAGAACCCACTATCTCAAAGTTTAGTATTGCACCCCCCCACTAGCCACTTAACAATGGAATACCCCAGGGGTCTGTGCTGGGCCCTCAACTGTGTGGAAACTACTTTACTGAAGTGCAGGCAATGGTAGATGGCCTGTGGTTTACCACGTTTGCAGATGACTTAATTGGACATACTCGTATAGAGTCACCCAACGATGGTAACATATCACAGAAGGGGCTGACAGAGACAAATGATTGGCACCAAACTCACAGACTGAACCTTACAGCAATCAATGCTTTATTGTCCCCTTTGGCAATGAAGTACCCCTGCTAACTATGCTTTATATAGCACCCCTCTCAGCTCAAAAAAGTGTTGTGAGACTTGTGTGAAAACATGTTCATCGCAATCTACAATTTCATCACTATGTGTCCATAGTGGTGAGATACACATTCTGCATTGAGCACCTCATACATACGGATATCACATTCAACACCAGGGAGGTCATAGCTCTATTGTACCACACCCTTATCATACCACTAATGGCTTCCTTCTATCTCTACCTCACCAGACAGCTGCAGCAATGTGAGAAAATATAGAGATTTGTGACTTGGAGAATGCAGGTCCTATATACATCACATACATGGAAAGACTAAAATACTTATCACTGTACTCAGTATCCTGCATGCTGCTGAAAGATGATCTATGGTTGACCTACTGAGAAGTCTGAGACACTGCCCTACTGGAAATGTTGCACATCTGCAAATCAGATGGGATAATAATAACTTGCCCCAGGATTCCCAACATAGTCTGTGACATCAACAGAATTAGCTGGGGAGACAGGCATATCCCCCCATGACTCACACTCCTCTGTAATAGGCTCCCACTGCATGTGAAGCAGTGCTCCTCAATGACCCTGTTCAAGTGCAACCTTTAATACTGGTTGAGTGACTATAAAGTCACATCTGGGGTGGCACCTATGTCCCTCATTGACAGGCTCAGTTGTTGCTGCTCACAAAATCGCTCTGGCAACAATGACCATCTAAATATGCTTAATAAGGGTTCTTGTGCTTTTCTATTGCCTCACGTATAGTGATAACCATGTACACCTAAAACATACAAGAGATGCACGTATACAATGAATCTAGAATAAATTATCTGTCTCTTTCTCGCAGGTAACAACAAAACAGATATCAAACAGATTGTCATAACACACACTTCACCTCCGCAAGAAACCAAGTGCACAACACATAAACCCACATGCACAGAGGTACTTATTAGAAGTTTACCAAAAGAGCAGAGACCTCGCAAATGCAAACCTGCACACATTACAGTCTCAAGGGAGCCCACTATACATAAAAAACAATGTATCAGTGTCTCACCCATTAAGCTCTTAAGGCAAAACACCTCAAAACCAATGTCTTGGTCATAGGCAAATTCATAGTGAGACACACAGATGTCCTCCTCACCAGGTTGTACAAGGAGAAAGTCACGGTCAGCTGCCTGTCAGGTGCCAAGATCTGCAAAGTCACGTTGACTCATGCTCATGTCTCTAAACAACATGCACAGTTACACCAATTATTACTAGTTGTATTTTGTCTTTTTTTGTTTAATAAAGTCTTTTTTGAGCAAATTGTACTATTTTTATTTTACAGTTACATCTCTGTCATACTCCATGTTGGAGTAAATGACTTGAACCACACCTCCCTGGATTATATGAAGAGAGATATGACTGAGCTCTCAGATTATCTGACCCAGACAGGTATATCCATAGCCCCAAGCAGAATTCTACCTCACCCATGATGATGCCTCAGTACAAACGAAAGAATTATCCACTTCAACAATTGGCTTTGCTACTGGTGTCAGTCCAGGAGGATCCAGTATTTGTCAGCCTGGGATGATATGGTCAACAGGGCATGTTGCTTTGCCAGGGATGGTCTTCATCTGTCACCTCTTGCCTTTTGGTTACTGGCCAAGGTGCATGTCTCCCCCATAGTGGCTTTTTAAGGCAATGTCATATGAACAAAATTCCTGATGTAAATATATCCTCAAAAAACAAACTCAGGGTTACGCTGCTTAATTTTATGAGTCTAAATCAGAAACTACACTCAATTGAGTCACTACTTACTTGGGAAGATGTTGCTGTTTGTGCAGTTACAGATATATGGTTTAGGGCCACAGAGAAAACTCCAGCTATAAAAGGCTATTATGCCTTCCACACATGCAGGCTATAAAATGAACATGAAAAAAAAAAAACAAAGGAGGAGGTGTATCAGTCTTCATAAAAGACAAATACAGCTCAAGACTGGTTAAGCAGTACAACTCCCTAGAGTTACTTCAAGTCCAACTGACTGTAGAAAAGCACCCCCTCCACATCATTGTTAGCTACAGGTCCATGAACATGAACCATGACAACTCCACAGTGCCTTCCCGGACCTACTTCAGTCACTCATAAAATAGCCAAACACCATAGGCACGGGCAACTTTAACTATCCTTCCATCGATTGAGATACATATATGAGCTCAAACATGCTCGCCGAAGGTTTCTGCACTTTGTAAACATGAATGCTCTGGAAGAGTTAGTCCGCACTCCCACAAGGGGCTCAAATGTCCCTGATCTAGTACTCACCAACATGGGAGATTGCTGAACCATCCCCATGTGTGAGATCCTCCCTAATAAGGTTTGACCATAAATCAGTCACGTTCAGTGTAACAGTTGTACCTACCCCCACTGATCCAAAAGGTTTAAAAATGTCTTCAAAGCAAATTATAGCCTCCTATGTGATAGCATAAATAGTTTCAAAACTCCTGACACCACTGACAGTAAAAACTCCTATATATATATATATATATATATATATATATATATATATATATATAGCATAAATAGATTATACAACAAGAGAAGAAACTGATGTCCATGAATATGCCGGAACAGTCTCAACAGAAGACGACCACCCAAGCAAATTAGACATCTTGTAAAGTCTTCTAAATCTAATTACGAAACTAAATCACAAGGCATTCTTTAGCTATGTTTGTAATTTAAAAGTTCTGGCTTTGCACCAAATTCAGAGTGGCCAGTACCACTCATACTGAACCTGAGGACATAGACAACCTGTTTGCAGACAGGTTTGGCAAAAATTTTCCAGCCCTGTCTCCACCAATTATAACCCAAAGCATACCTGTCAACAGTTCTCTACCTATTATCTCCAAGGAACAGGTTATAACCGCACACATCAAGGCCAAAAACACAGCCTCCATGGGACCAGATAACATGCCAGGCTGCTTACTAAATGGTCTAAACCATGAGTTAGCAGATCCATGGGTACTCTCTTCAACCACAGTGTAAATAGCAGCTTTGTCTTGGCAGAGTAGAAAACAGCAACCATAATTCGCTTGCACAGAAGGGGGTCCTTTAACCGACCAGGGGAATTATACACCCATAAGCTTGACCAGCCTTGTCTGTAAGGACATGGATAGAATCATCTTGGACCTTATCAACAAGGACATTGGTGATGTTCAAACTCTTCACCTGACCCAGTTTGGCTTTGTTAAGGGCAGATCATACTTGTTCAACTTAGCAGAATTATTCAAGAGTATCACCAAAGCCTTGGATGAAGGCAAATCAGTACATACTGCCTATCTTGACTTGGCCAAAGGCTTTGACACTATATTCCACTCAGCCATCATTGTAGAACTCACTCAGCTGGGGAGTAACCCGTACATCATTAAATGAGTAGCCAACTGGTTCATGAACAGAATGCATACAGTCATAGATGGGGGTTGTACCTCTACCAGCAGACCTGTTACCAGTGGTGTCTCACAAGGGTCTGTGCTGGGTCCCCTGCTGTTTGGAACATATTTCTCAGAAAATCAGGTGAAAGCAGATGGCCTGTGGGTCATCAAGTTCTCTAATGACTGCAAACTGGGTGTAATCATTGACTCCCCAAACAACATCAACATCCTACATACATAAAAGATTGTTTCCAAAGATACAGACTTAAAGTTAACCCCAAAAAATGTATTATTATTCCTTTCGTCAAAGGAGAAGTCCCTGCAAATTACACTATTAATAATACCCCCCTATGTTCTAACCCAGTGGTGAGAGATTTGGGAATGCAGGCTGATAGCAACCTCAGCTTTGATCTTAATGTGTCCACATTAGTAAGGAAGTCCTTTTACATTGCACACTTCATAAGTAAGGGCAAAGCATCTAAGACTAATGATGTTATAACACCACTGTACTAATTCTTCATCAGACCAATAATAAAGTACAGTGTTCCCTTTTGCATGTACATCACCAGAGACCTGCAGCAGCTGGAGAGATATCAGAGGTCTCTCACTAAACAAATCCAGGGACCTCCAACACATTACCTACATAGACAGATTGGAGGCCCTATCACTGCACTCTGTATCATATATACTGCTGAGAGGTGACTTATGGCTGGCCTACAGAGCAGTCTCAGATCTTGTCTTAATGAAACTGCTGCACTTCCACAAATCAAATGGGGCAAGACTGAATGACTATAGGGACCTTAACCTAGCCTACAACATCAACAGGATATGCTGGAGAGACAGATATGTCTCCCAGAGATTGCCAATCCTATAGAACAATCTCCCAAGTCACATGCAACTGAGCTCTTCAATGACCCTATTTAAGTGTAAGTTGGACAACTGAATGGGAAATCATAAAATTACCCCAGGGGTTTCACCTGTGTCACTGTCAGACAGGGGCAACCATTGCTGATCATGGATTCTCAGATATTGACTACATATCATGCTCTATAAGTGAACAAATGGTACAACTTGGCTAGGCTTGACAAGGACCTAGGACCATTAGCCTAATAGCCTCCTATGAACCCATGAATCTAGGGCCATTATGGTAGTAGCCTTTTATGAATCTATGAAGCTATGAACACATGCAGGCCTGCCAACATCTTGTCTCACACATGGGCTGCTGATGGCATGTAGTATAAGTTCAGCTGCAATCTTGTAAAAGTCAGACTTATGCTGTGTTGCTTGCATTATGTACTGTGTTCTGTAGTCTGTGAACTTAGGTAAGGATTCTATTCTCACTGCAGTCAACTGTGTGTGTGTGTGTGTGTGTGTGTGTGTGTGTGTGTGTGTGTGTGTGTGTGTGTGTGTGTGTGAGTGTGTGTGTGATCTTTCTTGACATTACAGAGAGCCTTTTACCACATCATGTGGGACAGTGTTATTACCGTATTCTCATCAAGACACTGCTGATGTAATCAGCTATATCAGATTTTTGGATATGCAGTCATCCAACCAGGGCATGGTCAGACACTGGCCTGGAGGCCGGGTAGATGTCATCTCACCCTATACCAGACAGATTACAGTGACATGACTTTTAATCTCTCCACATACATCATGGCATGATTTGTATGCCCTGTGTTACCTTGCTTAGAAAGTCCAGTGGTCTCTCCAGCTGCTACATGTGTCTGCTGAGGTGCATGCAAAAGAGAGCATTATACTGTACTTCTGCTCTGATGAGGTTTGACTACAGTGCTGTCATACAATCCTAAGATCTGAATATAATGAATTGGCTTATGATGTGCATCATACGTCATAGAGAGAAGTTAGAAAGTAATGATACACATTGCAGTTTCTGACTTCACAACCCTTACAACAGCATTCACTATAAAGTTGTGAAATTTTGACGCTATCAACTTTCTAACTTTCTAAAGCCTATATTAGTCAAAGGTGCAATGACCAGATGAACAACACAAATGGAGATATACTAAACACTAAGTTAGCTACATACCCTGATCATCAGATGCAGCTTTTGTATCCTTAAATCCAAAAGATAGAAAACAGGGATATGGCACAGTTATCATCACTTGCACAGGGTAATGTATGTGGGGGGTGGGTGGGCAAGAAGCATAGGCTGACACAAAAGGCTGATGAGTGTATGTGAGTAAGTAGGAGAAGAAAGCAGACATTGGGATAAAATAAATGGCCAGTGAGACAAAATGAGTAACTGTTATGTGTGTGTCTGTTGGGGTCCTCCAGGTTAAATTGGTGTGTGAGTGTCTGTATGAACACAGCCAAGGTCTATGTTAGCTCTACATTTGGGTTTGTCAGTCAGGTGTGAGCCATGCATGGTAAAGGTGGCAGTTCATCATTGTCATCCCTGACCATGAGAATTGGCTCATCCAGGAGTTGCACTGGCATGTCCACACCCATGGTCAGATGCAGTGCTGCTACATGAATGTGACTGATGTCTGCTAAAGAATCTCCCTTCACAAGGATGCCCAAGAACATGAGGCCATGGCTTGCCATGTCTGGGTGTGGACAGCACACTCACTGATGGTAGCAATGGAAGTAATGCCACTATGGGAGTGTCATCGGGCATGGTTATGTTGGCTGACAAGGCATTCTATAACTATGTCAAGAATCTAAATGGCAATGCTCAGATCTGCTCTGACCTAAAACAGAATGGCATTAAATATACTGATCCCAAGGATATTGCCAATATCCTGGCAGATCGATTCAGTACCAACTTCACCCCCCTCTCACCCCCTAAATGGCCCATCTCAATACCGGAAAATTGCCAAATTCCGGTAATAATGGCCACACAAGTAAAACACGCACTCTCCAAAGCTAAGAATACAGCATCCATGGGACCGGATGACATCCCAGGCTGTGTACTACATGAACTACAATATGAACTGGCACCTCACCTAAGTGTCATGTTTAATCATAGCCTCACCTCAGGTTTCATGCCCACTGAGTGGCGCAGAGCTAGAATTATCCCACTCCACAAGGGGGGATCCACTTTGGATCCCAGAAACTACTGCCCATCAGTCTGATGAGCCTTATCTGCAAGACCATGGAGCGTATTATCATGGAACTTATAAACAAAGACATTGGCAACCTTCAAACACTGGAACCCACCCAGTTTGGGTTCGTGAAGGGCTGATCTTGTCTCCTGAACCTGATTGACTTCTTTGAATCAGTCTCCAGAGCCATAGACAAGGGTAAGGTGGTCCACACAGCCTATCTAGACCTTGGCCAAGGCCTTTGACACCATCCCCCACTCCGGAATCATAGATAAACTTACTAAGCTGGGCATTAATCCCTACATCACCCAATGGGTTGCTAACTGGCTTACTGATAGAACCCACACTGTAAAAGTAGCCGACTCCAAATCCAACTCCAGACAAGTGACAAGTGGACTACCTCAGGGTTCAGTCCTGGGACCGCTCTTGTTTGGCATCTACTTCTCTAAAGTACAGGCCAACACTAAGGGACTCTGGCTAACAAAGTTCGCAGATGACTGCAAACTGGGAGCTATTATTGAATACCCAAATGATGTGGATACTCTACCAAAGGGCCTTACAGAAACAGATGCTTGGTGCCAGAGCCATGGGCTCAAGCTCAATGCCAAGAAATGTATAGTTATCCCCTTTGGGAAATAACATGTACCCATGAATTACCATATAGGTGGCAGTACACTAAACACCAAAAGTATGATAAGAGACTTAGGGACACAGGTGAACAGTGGTCTCACTTTTGATAACCACATCGCCACAACAGTCAGGAAATCCTTCTATATGGCACACATCATCACTAAGGGCTTTTCATCCAGTAAAAAGGAGGTCATTGTCCCACTGTACTCATCCCTCATTAGACCCATTATAGAATACAACGCCCCGTTTGGTATGTACCTCTCAAGACATCTGCAACAACTGGAAAGGCCACAGAAATACCTCACTAAAAGAATCACAGGCCTAAAGCAGATGCCCTATGCTGACTGCCTTAAAAAACACCAGCTATTCTCTGTCGCATATCGTCTACTCAGAGGCGATGTCTGCTTAACATACAAGGCCATGTCAAACCCAGAGCTGTTGGACATGCTACACCTAAAGAAATCCCAATCACTCAGAGCCACATGCTCCAGGGATCTAAACCTTGTCATCACAATAAACAAAACATGCTGGAAGGATAGGTTCCTGACCCAGAGACTCCCCAGACTCTGGAATAGATTGTCCTTACATGTCAAGCAGAGTGCCTCTTTGGCCCTCTTCAAAAGGAACCTTGACGACTGGATGGGAGAAAGGAAATTCACCCCGGGGATCATGTCAGTCACCCTGCCAGACAGGGGTCCAGGGAAGTAAATAGTGTAGGAAGAAATAGCCAGGGAATTGTTATGGCTAGGCTTGTATAGGCCCTAGGGCTGATAGCCTAGTACCAAGCTATTTACCTATGAACCTATGCAGCTGACTTACACCACCAAGGATGCCATTCTCTTCCCAGCAGACATTCCATCATAGACACTGCTCATTCCATGACAGAAACCTCTCTGTCCTTCACATAAACCTCTCTTTCCAATGTGTTATTCATCTGATCCAGTGAATCAGCAACACTGTGGTGACAGTCACCCCTGTTAGACTGTGGCACATCCACAACCCTGAGCCTTTGTCTGGAGCACCTATGGGAACATGCATGTGCCTCCATGATGATCCTAAATATATGATTATTGGCACAATAAGTGACAACTGCACCAGGTGGAGGAGAGACATCAGGCCTCCTCCTAGCACCCCAATCAATCCTCCTGTGTGGCAACTTACCCAAACTTTGGCTATGGCCAGATTCAACTGGTACTGACGCCACAGTAACCACATTTCCCTGATCAATGTCCCCACCTTCTACCTGTCCAATATCTGTGGGATTAGTGGACTAGGTAGGCATAGGCCTATTGCCTGTGTCTGATGAAAATGCAGGGGATGGCTGTATGCCAAACTCGGTTTCAGTTTCAACCTCTGCACCCCCTGACTTTGCCTCAGTTTGGCTACCATCATCATAAGAGTCTGCTGATATGCTGACATCAGGTGGCACAGGATGCACACTCCCACTGTCATGATTATCTGTAATAAAAACATAGAAACACATGAATACATTAATACCTGCACTACTATAGTGCAATATATGTGAACAAACTAACAGTACTGGCACTTTTACAGACAGTACAGTAATGCATACACAATAGGCCTGAGATAAAAATCACACAATGCATTATTTCTTTAAATTGCTCAGCAGTGTTGACATAAAAAATATTTGACTTACCATCTGCAGAAGACATACTGCACTGCTGTCTAGATGGTCCTGGAAGAAGTTAAGCAAGAGGTAAGGTCAGCATCATCACAATTAACAGTAACATAGGGGGGTAATACATTTACCCTATTATATGTACATTAACTCTACTTTCAACATAAACGTGGCTGACAACTCCTACCTAAGCTTATATCTGTACCAGCCTTCAACCCCGCCCCCCCTCAAAAAGACATGCAGCACAGAATTAACTTACTCATTTCAATTATTACCATGCAACAGTATTCAGCTGTTCAGATAATACCTACCTTGAAGCTCGTCCTGGAACATGCTTGCTGTCTCAGAAGGTGTTGTGCCCCCATCCAGGATATACTGTACTGTACTCTCCTGGGAGCTGTGTGGATCTCTGATATTGGTCAGGAACTGCTCATGGGGGTTAGTGGTTGTTTCCTAGCAGGCCATCCCCAAGTAACCATTTGGGCACTGCCTACTGCAGCTGCTTGCCTCCATGCAGATGTGATCATGTCAGTGGCCCTGTGGTGCACCTGTTCATATGTTCTGCTGTGGCCACCCACAGCATTTACATCCTGAACAATCTGTTACCATATTCATATCCTATGTGCCATATCTCCCCATCCCCTTTCCAGGAGAAAAGCACCATGTTGCCTAAACCCATCAACAATTGCTTGGTTTTCAGCATGGGTGAAGGGGGTTTCCATGGATTAACATGCCAGAGTGGCATACTCATAGGTGTCTTAATAGACAATAGAAGTATAATACACATAAGTATCACATAACTACAAAATAGCTGTTTTCAGATAAAACAGAAAAGGTAGCCAGTTAGTATTATCCACTGGAGAAACATACCAACAACAGTCAGGATGCAAAACAAGGAGAGTAACGAGAGCAACATACCCTTGTCTGTGCCATAACAGTAACTCATCTTTGCCCCCTCCCAACAAAAGAACAGGCAAATGACCCATTTTGCTAAAACAACATCTTTGAAATGCTAAAAGTGCTATCAAAGGACCTGCCCCTGAAACATTTGTATATATTTATCACCCAGCATTCCATTTTCATGTATTGGCAATCATGTGTACTTCTGAAATGGCATGACAAACATGCTCATACCATCAGTACATTCCCAACTAATGCACACAGATAAGAGTGTAAAAGCCTTTGCTTCACCTTATTCTTAAATACATATGCATATGCATATGCAGTACATAGGTGACAAAATGGGATCATACCTGCTAAAGTTCAGTTCTCCTCTGTACAGATATATCCTGAAGAAAAAAAGCATTTTTGCAGTGTTGCAAACATATGCAACTCTCTTAACCATCAATTTGGCTAGCTACATGGTTGTCTTTTAATATGGTGTAGATTATTAATGGATTGCATTTGTCTTTGTCTGTGTTTCATTGATGCTAATTACAGAATAAGCAGCTGATCTGCATGCTAATCAACCAATCCAACATGTTGAAGCTATTCAACAAGCTATAAAGCATCCATGTAGACTCCATGCTGGTTTTTCCTGTGAATTTCAAAACTTTTGGAGTACAGACATGGAAAGTCTACACAGACAGAATGTTATGGGCTGCTGCTACTTTAATCCATTTTTATATGCTGCAGGCTGAAGCTAATGTTGCTGCTGTTGCTGCTGCTGCCAATAGACCTAGGCCAAGAAGGAGAGGAGTTTTCAGTCCCCATTTAACTTTCAACCTACATGATGTGGAAATTGTAGAATGCTACAGGATAGACATGGACACACTACAGGAGCTCTGGGACCTCTGCCACCCTCAACTCAGAGCCAGAGCGAACCAAGGAATACCCATCCCAGTGGAAACTAAGGTATGTGTAACCCTTAGAATCTTAGCTACAGGTACCTACAGACCAACAGGGGACATGCTGTGGGTGTCACAGGCATCAGCATCCAGGATTATCCACCAATTCCTGGATGCTATGCTCCAACATGCCAGTGAGCACATATATTTTCACCATAGCTCTGAGGAGAGGACAGAAATATGTAACAGTTCCACCGGGTAGCAGTTTAATTTAGGAATGGCTTGCACCTCTCTTTCTAAGGATTCTGCATATTAGTTAAATACTTTGCTGCCCTAAATTATCTTTATTAGGCAAAGTCTCAGTAATGGACCCCCATTGTAACAAAAATAATTCAAGCACCAGGCCACACCAAGGTGGTACTTCTCAATGCCAGGAGTCTAAATGACAAACTGCATGATCATGAGGCCCTGCAGCATTTAGAGTGCATAAACATGCATTATTACAGAAACTCATTTAAAACTACATAAACCACTACCTCCATTCCATGGTTTTGTACCTACTGTACCTTTAAACCCAATGGTAACTGCAGTGGAGTACCCGCATTTGTTAGAAATGACAAACTGCATGATCCTGAGGCCCTGCAGCATTTAGAGTGCATAAACATGCATTATTACAGAAACTCATTTAAAACTACAGAAACCACTACCTCCATTCCATGGTTTTGCACCTACTGTACCTTTAAGCCCAATGGTAACTGCAGTGGAGTACCCATATTTGTTAGAAACCACATCAGTTCTAGGCAGATCCCTAGAGATCTAGAAACCAAACTAGCTGAGATCCAAATCACACTATGCAGGACCTATTATCAGATCATAGGATTTACAGGAATTCATAAATTTTCCCAAAAACACATTTACTTCAAATCAACAGGAATTCCATTATCTTAGGAGACATTAACTTCCTGATGATATACTGGGATACCTACATCTCAAATGTAGGTTACATCCAAAAATTCCTTGATTTCATAAATAAAAACTCTAAAGCAAGCTGTAGAGGAACCCACTCAGAGAGAATATATTCATGACCTGGTACTTATTTCTTCTTTTGGCTTTTCCCAGTTAGGGGTAACCACTGCGGATCACCTGTCCGCTCATGATTGGCCATGGAGTTTTACAGTGTCAAGTTGCCAGCCCAGCACCTAGCCTTCCACAGATGGCACACACACACACACACACACACACACACACACACACACACACACACACACACACACACACACACACACATATGCACTCACACCTAGGGCCAATTTAGAGTGTCCAATCCACCTACAACATGTTTTTGAGATGTGGAAGGAAACCGGAGCACCCTGACCATGCGACCACAGGGTGGACATGCAAACTCCACACAGAAGGCACCCCCAGCATTGAACCAGAGAACCTCTTGCTGTGAGGCAGCAATGCTAACCGCTGCACCACTGTGGCCACCCCATGACCTGGTACTTACTGACGTGTCATAAATATCAACTATCCTCCTAATATTCCAAATACTACAAAGATCACCACCACAGCTACAAAAGTAGGAAACATTTAATACACACTTAGCACCTCAGCATGAAATGCCTTCCAAGAGTAAAAAACATTATAATACATGCACTTAAATACATCCACTAAATACCTTAATTGAAAATTAACTCAATAAAACAATTATTTAAATTACATATTTCCAATTACACTCTCTGTTAAGCCCAAAGGGCTCCAATGTGCCATACTTTAAAATAAGCAATGTTTCCTTCTGTAGCAGCTTATTCTTAACATTTTTATGTCCCCCATGTAGTACATCTACCTTCTCTAATACAGCCTTTCAGATCATCAGTCTTAGAATTATGATAATGTAAAAAACGGGCACCTAAAGGACTTTCTAATCTCTTGTTTTTAATGTCCCTAATATGTTCCTGTATGCATACTTTAAAACTTCTATATGTCTTTCCTATATAAAACAAATTGCAGGTACACTTTAATGCATAAACCACTTCCTCTGTGCAACAGGTGTAATGACATCTAGGAGTGAACTGTATTCTGTTAATATATGTAAAATAGGGCACTAAATATTTACAAATTGAGCACTTATTACAAGGAAAAGTTCCCTTTTCTTTTATTCCACTTGCATTTATATTACTAGATGGCAGACAAAAATGATTAAGTACTACCATATCTTTCAGATTTCGGGCCTTCTTATAAGAGATTTTAATTTGCTCAGGTAGCGAGTAACACAATTCCTTATGTCTTAATAACATGGGCCAAAACTGTTTTACACACTGTACCACTCCATTTGTAAGTACATTAAAGGTAGTGACAAAATAGATTTCCTTTTGTGTCTGTCTACTCAAAACTCTATTATTATTTTCAACTATATAATTTTCCCTATTTCTAAATAAAAATCTATCTCCTTTTCTCTCTTGTCCAACTCTTAGTTCAAAAATTTTAACTTTAGCCTCCACTACCTGTTGCTCATTATAACCTCTATTGAGGAACATTCGTTCTACCACTCAAAGACCAATTGTATCTGCAGAAAAATATTTTTTGAGGCCTATTAGTAATTTGTTACATGAATACTTGAAAAAGTATGTTTTAGGAATCCCCTCTTATGTTAGTTGAGTAGGATTAAAGCTATGCAGTGGAATGATTCTATGTTCTGGCTATGCCTAAATATCAAAAGTTTATATACAAATACAAAGCATGAAATAGGTATTCAATTTCTTTTTTATTTTTTGGGGATTCACCTATGTCACATTTTCTCATTGAATTGGTATCTTTTTGTTTAAAAAAATAAATTTTTTACTTTTAATGATGACATTTTTCAACAATTTCAGGGTACGGCCATGGGAGCTGCATTTGCCCCCGTGTACACAAATTTAGTTATTTCTAAATTTGAAATAGATAATATATACCCACATAGCTTTTATAAAGCAAGTGTTATTTTATATTTGAGATTCATCGATTATTTGATTTTTTTATGTCAAGGAAAAATGGAAGATTGTTTTTTTTTTTAAATTTTGGAGAGTACATTTCACAAGTATTTTTTAGTTATTGGGGAGGGGGTGAGATTCTATGCATACATGCACTTTGTATAGTTGTTTTGTGTATGAAAGTTACATTGAATCTGTTTGCTAGTATTTCGGCTATCTCTTCTGGATGTCAGTGGGTGGTGCTATTTTGGATAAGTTCTGGGAAGTGCTTGATGTTATTCCTTAGTTTCCTAGCATAACTAAAGAAGGATTTCTAATTATCTTTAGCTTCTGATGTTAAAGTTAATGGGGTGTCTTCATTTTTCCTGATGGAATTTTTTAGTTACTTTGATAGCTTTTTAATGTTAACCTTTATTTGAGAGTTTTTTTTTTTGTTTTGTTTTGTTTTTTTGCTATACAGTTTAAGAAGCCTTTTATTGTATTTTTTATTTATTCACGTGGACATCAAGGATGTTTTGCTTTTTGAGCTGCCCATTTTGTCTGTAAATAGAGTTTGCTTGTACAACTAATTGCTGTGCTAGTATCTTGGATAATACAGTTTAACTTGAACTTTGAGACTTCATTATTGTAATAGGTTTGTATGTTTTAAAATCTCTGAACTTTGTGATGTTTGCATTGAATTGTTTGGATATTTTACAGAAAATGTTATCTCTCTGAGATCAGATTTAACTGAGAAGGAAATATTAGGAGGATTATGATAATGTAAAAGATTTACAAGATAATTCAATGGGCCTAAAATTTGATGGAATACAATTGGAACATAGTGTGAATTTTTTAGACATTAAGCTGGACAGACTAAATACAGGTCTATATAATAAATTCACACATAGAAACCAGTCTCTGTATGGAAATAGTTGTCATCCTGGGCATTTTTTAGCTGTTTTGCCCTATAATGAATTTTTGAAAATTAACAAATTGTGTAGCACAGAAGAAGTCTTTAGGTCAGAAATAAACATGGCTGAACGAATGTTCCTCAATAGAGGTTATGATGAGCAACAGGTAGTGGAGGCTAAAGTTAAAATTTTTGAACTAAAAGATGGACAAGACAGAAAAGGAGATAGATTTTTATTTAGAAATAGGGAAAATTATATAGTTGAAAATAATAATAATAGAGTTTTGGGTAGACAGACACAAAATGAAATCTATTTTGTTACTACCTTTAATGTACTTACAAACAGAGTGGTACAGTGTGTAAAACAGTTTTGGCCCATGTTATTAAGAGATATGGAATTGTGTTATTTGCTACCTGAGCAAATTAAAATCTCTTATAAGAGGGCCCGAAATCTGAAAGATATGGTAGTACTTAATCATTTTTGTCTGCCATCTAGTAATATAAATGCAAGTGGAATAAAAGAAAAGGGAACATTGTAATAAGTGCTCAATTTGAAAATATTTGGTGCCCTATTTTACATATATTAACAGAATACAGTTCACTCCTAGATGTCATTACACCTGTTGCATAGAGGGAGTGGTTTATGCATTAAAGTGTACTTGCAATTTGTATTATATAGGAGAGACATATAGAAGTTTTAAAGTACGCATACAGGAACATATTAGGGACATTAAAAACAAGAGACTAGAAAGTCCTTTAGGTGCCTGTTTTTTACATTATCATAATTCTAAGACTGATGATCTGAAAGGTTGTGTGTTAGAGAAGGTAGATGTACTACTTGGGGAACATAAACATGTTAAGAATAAGCTGCTACAGAAGGAAACATTGCTTATTTTAAAGTATGGCACATTGGAGCCCTTTGGGTTTAACAGAGAGTGTAATTGGAAATATGTAATTGAAATAATTAATTGTTTTATTGAGTTGATTGTCAATTAAGGTATTTAGTGGATGTATGTAAGTTCATGTATTTTGATGTTTTTTACTCTTGGAAGGCATTTCATGACGAGACGCTAAGTGTGTATTAACTTTTCCTACTTTTGTAGCTGTGGTGGTCATCTTTGTAGTATTTGGAACTGTCTTTTCATCTTTTGTGGTTTTGCTATCCTCCTAATATTTCCTTCTCAGTTAAATCTGATCCCAGAGAGATAACATTTTCTTCAAAATATCCAAACAATTCAATGCAAACATCACAAAGTTCAGAGATTTTAAAACATACAAACCTATTGCAATAATGAAGTCTCAAAGTTCAAGTTAAACTGTATTATCCAAGATACTAGCACAGCAATTAGTTGTACAAACAAACTCTATTTACAGACCAGATGGGCAGCTCAAAAACAAAACATCCTTGATGTCCACATGAATAAATAAAAAATACAATAAAAGGCTTCTTAAACTGTATAGCAAAAAAACAAAACAAAACAAAAAAAAATCTCTCAAATAAAGGTTAACATTAAAAAGCTATCAAAGTAACTAAAAAATTCCATCAAGAAAAATGAAGACACCCCATGAACTTTAACATCAGAAGCTAAAGACAATTAGAAATCCTTCTTTAGTTATGCTAGGAAACTAAGGAATAACATCAAGCACTTCCCAGAACTTACCCAAAATAGCACCACCCACTGAAATCCAGAAGAGATAGCCGAAATACTAGCAAACAGTTTCAATGTAACTTTCATACACAAAACAACTATACAAAGTGCACGTATGCATAGAATCTCACCCCCTCCCCAATAACTAAAAAATACTTGTAAAATGTACTCTCCAAAATTAAAAAAAAAAAAACAATCTGTGGGGCCTGATAATATACTTTATTGTCTGATCAGCAGAATAAAACATGCCCTAGTGGATATGTTCCTACAGCTATTCAACCAGAGCTTAGCTATTGGTTTTCTCCATAATGTATGGTGCACAAATGTTATGATACTAGTTCACAAAGGTGGACCCACCACTGACCTTGGAAAGTACAGACCTATTAGCCTGCATAATCTCATCTTCAAAGCCATGGAAAGTATCATAACACTGACCTAATTAATAATGATATCAGAAATCTTATAGGTCTTGATTTTCAGCAGTTCATCTTTGTTAAGAGTAGATTCTGTCTAAAGAATCTAATCAACTTCTTTGAGAGGGTAACATAAGCTGTGGAGAGTGGCCATGCTGTCTATACAGAATACCATGATCTGGCTAAGACTTTTGACACCATAACATATGCTAACATAATAAACCCCCTATGTAGTTATGTGAAGTCTATGTTTAATCATCAAAAGTTCACTTCCATAAACCTGTGATGATCAATTCTATGCAGTGAACGTTCATTCATCAAAAATTCACTTCAGAGAATGTGTGAGATGGGGAAAGTAACTAGCTGGCCAACATTTTTCCATCACACACACCACAGTATTTCAAACCCACCCAGGTAGGGGGCTGTACACCCAACACTCCCCAGCTATATATACCAACTCTGAGATTGCACTACATTGGGGAAAAGGGCAAATTTCCTGTTGTTAGCCAACTATTTCCATGCCATTTTCCCCACTACAGTAGGGTCACAGAGTTGGTATATATAGTTTGGTGGGTGTGGGTGGGTGCAGGCAGTTGCAGCCCCCACCTAGTTGGATTTGAAATACTGCATGGGGAAAGGTTGGCCAACTAGTTGCTTTCCCCATTTCAGATATTCATTGAAGTGAATCGTTGACTAAAGAACATTTTGATGGGTAGTGTTCGGTCATTGGAGGTTCATGGAAGTGAACCTTTGGTGATTAAACATAGACTCGATTATGTGGATAGCAGATTAGGTGAAGAACAGAGCACATGTAGTGGGGGGGGGCAGGCGTGTCCTCAGCAAACATGAAGGGAACCAGTGTTGTTTCTCAGGGTTCAGTGGTAGGCACCTGCTACTCAGCATCTGCTTTTCAGATTTCCAAATTACAAATGTGGATCTCTGCCTAGGTAAGTTTTCAGATGATTGACATCTAGGTGTCATAAGCCTCCTCTGATGCGCAGAAGCTCAACTGGAACTCACACATGTCAAAAAATGCTGCTTAAAAATCTCTTAAAACTAAATGCTAAAAATGCAATATTCTTAACATTTGTTAAACATTCTTTTCATTTATCCTGTAGTATAGAAAACATCATCATCAGGTCCCCTTTTCTCATTTTCTCCATGAGGTTAGGTGTTTTCTCAACTGTCACCATCTCTCTCTATTCAATGCCACTATCCTTGTTTGACACTCATGCTTAGCTGCTGCAGGTCTTTTCTCACACAATCCATCCACCTCTTAGGTGCCCACCCTCATTTCCTCCTGCCTTCTTCCTGTTTGTCCCAAATCTTACTCACCAGATTGTCTTCTGCTTTTTTTCACATGCTCCAAAACTACCATGGCCTACTCTCTTTGACCTTTTCTGCGATGTGAGCTACTTTAGCTGCTGAACTTATGTCCCAGTTTCTTCATCTGTCCCACAGAGTGTGCTCAATCACCCATCAAAGATACTTAATATCCATCAGCTCTAGCATCCTCAGCTACTCTGCCTTTACTACCCAGGTTTCTGTACCATACAGTAGTACTGGTCGACCGTCTGCTTTGTACACCTTACTTTTCAGCTTCTTTGACATTCTCCTGTCATACACTACCCCTGACACTCACTGCCAATTGGCTGCTACCCTTCTTATTTTAGCTTTGAACTCCTCCTTCAGACTTGTCTTCTCCTCAACCACCCTACCAGATACTTGAAACTGTTAACCTGTTCCACCATTTTCCCTTCTTTCTTGATTGACAACCTCTTCTGCTTTCCCCCATTAGCTGCCATTACAACCATCTGTACTGAGTTTCATCTCATTTGGCTTCAGTCTTCCATTCCATTTCCCTATACTTTGCTGAAGTTCTTGCTCAGATCTGCCTATAGTATCAGATCATCTGCATATAGCAAATTTGTTGATCTAGCCCCTTCTACCTGTTTGCTAATGTAGTTCTTCACCAATATGACCAGCAGTGGGTTTAGAGATTAATTCTGAAGCACACCCACTCCCAATAGGAACCCATCTGTGAGACTGAACACTGTATTTGAGTCACTGGGTTCTTGTACATAGTGTGCAGTAATTCCACCAATGTTTCTTGGACTTTGAACTACCACAGAAATGCCCAAATCAGATTTCCTGGGATCTTGTTATATGCTTTCTCCAGGTCTAGGAATGCACAGTTGGACTCTTTCCTCATCTCTAGCTTCTACTCAAGTATCTGTCTCACTGCAACATTTGGTCAGTTGTGCTGCATCCTGATCTGAATCCAAACTGTTCATATCCCATCTTACTTTCTACTACCCTGCATATTTGTTTATCAGTTACCCTCTCCAGAACTTTCATGCAGTGTAATAGGAGTCTGATCCCTGTGTTCTGCCCACAGTTCTGAATGTACCATTTGTGCTTGAACACTGGCACTTGTGTGCTTATTCTTCAGTCATGTGGGATACACCTTTCTCTCCACACTGGTATAAGTACCCTCAGGAGCCATCTTTCACTCTGGATCTGTTGAGGTTAGCAGATATGTATGTAGTCCTACAATTGCACATCTATACATGTAATCAATTTCAAGGAGACCCATATCTCCTTTAGAACAATGGATATATAATCTTGGTATACACTGAATTTTATATATCATTTGATAAGTGTGAATCATTTTTTTAGTTTTCCTGTCCAAATGATCCAGTATCTTTTAGGGGGCAGTCAATCACACCAAAACTGTAAGGTTTATAGTCCGGACTTTGTTCCTAGATATCAGGGTTGTTTTCAGTATTAATATTAATCTTTAAGATATTCTTTACTGAGTTTTGTTCACATTTGTTCATGTTTTATTGTTGATCCTTCATCAGTTCCCAATTATTTTTACACTCCCTCTTGCTCAAGTTCCTTTATATAACATTCTGGTCTCAGACTAATATTTTCTTAATGCTGGAGCTTTTCTCCTCATAATGTTACTTTTGCACATTTATCAAGACCAAATGACATTCTTATTTCATCTGAGGAACTTTTGACCACTTCCATTTGTGCTTTCAACTCCTTATTTGATGAACTATATGATTTTAAATCATCCACAAAAATAAGATGAGAAGCCTTTACACTTTGTTGTTGTCTGGGAGCCAAACTGTAACTATGACCTAATCTGCTAAGTAGACAGCTTAATGGGTTAAGAACAAGACAAAAGAGAAGCAGTGATGAAGAGTCACCCTGGAGTATTCCCACTTTGAATTTTTATCTCTGGGATAATCATTTGTCCTTTATCATGGCTTAGTTGCAAAATGGTTTGCCACTGTTGCATGGTCACTATAATGTAATTGATCAATGTAACGTCTATCTTATACAGCTGTAAGCACTACTTTATTCATGAATGTGGGATTCAATCAAATGCTTTTTTGTAATTTACCCATGCCATACTTAGATTCTTCCCCTTTTTACAATTGTCTATTAAGAGTTATTTAACAGCAAATTATCTTTTGTTCCATATGACTTTCTTTTCTTACCCTTTTGTTCTATTGCCATGATCCAGTTTTCTTCTAAATGAATATAAACTCTGTTGACATCAGTTCCAGTACATAGTTTATACATGTCAGAAGGCAAATTATTGGTCTATAGTTTTTAGGATAGCTTGCAGGTTCACTCTTGAGGAGGAGTATCATTTTTTTCTTGTTCTTAAACTAGTTGGTGTTTGTTTATGGTGCACACATAAGTAGTTCTTACTCAGTGCCTAATCTTCATGTAGCAATATTAATACATTTAGCCAGCAGTTAGATACTACATCTGGGTCTTGGGTTTTCCAGTTAGGAGCTTTTTTTAATTTCGTTTCAATTTCTCTGGCTATTGGCTTGTCACAGTGGGGCGAATGTGGCAGTGAAAGGTTGCCAATAAATATTTAGATCACCTAGAATTAAAGTTGATAGTAGTTGATGCCCAGGATATGATTTCTTCTATTGTAGACAAACTATTACACGGTAATATGTATAGTGCAATTATGCATTGTTTTTTGCGATTGCTATCTTTTAGGTACATGATGAGGAATTAAGGATTATTGAATTGTGGGATGGAGTGTGGATAGTGTAGCAGTTCAAGGTAGTTGGAGTAGATAATAGCAACACAGCCGCCTTTTTTCTTTATTTGATTTGCAGTAATAATATTATAGTCTGGAGGTAGGATTTCTTTATCTTTAATGTTTGGCTTTAGCCAGGTTTCAGTGATAGTTAATATATATGAGAGACTGTTGGGTTATACTGGCATGAACTTCTGTATATTTAACACAAAGGCTACAGGGGGTGATATTAATTAGTTTCAATCCTGTACTGTCAGAAAGTGTTTGTTGAGTAACCATTTAGGTTGTTTTGGATGGGCAGTTTGTGTTCAAGGTCTGTTGTGTTGGGTTTGGATTTGGGTCATCATATACATGCACTGTAGATATGAATTGCACTGATAATGACCTGCTGTAGTTTTGATTCTGATTTTAAGCCTGTGTTTGGGTTGGGAGGATAAGCAGGTCTGATACTTAAGTCTATAATGGTGAATATGTTATGTGTTTTAGATGTTTCGTGTAATGTTAATGAATGTGCTAGAGGTAGAGTAATTAATGCATGTGTGATTAGGGATGGGAGGTAGTATGAAAGTAGCAGTGTATTTTTCATGTAAGTGACATTATTGTGTATTCATTTGTTTGTATACTAAAGGTCAAGATAGGTGGCAGGGAAAAGGAAAGCGAAACCGAATATGAAATTGTTAATTGTGAGGCTGAGAAAATGGTAGCTATGGCAGATGGCCGAGATGTGTCAGACTGAGTGGAGAAAGGGAATGGAATATTGATTATGACAATAGTGATTGAAGTTAGTGGTTACTGTGTGTGAGATATTATTGACAGACTGGAACTGATGTAGCTATGAGAGTTTTCTGAGAGTGATTCTACATGAGGGAATGTATTCCATCTAGGGAAGGGGACTATATTGTAGGTGTTATAGCTGTTTGAACAGTGTAGATGGTAAGCACTGGTATGTAAGAAGATGGATGGTAGAGTGTTTTTATTAGAAATTGAGGACTGGACAGACTAGAGTAGATGGATGGATCTAGATAGAGGACTGGCTAGAGTAATGGATAGAAACCGCTATTGTGGGTATAAATATAGATAGGACAGCACAGTGTTGCAGCGGTAGTGTTGTCACCTCACAGCAAGAGATTTCCTGGTTCGATTCTCGGCTGGGGTGCCTTCTGTGTGGAGTCTGCTTGTCCTTCCTGCATTCGTGTGGGTTTTCTCTGGGTGCTCCGTTTTCCTCCCACATTCAAAGACATGTATCTGGAGCATTTCTCCCCAGCCTCCACTGAAAATTGGCTACGTTCCTAGTCGGACTTTCCTGGTTAACAAATGTTAAATTAATTAATTAATTAATTAATTAATTAATTAATTAATTAAATAGAGAAAGAGGTGGTAAGAATTGTAAGTAGGGTAGGAGATGATAATAAGCCCAAGCTAACCCAGGGTGAATGGAGTGGAGCAACTACCCCGAAACTTCAACCCAACAGAAAATATCAGAAATGGTGAAAAAGGTATGCAATCGAAGGATAGCAATGAAATGGTCCAAGAAAGGAGATGATGTGTGAATTGTGTGCAAGTCTATTAGACAGCAGAAGAACAAAAGTTAGAAAATATTAATTATAGAAATTAAAACTGGGGCCTTGATCTTACAGACAGCACTGATGAGGAACATTCACAGGACAAAAGCTATGCATGTAGGAGGCAAGGCCACCTCCAACCTTTTTGGCAGTAGTGCTACAATACAGATAAGGATGAGCCTTCCAGCCTTGTTGGCAGTAGTGTTACAGTACAGATAAGGATGAGAATCACAGCAGCATAGTTAGATAAAAAAGGAATATCTTGTCTCAGATGTGGTGGAACAATACACAGGGATCTGTCAAACAGAGTCACTCGTTAGCTTGACTGATTTCACTGCATCAGGTAGTTTTATATGTGCCAGTGGTTCTTATGATTTATATGAGGGCTGTTGGTGACATATTGCAAGAGGCATATTGCTATAAAAACAATGCAAAAAGTAATAACTAGGAGTAGGAAAACAGCTAGAATGTGTAAGATAGGATAGCGTGGGGGGATTAAATGGATTAATAAGGAATACAGACATTAATGGGAATGTCATTGCTGTCCTTATCTAAAGTCCTAAGAAAACATATTGGTAATTAAAATGGAGACACCATATTGAGGCCCTTGGGACTGGAGGATAGGTGGAACAAACCCAGTTTACTGCCTGAGACTGAACAATACATACCAGAAGCAATGTTACAATGTGTTATATTAGCAATGCACTGCACTATCAATATAAACCTTGTAGGCAATACAAACAATACAAGAAAACCAGTTTGCACATGAATATGTTAGAACACATGTATAAGATATTGCTGTGAGTATGCCAGAGTGTCAAAGCATTTCAATGCAGAAAATAATTTAGAATATGATGAAATGAAACTTTAAATGAATGGTAATGGTACTTTAAAAGTGATGCTTCAAAAAAGCAGTTAAACCATTTATAGTAAAAGTTTGAAAGGAGGAACATAGAGAGGGGTCTACAATAGCTTCAGCATGGGGTCTCACAGAAAATTTCAATAGCAAAAAAGAGGTTATGCATCATGATTAGTAGCTACTATATAAAAGTACTTAATTTGTTATCATCAAGCTCCAAGATCAGCTAACAGGACTGGAGTTATAGTTAATTTGAAAAAAAAAAATAGTTATGACTCTGAGGCAGTTGAGATACAACAAGTTATACAGGCTCTTGATCACTGATCTCCAAGCTACAGAAAATATATTCTGGTATATTTTCATGTTCTACTGAAGTAAGGCAGACATCCTGATTACACAGTGTTGCAGTGAATAGAAGCAAACCTAATCATTCCTACTGGAATTATCACATTGAGCACCCAATATTCAATCACGGACACAATAGACAATATATCATGGGTACTACAATACTTTTCTGACACAGACAACAAGCTGGGTATCTGTGTTATGCTACATATCACCACCAAGCAGAAATAGACTGATCATTCGCATGACATGGATCTGTTAGGACATGTCCCTGACACTACAGCAGCTACAGCAGGAGAGGACTGTGAACAGAAACAGGACAGACTACATATAACGATAGTCTTGTAGGCAGAGATGGATTCAGAACATGGCATGACTGGTGAAGTGGTGACACCTAGTCGAAAACTATGGGACATGACAATAAAAAGTGACAATGCCACACTCACTAAATGGGATGCATGCAGTTATATTCTTGGGTTAAGCTTATCCCAGTGCGCATCAAACATCATCACAGTACAAGACAGGATGGGAGATGTTGAGGGTCACAGTCATCAGGTCACAGGGCAGGAAATAAAACAAGTGTATCAACAAAATGTGGGAGAGATACAACACAGACACACACATACACGCGCACACACACACACACACACACACACACACACACACACACACACACACACACACACACACACACACACACACACACACACACACACACACACACACACACACACACACACACACACACACACACACACACACATACACACTCTAGGATGGGAGAAACATCACAGTGGATGAGAGTAGTGACCAGCACAGGTGACAGGACTTGTGGCTTCCTATTTACAGAGATGGGGTACCACTGCAAGATACAGTTTGCTGGAAAGAAGTGCTAGAGCTCATGAATATCTGTGAGAGGAATGGAGTCCCATTGAGTTCCCTGAAGCTGGATGCAGTGTCTTTGCCTATCCATTGCAAAGGGCGGCAGGGTTTCTGGCAGCTTGTAATAATGGTTCTGTGCATGCACTGTGTAAAGCTCCTGGTACACATCTATCATGGATACGTACCTACCCTGGCCATGGATAGCCTGGGCAGTATTCAGTCTCGGATGGCACAGGCAGTCAGTATTATAGAACTGCTAGCTGCAGTGGTATGTGCTACCAGATCTCTCACTCTGCCTATCACTTCCTGCTGTCTGTACTCCATGTCTTCTAGGAGCTTGCAATGGTGAAGGGTAAAATCCTCAGAAATGTTAAACAACCCATTCAGTAGCCCCAGTGTGGACTGTTTGACTGCAGACTGTGTCTAGATGACTTTCCTGCACATATCTGTCTTTACTCCCAGTTTTGCTTGCATACCAAGGGTTAAATTGAAGTTGTGATACTGTCTTGTACTCCGAGCCTATGTTAACTATGTCCACATCAGATGCAGTGCACATATGTAAACCTACAGCAGCAGAAGAATGCATGAGGGCATCATACATAGGAGGCATCTTGTCTTCTGGGGAGTCTGAGTGTTTACTCCACACAAAGTGTTCTCAGTATCCCCATACTGAGAAGAAGGTGACTTACCAGCAGGAATGACTATATCTGTCATCATCACACATGCATGCACAAACACACATGCACACACACCCTCTTGTACTGCCAACATCTGTCATTTGTCCATTCTCTGAATTTTTCTATCATACTCTTTCCCAGTGAATTGTTTGGCTGCAAAACATGTACACACCATGATGAAACCAATATATATTCTACTATGGTGCCTGAGTGGCATGCAAAGTAAGGGTGCTTGCATAGCAAATGATGTTTCCTTCAATGGTAGCAGGACATTGCTGAAGGACACCAGATTTCTATGAAGAAAAATCTGCGTCATGTAAACTGGATTATCATACACTCAGAACAGTTCAGATAAACCTCTGATAGACAATAATAACCTGGCATATCACAACCCCAAATTTGAGAAGCTGTCTCATCCTGGCAATTCCAAGGATAAGACAGAGAGCATCACTTCCTGGCAGGATCCAACAGAGTTCTTGTTTCCTTGAGTCATATGGACCCTGGATTGTTACTGCTTGTGGTCTATTTTAATCTGTTTTAAGCTACATCTGACCTGCCAGATCTTAACTGTGAGGCACTGGACAATGGCCATTTGCCCTGTTTTCAGCCCAATGGCACTGATATTCAAAAGCAAGGACTGTCATGTGAGGTTCTGTAAGTGATGGTCTGTGTCCCCTCAACTCAATAGATGTTGAACATGTCTGAAGACTTGCAGCAGGATATTATTTTTCTCAGCACTGAAAATTTCCAGACTTTTTTTCCCTGTTAGTTCTGTGGATGTACTGAATCCTGTATAATCATGCAGAATATAACAATGCATATTTATTGTGTTTGAGAATTCACACTTTGCAGCCATCACAACTCTGGTAATTCATGATAAAAACTATCTCTAAGAATAACCAAGTGAGATATGTTGCATGGTAACATCATAGTATGTAATCTCTGAATATGACTGGTGCAATTTAATGTCAGATCTAGCAAAAGAAAGAATGTTGTAGGTAGGTTGTTCACCGACAAAACACTATCAGAAGTACTTTTCCCATGTGATAGCTAAAGATGAATGTCTGTGTAATATAATAATTAGAAAGATCTCAACCAAAACATTAGCCGCTCATGTTACACTTCCAACACTAATGGTTTCCTTGGGTAAAAAGGCATGCATCCATATACTCTGTAAGGGCATTTTGTCATAACCATGCTTCTGCAATTGCTAACACTTAAGGTGCATTGTTAGTCCTAATAGTTTTCATCAGCTGCAAGACAGGTAGACCTTGGTTGTAGGCTGATATATCTGCTGTGCAGTACCTGTGGAAAAGCTTGGATCTACATTTCTATGAGGGACAATGTAATCTGTTCTGCACAGATAATTAAGTGGAGCTGTATGCTGTGTAGGACATATTCAGAGCATATCTCCCATATATTGCAAGGCATGATGTACCACACCAATATATTTGGTCACCATAAACAGTGTTCCATCAGAACTCTTAAGTGAGCACAGTCATTAGAATGAAAAATATGCACCTTATCAACCAAACCTGGAAACAGTAACACAGAAAAATAATTTTCATAATGCATTTACTGATACATTCTGCTTTTCTGCTTAACTGCAAATAAAATGGCAATGTTTACCTTTTTGCATTTCATGTACATGTAGCCAAATACATTCTTGTAGCATTAATGTCTCTGAATTACCTAATTATGGCTTGTCCACTAGCTCTTGAATGAAGCATGTGTCAAGTGTTGCCACATGGTTCCTACTTTAATTCTAAGTGTGAGTCACAGAATTACTTAAAAAAGTTAGAAAATACAGGAGAAAAAACAAATTTAAAACATTGATGTTATCCTTTAAAGTTTTTTTTTTTTTTTTTGCAGTGGGCAGACCCCCTCCTATGAGCCCCAATGTGAGCAGCAAGCCTGCAACAGCGACAAGATTATATGTGTCAATACCAAAATTGGTGGTCATCAGACAAAAGAGAATAGTATGAGAAACAGCAAACTCAGACTTAGTATATGCAAGTCCATATTTTTGGTCACTCAGTCTCGCATCTCACTATTGTGGGATTCAAACTAATGAGTTTCAGAATATCTAATGGCTACTGATGCCACATCATAAGCTTGTGTTGGAGACTTGCTCATGGAAGCATGCTCTATCCAAATGAGCAGCACAAATCTGCAAGAGGGACTGATCATGATTCACAATGATATATTTAGCCACATGCAGGCATCTGACATTTTGCTGATCTCATTTTTCAAGTAAATTAGTGTAAGAATGAATGAAGCTTGTGTTGCTAAATAGGGAGATATCCTGCATGGTGTCAGGGTGTCATGGTTATCATCTGATACTCCTCAATCACAAATAGCCATCACCTTTAACAAGCACTTCATAAATCAATATCAGACCTACTAACGAGCACCCCCTTATGCTGGAGCCCCCCACTCATCAACCTTGTCAGACATCAACCCTAGACCAGCAACTACTTCTAACCCTGATATTAATGACCCTCCTACTCAACAAAGTGTCTTACAAACCCCATTCTCATTTCAGCCCATACCCACTGACACCATTAAGAAACTACTACAGAACCTAAAACCCTGCTCCAACTCAGCTGATAATCTTCTACCACACTACCACCAGCTGGCTACCAACTCAATCAGCTACCCAACCAGTATCCTCATAACCAGGTCCTTATCTGAATCAGAAGTACCAACCATATGGAAACAATCTCACATCACCCCCATCCACAAAGGAGGCAACTCTTTTGAACCATCCAATTTCCGTCCTATATCCAGCTTGTCACCAATATGCAAAATTCTTGAGAGAGGTCTCCATCACCAGCTAACGCAATCTCTATTGCAAAACAGTCTTCTAACCAAAACCCAACATGGCTTCCTACCCAGCCACAGCACAGCTACAGCCCTATTATCCTTTACAGACACCATGAACAAGGCCAGAGATGCAGGATGCTATACCGCCTCAGTATTCCTTGATCTCTCCAAGGCCTTTGACACAGTGTCTTACCCCTTACTATTAAACACAATGTCTAACTTAGGCTTGTCACATAACACAGTAAAATGGTTTCAGAGCTACCTCAAGGATTGTAAATAAGCAGTGAAATGGCCCAATGAACTCTTACCCTTTCTCCACAACCCTTTTGGAGTCCCTCAAGACTCCATCCTCGGACCCCTACTCTTCAACATTTTCACAAACTACCTTCACACTGCCTCTCACCCTGGAACCCTCATTCAGTACGCTCATGATTCCACCATAATCTGTACCGCTCAATCACTACTAGAACTACTTTCAAAAACTCAACAGTCATTTACTTACAGTTGAATTCTGGCTAAGAAATTCCCAAATCTTTCTTAATCCAAAAAAAACTAAATTAGTAGTCTTTCAGCTCAAAAACATCTCCCCTGTCATTGATCATTTCAACATCCTTGCATCTGACAACACAGTCATAGAAATAGTGCAGGAAGCCAAACTTCTAGGAGTTATCATAGACAATAAACTTTCATTCAACCCCCATATACAGCAAAATATAAAGAAAAGTCATCAAAAATTGGGACTCTTATATATAAACAAACATTTCTTTACTGCAGCAACCAAAACTACCCTTGCAAAAATATTTTTACTTTACTCTTTTCTTTACGGTGCCCCTATCCTAACTAACTTACAAACTTCTAGCCTAAGCAAGATGGAACAGTGCTACAACAAAGTTGCAGTTTGCCACAAACTCTAGATATCACACATACCACTGTAAACCACTACTAGAACTAAACTAGCTTAAACTCCCTAACGAACGTGCCTTTATTCAGCTATCCACCTTGCACAACCTTATTTTCAAGCCTACTGCCTGCCCTGCACTAGCCAATCCAGTCACACCTTAAATACCAAATCGAACCCTACAATCAGAAGACAAAAATCTCTTAGCTATGTGAAAACCCACAAGAAAACCAGGTCACTCTCTATATTCTTACTATGTCTCTATGGTATGGAATTCACTACCTCTAGCTATCAGGGTTATGCTTGGTCTAACCCATTTCAAAGCTTTGTTAAAAAATCATCTAAAAAATACATGATTCTGCTCCTGCATAAAGCATGCCTAATGCTCAGCTCTTTCCTCTTCTTCTACACTAGCCTCCTCCTCCTCTTCTGTCACATTTCACTCCCTCAGTCTGCAAGATCCTAAAGCTCTCCTAACTCCATCTGTTTCTATACCATATCCTTAAGTTACTGCTCAAGCTGTGATGTCCGTATTCTTAACTCTCTCACTATCTTTCTGCATCATTAAAATCCTGGCTATTATTTTCCTAATTGAAATCAGCATTCTATTTTTCATGTACTAGAACAGTTAATGTCATACACTGCCTACATAATACTTTTGGACACCATCTACTCATAGGCTATGTATATGGTGAGAGTGAATATTACTATCTATGTTTTAACTCTATCGAATTGTCTAGATTTGTAATCTTGTAACATAGTTTATTTCAACTTATTTTTGTAAAGTATTTCTAATGTCATTTGTATTGTATTGCATTATACTGTATTTGTTCTGTATGTGGAGCTTTACCCCGGGACCTGTGCTGAAAATGGGTTGTGTAGACCCAGTCAGACCACCCCAGTAAACAAATGTCAAATAAATAAACAAGGAAGCAAAGATTAGTTTGCATGTACTTTACAGGGATTTCAGAGAAGGGCTGGTGGGTGCATGTGATGGACTATATAATAAAGTAGATGCCTGGTATGACCATGGGCTCCTCTAAACAAGGGCTTCAGGCATATTCCACTATCTGGTCAGCCATGTAGATACCAGTATATGATGACCTGAAGTGCTACCACTCTGGCTTCCTCCAATGGCTAGGCTTAAAATGACCTGCCAGGGCAGCTAGACTATTAGTTATCTATAAACCTAATCATGAGAAGCAGAGGTCCAACAACAGTACCCCTACCTGAACTGTAAATATGAATTTAAACAGGTGTCTTTATTCTAGTTTGTTGGGAGTATATGTGTGAAGAAATTATCAATGCATGATAGGAGTGGAGTATTCAAATTATTATGACAGGATTTATGTTTTCAATGACATCTGCAATATGTATGTCTAAGAGTTTATGTTAAATAAGTACATGCAGAGGCTGTCTGATGTGAAAAAGACTGAAGGTTGTAGGTGTCAGTCAATGATGTCGACCTCTAGTGCTCTAGCGGCATATACTATCTGAAACAGCACAGGTATATGCAGTCATGGACAGGGCTATCATATTTTGTTGTTACTACTCCAGCAGATGTACATAGATTCATAGGAGGTTACTAAGCTAACAGCTCTAGAGCCCTTACACGCCTAGCCATATTTATCCTGAGTTGCCTCAATTTTCGAGGGTTAGGTGATTGAAGTTTGCAGATGTAAGGGTCTATTATAGT